>NW_023425584.1:69278734-69843734 GCF_014108245.1 Pipistrellus kuhlii
CCACTTTCTGGACAAACGAAGGCCCCGCCCCCGTTTCCTAGCGAGGCAGCCACACCCCAGCTCGCAGGGCGTGGCCCCAGGGCGGTCACGTGACGCGGCCTCCACCCTTACGTAGAGCGGATTTGCGGGCCCGCCCGGGCGTGCGTGAGTACGTGCGTCTGCACGCGTGCGCAGACGGCTCCTCCCTGTGCACCCCGGCCCGGCCCGCCTTCCGGGTTCTTAAAGCGCCGCGGGCGCGGTTGGCGACGGGGACGGCGGCGACATGGCGGCGGCACAACTGGTGGTTCTGGGGCTCGTCCTGCTGGGCGTCGAGCGCGGCTTCGGGGCCGGTGAGGACTGGGATGGGCGGGCAAGGGTCACAGGCGGGCGCGGGCTTTGCCTCTGGGGTCCTGCGGCCGGGGCGGAAGGCGATATCCGGAGAGCTCCGAGGGCGGGAGTACCGGGCTCAGCAGGCACCAGGTGTTGGGAGGCACCCTGGGGACTCCCCGCCGGGGTGGTGTGTGGGGAAACCTTGACTAAGGGGACAGATCAGACCAGGGAGATCCCTGGAGGGGAAGTCCTAGATTCCGGACAGCCTGGGGGAGGGACGGGGTCCGGGAGTGGCCTGGCCCCTTCGGGAGGGATTCTGGAGGCGGCCCCTCCCTTACGCTCCCTGAAGGAAACGGACCTTCCGGCAGCGTCTTACAATCTCCTTTGAACCGGAGCTGAGGAGCCTGGGGAGGTAGCCTGAGGGTGGGCTCCCGCCCGGGTGTGCTGGAGCGAGGGGTGCGGCGGGGGGCTGGCCCGGAGCCTTGGCTCTCCTCTGGAAAGCAGGCTGTTGTTCCTAAGTGGTCGCTGAAAGCGAATGCATGTGAGCGCCCCGGAGTCAGGCGGCTCCGGGGTTTGGCAGGGATTGTCATTCTTGACGGGATTTAGTTCTGAGTCTTGCTCCGGATATGCCCCGGCTCCTGGTGTTCGCACAAACACTTTACGTTCAAACCCTGGTAGAAAGCCAACAGGTTCTGCTGCCTGTTTTTCTGATTTCTCGGCACTGATAAAGCGGCTAAATCCTCCTCCCTCCCTTTACAGGGGTGGAGTAGGCGGGGAGGGAGGGGGGATTTTCCAAGGTCACCGTAAGGTCGTCCTGGCCTCTAGTGATGAGCAGGAAGTGGAGAGAGTTTTTGCCGAATATCCCGTCGTTAAATGTTAGAGCTTTTCCTGGGGGTGACAGGTGTGTGGTTTGGATGCTCATGAGAAATGGACTGAGGTAGAGTTTTCCAGGGGAAGGCCTGATAGAGATGTTTTTTTCACCCGGATAAAGGCTTCCCATTTGGTTCTGGGTTAAAGATTTATAGCGGCCAGAATGTAGGGAACAAAGTGCAGACCAGGAATGGTCTGGGGCTCTTGTGGGGAGGCAGGACCTGTTGGGCTCTGAGAGGCTGGTCAGCTGCCCTGGGCAGGAGCCCAGAGAGACTGCCTCTAGTAGAAGCTTCACTGGTTGTTCCTGATCTATTTTATGGTGTCAGTCGCCTCTTTTGTCTTTATTATAATCCAAACAGCCATTTATTGAATGCTTCTGGGTGAGGGCCTGTCTTCCTGCCAGCACTCTCTGGAAGGACTCGGGAACCTGTAGACAAGTGAATTAGGAGGACACACAGCTGCATTTGGCAGCTTGAGCCCTTTGGAGGTGTCCCTCGATGGCTGTGGACAGCCAGTGGCTGGAAGCCCCTGTGGTCTCATCTGCTGGGAGCACAGTTCCTACGTTTGTGCCTCTCTCCTTAGAGCTTCTGAGCCCCAGCCAGGAAGCCAAGCGGGTCTGTGCCATTTGTGCATCTTTGGAGCTGTTCTTGCACATTTGCCTGAGTCTGACCCCCCTGGGACTCCTCCCTGTTTTGTCCTCTTTCACTTTTGACAGCTCCCCTTTTCCCAGGGTGTCTTGGAAAGGTCTGAAAGCCTTTCAGAGGACGTCACCACGTGTCCTTTTCCTGCCTAGAAGTGACTTACTCTCTTGGCCAGGTCAGCGCCCCAGAAATGCTTTGGGGGCTCTGCCAGGAACAGGTTCCTTGACCTGAGCATCAGCACCAGCACCTCCCTGTCCCCCGAGGCCCTGGGTTGATTATCCTGCCTCTCTGAGATTACCTAGAACCCTGGAGTGTTGCCAGACAGGGACACCTCCTTGGGCTGAGGACTTGGCCTCTCTGAGCCGCAGGTGAAGGGAGCTGGAGCTGCTTCCTGATGGATGGAGGGGAGAGGTGAGGAGCCGCGGCCGGTATCCCTGAAACATTCTTGGCTCCTGTCTGAGCCGTGCCTGCTGCCATGGGTGGGGAGAGGGCGGGTGCCTTGTCTCATCCTGCAAGTTCCTTGGCTGTTTACCACGAGGCCTGCCTGGCTCCACGCCCCGGCCTGGCTGCCGAGTGGGCACGGAGGAGGGGTGGCTGTTTTTAGATGAAGGTGACTTTACTTGAGAACGTGGGTTACGGTCACGGGGCCAGAATCACAGAGTGGAGTTTTCACTCTTCTCTCCCTGGTCTCCTAGTGTTCTAAGGGTGCAGGCTCCTGCCTCTTCTCCCTGTGAATTCTAGGGGTGCTTCCCCCAAGTCACCTGGGCACTGTGTTTGGTCAGGGGTTGCCAGAGGATCTGTTTTTCAACCTTTCTCCAACATTGCTCAATCCCCTCCACCCCCACCCCCTTCCCCACCCTGCACAGGAACCTTTGAGACTATTTTTCCTAATGGCCCTGTCCCAGTGATATTTTAATATCACCGGTTTTGGCATCACTTATAGCAGTAGGCCTGTGTGTGTGGTGACCCTGGGTAGTGCAACAATCCTTGTAATGCCTAAGATACCCCCCTGCCCCCGAGTCCCCCTGGGAGTGTTGTGGCCCCATTGCGGATGCACGAGAGCGATGTGGTAGCATGGCGGGAAGGCTGGCAGATGGCCCAGTGGGCCTTGGTCCCCTGCTGTACACGGCCCTCAGGCTGGAGCAGGGGTGTCTGCCTAAGGGGCTTTAGGCTCGCTTTTGAGCCACCTCATTCTCCTCCAGGGAGGCAGGTGCCGCTGGGACAAGATCTGACTGACCTCCTTTCTAGCAGCTCCTGGGTGAGGGAATGAGAGCACAGATGGGGGTCCCAGCTCTACTGTAGAGAGAGGCAGGCCTGTCAGAGTAGGGCTGCCTTGTCCTCAATTCCTCTCCTCACTGCTCCCAGCTTTTCATATAGCTGCTTGTTTTATAATCTTGGAAATTTTGATTCCTAAGAAGTGTGACAGTGGGGCTTCTAGCTTCACACCCTTGTCTGGTTGTAACTGTGCCTGTCCTGAGTCCTGTGAGTTGCTTTTAGGCCAACGCAGGTGGGGAGACCTGAAGGCCCACTTGTCCCTGGGGCTTTGGGGTTGGCTGTTGAACTTTTTGCTTCATCCCTGCTTGCCTGGAATTCTGAATCACCGTGTCCTCTTTTAAAGAAAGAGTCGGCAGGTGGCCAGTGGTGGGTCAGGAGGACTGGCCTGCTCAGGAAGAGCCTGCCTGGCTGTGCATGTGTCCTGTTCACAGGCAGGCCACCATCCTCCCAGACGTAGACACAGCTGGGCAGCTGGGTCTGCATGTGTCAGGTTCGCAGTGGGACAGAATGGGGGTGCCAATAGCCCACTGAGGACATAAGTGCCAGGCCCCTAGCTATTGCCCTGGGACCCAGTGCAGATACCCAGTACTGCACCCTCAGGGCATGCTCATCTCAGCTGCGCATGGGTCATGTCAGACATTACAGCTGTAATGTCTCCTGAATAAAGCTTTCCTACTGCCCTGTGGGTTTTGAGGTTTATTTTTCTTATGTTAATCATCCGGGATTAACATTTTTCCCATTGATTTTAAAGATAATAGAAGAGAGAGAGAGAGAGAGAAACATCAATGTAAGAAAGATACATCAATTGGTTGCCTCCCACACATGCCCCATTGGGGTTGGTAGTGGAACCTGTGACCTTTGGTGCCCAGGCTGATGCCCTAATACTGAGCACACTGACCATAGCTTGAGGTTTAATTTTCTTAATGACTAGCCCGGTCTGTCTGTGGATGGGTGAGGCTGAGCAAGCTTTGCTTACATAGTGAGAAGCTGCTGTCCATGGATGCAGAATACCTTTCCTGTCATTTCCCTCTGGATGGCAGTATTAGGCCTGAGCCAGAGGTTTGCTGCCCAAGGAATCATTGTATACTGTTGCTGAGTTCCATACAGCTAAGATAACTATTCAGATAGGGGTCACTATCTTAGCAATTCTGCCCAGTTTCATGTGTTTTGTTCTGTGATTTCACAGTTTTGCTCTAAAAAGTCACTCTGTGTCCCCAGTGAGGAAGCAAGTGTCCAGGGGGAGCAGACCTGCTGAATGGCTGCTAGACTGCTGGGTTTCTTATAGCTGCTTTTCTGGAATGGTTGACTCTGAGCAGAAGTTGTTCAAATATAGTCTCGTATTCTTCTTTTTTTTCTTTTTTTTTTGCCTCGCTTTATACCACAGGCTTCTCCCCACAAACTACAAGGAAAAGAAGCTCATTGCAGACAGTGTGGCTGGGTTTGTTTATGCTCAGTCCTGTGGGCATGGCTTTTATAAGTACCGCGCTAGCCGATTGCGCCACTGGAGCTTTAGAAGACGTGCCTCGCCCTGAGCACCAGAAGGTTGCTGGTTTGATGACTGGGTCAATGTGCAGGTTGAAGGCTTAATCCCCAGTAGGGGGCGTGCAGGAGACAGCTCATGTTCTGCTCTCCCATAGATGTTTCTCCTCTCCCTCACCCTTTCTCTCTAAAAGTAAATCATTAAAAAAAAACAACAACAACCCTAGCCAGTTTGGATCATTGGCCGTAGACTGAAGGTTCTTGGGTTCGATTCTGGTCAAGGGCACATACCTCAGTTGTAGGCTCAATCACTGGCCCCAGTCGGAGTGCATGCAGAGGGCAATCAAGGACACCTCCAGGTTCCAGTCTGTGGGTGACCATTCTGGAAAATCAGGCACTTCTGAGTAAAGCTCTGCTTTGAAGCGATTCCAAAGAAGACAAATGGAGGCCAGTGTGGACAGCCCTGTGGTGCCTGGACCCTGTGATGGTGGGCAGGGGTGTACCCACAGCACCTGTCCTAACGTAGGGACAAAGCTCTGGTGTGGACATGGGTGTGCTCGCCGCCTCACCAATGGTGGCATGGCTGGGCAGTGGCAGGCCTGTCCTCAGAGGTCTCCATTTCCCTCACCCTCAACTTCCGGTCCGTGGAACACCTTCCTGGCTTTTTATCTGAACACGGGGAGGGCTGGGCCCTGAGGAGTTCTCCCGGCTCACCTCCCCTCTCTTTGCTTCTCACTTTCGGATTCCTAGTGATTTTCACATTTCGATTCTTCAAGAGACCATCTGAAACTAACGAGAAGATTTGCCTAGTTGGAAATCGAGTTGAAGGGCCTTTACTCGATTTGAATCCACCCTCAGTGTCCTGGGCAGGACAACATATTGTCTCCTGTACAGGGTTTTGTGGCTGTTGTGAGTGGGCTGTGGGAACTCTTGAGCTTCAAGGAAATTGGGATCTATGCTGGTCTGGACCCACGAGTTGGGACCCTGGGTGGGTATTGGTCTCTGTTCCCACGCCTGAGATCCATGTCTCTGTGACAAAACCTGCATTAGCCCTGCATCCTGCCCAGCAGCCCGTCACACCAAAGCCCATTAATTCTGTAGGAGGCAGCCTTCCTGAACATGCCCGTGTGATTCAGGCCTGTAACAAGGCTGTGAGTGGAGGAGCCACTGTGAATTAGCTGTGGGGCAAGTAGGCAGGCTCTGATCCCTTGGCTAATCTCTCCTTTGGCCACACAGGCAATATCTCAACTTCCATGCTTGATGTTGGCTCCAAAACACGCCTCACCTGCACCTTGGACTCCAGTGACACTGCCATCCTGGGACACCGCTGGATGAAAGGGGACAAGGTGCTGCAGGAGGACTCGGAGGCCGATCTGACGACGCAGTTCGAGTGCGTGAGGCCCATGGAAGCAGCCAGGCCCCATGTCCCGCCGGTCCTGGCAGAGGAGGGTGGGCCTCCTTTCAGGGAGCTGGGCCCCTGTTGCCCTGTTTGCTCTGATGTGGTCTCGCTGATAACAGCCGTGTGGTCAGCGGGAATGAAGGCTGTGATTCGTGGGCTCACTTTAGACAGACGTTAGATACAAGCTCTGTTCATATCCCTCAGCTTTGAAAAACTCAGGAGCCAGGGAGAGACCAGTAGCTGCCAGACATCACGGCCTCCATGACCCTTTCTTTTTCTTCCAGGCGCTGAAAGGGAGAGGGGCACTATATGAGTTCCCCTCAGCCTGGAACCCCTGTGTTCCCCGTTTATTAAGGTCTTGGGCACTCAAGGCTGCCCAAGTTGAAGCCTTGTCTTAACTGAGCCCAAGCCAGCTCTGGAAACACTGAGCTCTGTTTATGGGCTTCTAGAGTCACAGTACAGAAGCCCATTGGTTTGGGTGCCAGGTCAGGAGTGGGGTCAGACCCATCTACCATCCCCAAAATCACCTCCCTTCTTGATGGGATATGGTCAGTTAGTGCCCTCCTGCAGGATCTCCTGATCATGACCTCTGAGGCCTGTTCTGGCCCCACAGGGTCACCAGTAGAGGGTCAACTCACGGCTGCATCTGCCTGCAGGGTCGACACACTCGAAAGCCCGGGACAGTACTCCTGCACCTTCCTCTCGAAACCTACGGACAGAACCGCCAGCGTGAATGTGAAGGGTGAGTGAACGTGAAGGGGAGCGGCTTTGTGGCCCCAGAGCACTTGGAAGGGGCAGACTCATCCATTCCTGGATGAGAGGAGCCCGCACACTGAAGGAGGGTCGGCTCCTCCAGGCTGTGGGACTCAGGCTCCACTGTGCTCTGCTCCCCACCAGGTCCCCCCAAGATTAAGGCTGTGAAGAAGTCCGAGCATGCCACTGAAGGAGAGACAGTTGTGCTGGCCTGCAAGTCTGAGTCTTTCCCCCCAGTTACCCAATGGGTGTGGTACAAGATAAAGGGCGATGAGATCGAGGTGAGGGCTGCACCGGCCTCGGGGGGGGCAAAGGCCTGGGCCTCTGCCCTACAAGGTCTGCCTGTCCCCAGGTTTTCAACAACGTGTCCAAGAACAAGTTGGTGGTGTCCTCGGAGACCAAGACGGAGTTGCACATCCAGAATCTAGTCCTGGAGGCAGACCCTGGCGTGTATGCCTGCAATGGCACCAATACAGAGGGCACTGACCAGGCCGTCATCACTCTGCGTGTACGCAACCGCCTCGCTGCCCTCTGGCCCTTCCTGGGTATCGTGGCTGAGGTGCTCGTGCTTGTCACCATCATCTTCATCTATGAGAAGCGGCGGAAGCCAGACCAGGTCCTGGATGGTGAGCTTGCCCCACGCCCTCGACTCCCCACCTGCAGGGGACCTGGACACCATCCTGAAATGCTGTGTAGAGGAGAGCGCTTGGGTTGAGGGACAGCCCCCTCTTACAGGTCGGGATCAGGTCCCCAGGCTTCTCAGGAGCTGCTCTACCTTACTTAGTTTTTATTTATTTTAGAGAGAGAAACATCAATTTGCTGTTCCACTTATTTATGCATTGATTGGTTGATTCTTGTATGTGCCTTGACTGGGGATTGAACCTGCAACCTTGGCATATGCTTTAACCAACTGAGCTACCCAGCCAGGGTCTCCTGCCCCACCTTCTGAGGCTGGGACCTGCTGCCTCCACAGCCTCACTTGGCTGCTAGCAGGTGTCCTCTAGGGAGCATCTGCCCTCAGTTGCTTAGCCTTCCCTCACATCAGCTGCTTGGGTCCTAGGGCCAGGACCAAGCAAGGCCGAGACTACCTGATGAAGCTCAGGAAACCTGAGCCGCCCTGGCCAGGTGAGGGCATCTGCATGCCTACTGCAGGTGGACAAGGAGAGCAGGCAGGGCTCCCGGAGGCCCTTGGGCTGACCCCATAGCTCATTTTGAGGGTACAGGTCCCAGGGATGGACTGCCTCCCCCATGACCAGTCCCTGCAGCACAGGAACCACGTTGACACCTGTTCTTCTCTTTCACATGGCTTGGCTGCGCGTCCGCACAGATGAAGACATGGGCTCTGCTCCACTGTGAGTCCCGGCCTGGCTGAGCGTGGGGGGTGGGGAGGTGGTGTGGGCGGGATTGGAGGAGCTGCTGACCTGGATGCCCCTCCATCTGTGACTGGGGGTGGGGGCAGCTGTCTTGTCCTCCTGAGCACTGAAAAGCCCCCTCCTGTCCCCAGGAAGAGCAGCGGGAACATGAATGACAAAGACAAGAACGTTCGCCAGAGGAACGCCAACTGAGTGAGCAAATGAGTGAGGTGAGGAGCGTGGCAGGATGCGAGCGAGGGCTCCCGCCCTGCCAGAGCTGGCGTCTGAGTGCCCCTTCCTTCCTTCCTGCAGACAGTGAGGAGGAGTCTGCGCAGGCTGAGCTGCTGTCCAGAGGAGCCTGGTGGTCCAGGTGTTCACACCATTCCAAGTCCTCTCCCCTTAAAGGAAACCTACCCTGCAAAGTAGACCACACTGTTGACTCAAATCACATGTTTTCTCTTATTTTTAAAAGAAACTAAGCTAGGGTTTCCTCTATGTAGAATTCCATTCCTTAGGGGTTTTGTTTTTTAATTTTAAGAGCACTCCAGGGGAGCTGTGAGGTTCTGTGGGAAGCCGCTGCTGTCCCCTGCCTATCCCTTCCTTGTTCCTTGCACCCCCAACCCTACTCTTGGTGTCCCCTGGCCATTTAATCTAGCCTCTAGTCCGTCATGCCGGGGGCTGTGGAGGGCAGACTGGCTTTTCCCTGAGACGCCTCCTTCCACAGCTCACCTCCTGCGGCTGCTTTCTGCCACTTCACTGCCCTCTTCAGGAGGGCACAGGTCACAATGCCTGGTGTCCTGCCTGCCTGCAGCAAGCCCCGTCACATCACTGCAGGTCTGTGTGACCTGGTACAGCCTGACTTCATGGCCACCCCTCAGAGTATCCCCCTCCCTGCTCCTGCCATCCCCACTCTGGAGGAGGGGGTCTGGGTGACCATCATGGGTGGGAGTTGCTGTAACAGTCCCATTCGCATCTGTGCCCATGGTGACTGAAGAGAGCCCCTCCCCAGTCGGGCCTGAGGTTTCTTCCTTCATGGCATCCTGACTTACGTGGGAGCCCCCAACCCCACCTGCCTGCTCACCAATAAAGGCTGACCCACCTCTTCCTCTCCTGGCTCCTGTCTGTGCCTGTCCTGAATCTTACCAGGAGAGTTCACGGGGCAAGAGCTAAGCTGTACTGAGGCCTAGAGGTTGCAGTGCACGTAAGGGCCGGACAGTTCAGGGTGGAATGAAGCTGAGCACTTGGATTGGGAGCTTTGTTCCTAGGACAAGGGGTAAAAGGAGGGTGGGCAGCCACAGAACCATGGGGGCCCGTACCAGGTCTGAGTGGAATGAGTGGTCACTAGGTTTTAGAGGCTCTGAGTGATTCCTGGGATCCTTCCCCCTGGCTCCTTCCCCCAGTCGGATAGGCAGCCTTTACTCTCCCGTCCTGTGTGGCTGGTGCAGCCGGGACTCCAGAGCTGTGTAGGGGAAGGTGCAAGTGGGAGCACCTGCAGCCTGGCCCTTTGGGACTGTTACAGCTGAAGAGGGCTTAGGCCTAGAAAGCAAGAAGGGGGGCCTGCTCATCCAGACGGCACCCCAACAGGTGGGGAGGTATAGACAGGTTGAAGGGCCAAGGAGCAGGGGGTAACAGGAGGGACGGCCTCACTGAACCCTGGACTAGCAGGTACCATATGGGCTCCCGCCTGGCATAGTGGGGAAACTGAGTCTAAGGGGAAAGAGCTTGTCCAGGCTAAACCCATTTCCACACCTAGGGAACTGGACACGGGCTCCGACTGGAAGCAGGTCTGGGTGAGTGAGGGCTGTGGGGAGCATTGGACCAGGTCTTCCTGGGTCTCCAGAGAAACAGGCTTTTTCCGGTGTTGGGAAAAGGGGCGGCATAATTGCCACAAAGCTGGAACAACCGGCTATGCCCATCAGCCACCGGGTGCCTATCCACTGACCAGGCACTTCACTGAGGCCACACAGCTGCCAGCTACCAGTCTGATTTCCCCAAGCTTCTGGAGGTGGGGGGAGAGAATAGAAGGTTCTTTAAAGGATCCCTCACCCTGTTTGTCCTGCACCCCACAGCCTGGGAAAAGTCACCCCTTATTTCACAGAAAACCGAAGCCCGATTATTGGGGACTGTCCCTGCCAGGCCCTATCCTCTGGCCACCACCAGAGGGTGCCACTTGCACACTGTTGAGTGGGATGAGCCAGGGAAGTAAATTCACAAAGCCCCTTGTTTTTTATTTTATTGAGGAAAGGAGAGATCGAAACATTGTTAAGAGAGAAACAGCATCTATTCACTGCCTCCTGCATGCCCCCCTGCTGGGCATCCAGCCCACAGACCAGGTATGTGCCCTGATCTGGCATCCAACCAGCAACCTCTTGATTTATGGGTTGATGCCTAACCACTGAGCCACACCAGTCTGGTGAGAGCCCCCTGTTTTTACTGCCTGGTCCTGTGTGTCTTCCCGCTGGACACACCTGAATGCCAACCTCCCTGAGCCTAGGGGTCCCTGGGAACCCACCACTTTAAATTCTGTGGCCCGTTGTTACACATGCCTATTCATGCTCAGCAACATTGGTTGGCACCAATAATATACATGGGGCAGAGCAGTCTTTGGAGAGGCCTGAGGTCCGGTGGGAAGGGCCTAACCTGTGATGAGGTGACAGTGAGGCTGACCCCTCACTAGGGATGGCTTGGCTAGGCCTCCTGGTCAGCCTATCCAACTCAGGGCTTGAGTGGGTGTTTGCTTGCTTTGGGTCGGATGAGGCAGCTGCACTGGGTTCTTCACGATGGGCAGTGCTGCTATAGTTGGGTGGCTCGTTGGAGCATTGACCTGTGCACCAGAAGGGGGTGGATTTGGGGTACATGCCTGGGTTGCAGGTTTGATTCCTGGTTGGGAGTATGGGAGGCAACCAATCAATGTTTCTCACATCAATGGCTCCCTCCACTTCCCGCCATTCCTTTTCTAAAATCAATTTTAAAATTATTTAAAAAGTTGTTTTTGAAATAAAAGATGACCAGTGCCGTGGGGTCAGATGTGATTTTTGTGGAGCCCAGAGCAGCAGATGGAGGGTATTGCATAAAGCATCCTTCCTCCAGGGAGAGATGTGCTCATGGTGTGTAGGTTGCCGTCCACTTCTATGCACATAGAAAATAAACACAATTAGCAACTGGGCCAGCAGCTTTTTCCGGTGTTGGGAAAAGGGGCAGCATAACTGCCAGACAGCACCACCTGGGGTCCCTTTCCTCACACCCAGCAAGCAGCCCTGTGCCACCAGGGTGTTCTTGGTGACAACTCACTGAACTTACCTCAGTTTCCCCGGGGGTGAGATGGAGAAATCCAAGCAGCCACATCTGGATTTATGAGAACATCTTTGGCAAGTGCTTGGAGGGTTCTGGAACCAAGGTCTCCAGGTCTGCCTGCTCAGGGCAGAAGGGCTGTCAGAGGAACAAGAGCCCATCCCCCAGACTGCTTTGAAATGTTCCATCTGCTTCTCTGTGACACGGTGAGCACGGGCTGGTGGAGGCCTCTGTGGGCCCTCCCTGAGCCTCTGCGTCAACCCCCATCTGGTGCCATGACCCTAAGAGTGCCTCTATCTGAAACAAAGGGCTGTCAGACCGGGCCTCCCACCCCTCCTGGCCCCCAGCAGAGGTTCTGGGGGCAGTGAGCTCAGCAGGGAAAGGAAGCCCAGTGAGTCCTAAGCACAACTGACTGGAGACCCCACCCCGGGTGCAGACTGAGGCCCCGGGAGGGATGCACTTGCCTCGGGGTGGACACCAAGGCTCTGTCCTGCACAGCGGTGTTTAGACGTGCCACCCCCCTTCCTAGAGGTGGATGTGCGGTCCCAGTCCTGCCATGCATGGCTGTCAGCCCTTCAGTATTTCTTGAGTGTGGCCATGGGTTTCCAGCTCTTAAAACTTAAACTCCAGGGCTCCTCACTGGTCCCTAAACTACGGACTTTAGGGCTTTGGATCTGGGCCTGCCCCAGCTGCTGAGGGAGTGTGAACTGGGGGCTGAGAAGTCATGACCAGTGCTGTGGGGTGGCCTTGAGGGAGGGGAACAATAGAGTAAGGGCCTGGGGCCTGTTGGAGTCTCAGTGTGCGGAGGCCTGTGGCCCAGAGCTCTGGATGGTGGGGGAGACGGGCTCCTTTCAAAGCTACTGGGGAGTCAGTAGCAGATTTAGGCAACAGACCATTATAAACTTAGACCATTGTAAACTCAACCTGTGGGTCGCAACCACTAGCAGGATCGCCTAAGACCATCAGAAAAACACAGTTATTTACATTACGACTCATAACAATAGCAAAAATTACAGTTATGAAGTAGCAACAAAAATGATGTTATGGTTGGGGGTCACCACAACATGAGGAACTGTAATAAAGGGTCATGGCATTAGGAAGGTTGAAAACCACTGCCCTCGGTCCTCAATATCCCTTCCCACACAAGGCAGGCACACCTGCCTCAGGCCTTTACACAGGCCATCTGCCACTCTTCCTGCAGATGAACTTGTCTCTCCCTCCCTCCTGGTCTTCATTCAGACAGCACCACCTGGGGCCTCTGGACATCACACCACACACCTTCCTTACCCCTTTCATGGCTCTTAATAGCTGTGTAGCACTTACCACCTTCTAAAGGACAATATGTTGCCCTAACCAGCTGGCTCAGTGGAAAGCGTGTTGGCCTGCACACTGAAAGTTCTTGGGTTCAATTCCAGTCAAGGGCACATGCCCAGGTTTCAGGCTCGATCCCCAGTAAGGGGCATGCAGGAGGCACCAATCAATAATTCTGTCATTGATGTTTTCATTTCTCTCCCTCTCCCTTCCTCTGAATCAATAAAACATATATATATATATATATATATATATATATATATATATATATATATATATATATATATATATATATTAATATGTTTTTGAGGCCCGATGCACGAAAACTCATGCACTGGAGGGGAGTCCCTCAGCTCGGCCTGCCCACCCTCACAGTCCAGGAGCCCTCAGGGATGTCCTACCGATGGCTACCTGAGCCTCTGGTGGTCCTAGGAGGTTGGGCAGCCACCATCAGAGGCTTGCCTGCACAATCATCCCTCAGGGGGTGTCCTACTGATGGCTTAGGTCCACTCTTCCTGGGGAGCGGGCCTAAGCTGCAGTCTGGCTCCCTCTGCAGGAGGCAACCAGGTTGATCAGGGGAAGGCGCCGCCCCCATCACCCCGCTACTGCTGTCATTGCCAGCCACTGTGGCTTTGTCCAGATGGATGTCTGGGAGACATCTGCCCTAATTACCATGTTACCCTTTTATTAGTATAGTTATGTATGTATGTGTATATGTTTTATTAAAAAATACATATATATTAAATATATATGTAAAATGTTTAAGCCCAGACCGGTTTTGCTTGGTGGCTAGAGCGTCGGCCTGCCGACTCAAAGGTCCCAGGTTCAATTCTGGTCAAAGGCATGTGCCTTGGTTGCGGCCATGTCCCCGGTGGGGGGTGTGCAGGAGGCAGCTGATCGATGTTTCTCTCTCATCGAGGTTTCTGACTCTCTATTCCACTCCCTTCCTCTCTGTAAATAAGCAACAAAATATATTTTAAAAATAAAATGTTTATTAAAAAAACACTATATTTACTAAACATATGTTTGTAATATTAGTTATCTGCGTTCCCCTCTCAACTGTCAGCCCCTGACCAGATGCTTAATAAATATTTAAGAATGAATGAATGAGTGAGTGAGTGAGTGCAGAGAATCCTCTGACCTGGCAAGTAGAGAGAGTGGGAGAGATGCCGGAGGCTGGTAGCAGCCCAACCCAGGGTGGAACCTGTACTCCGTGGAGGAGTCACCGGGACTTGGGGACAAAACTACAGGCTCAGAGAGAGGCTGGAACCTGTAGGCCCCAGAGCCCTTGACTTGCGGCTCTATCCCAGGTCCCTAGGAAGCAGTTGCAGGTCTGCCTCTCCGGCTGCCAGCCATGGTGGGTTCTCAGGCTGGTCTGCACCAAGTTCACTTCCCCACTCAGCAACCAACCCCAGGGGTCCTGGCGGCTTGCCCAGACTGACATCTTCCCAGGGCGCACATAAAAGATCCCCCTTCAGCGGGAACACACATCTGCCTTGTGGGGGGGGGGGGGTGCGGCGCACAGCCTGGCACTGCCAAGTCTGCCCAGCCTCTCTTGCTGCCTCTGGACAGACAGTGGCCCTGCCTGCCTCCCCAGGGTCTGGCTGAGGGCAGCACAGAGGTGGTCCCCGGTAAAGGTGTAGGAATTCCCAGGGCTCAGGGCAGCCTGATGGAGGCAAGAGACAGCCTAGCTCAGCTCACCCATTGTCCAAATGTGCAGGGACAAGTCACATCTCCACTCTCATGGCCCTGACATCGTGGTGGGTGGAGGCACCCAATATGACATCAGGCTGAAAAGTGCCATGAAGGCTGAAGGGTCCCCGGAGGTCAGGGCTCCTGTGTCCTAGGCTGGGGTGTTCCTCCCACTCTTTGAGACCCCTCCTTTTCCTCCGTCTTTCCTTTGTGTCCATCTCTAGCTATCTCCATCCTCCTCATGACACCCTGGTTGAGCTGGGGGAAACAGGGGAGGGGCGAAGGACAGAGTCCTGGGCCTGGCCCCCTGTCACCTAACACCAACGTGGCTCCAGCCCCAGAAACAGAACCTCAGGTGCCTTCTCGGAGCTGGAGGCAGAGGGGTGGGCTGGAGGCTAGCAGCCTGTCTGGGGCAGAGTAATTGGGCATCTGGAGGGAAGGGATGGCAGGTTCTGGGACTTCCGATTCTTTTAAAATATATTTTTATTGACTTCAGAGAGGAAGGGAGAGGGAGAGAGAAAATCATTGATTGGCTGCCTCCTGCATGTCCCCTACTGGGGACAGAGCCCACAACCCAAGGCAGGTGCCCTTGATTGGACTGAACCCAGGGGACCCTTCAGTCTGCAGACCGATGCTCTATGCACTGAGCTAGGACCTGTGTTTTTTTTTTAATTATTATTATTATTATTTATTTCAGAGAGGAAGGGAGAGGGAGATAAGAATGATTAAGAGAGAACCACCAATCTGCCGCCAACTGCTCACCCCACACCGGGGTTCAGGGATTGAGCCTGTAATCCGGGCATGCACCCCAAGCAGGAATTGAACTGTGACCTCCTGGTCCATAGGTCGACGCCCAACCGCTGAGACACACTGATTTTAAAGCCCACTAATTTTGTCCCGGCTGAGTAGCTCAGTTGATTAGAGCATTGTCCCTACACACCAAGGTTTCGGTTTGATCCCTAGTTAGGGCAAGAATCAACAGATTAATGCATAAATAAGTGCAACAACAAAGTGATGCTTTTCTCTCTAAAGTCAGTAAGTAAAAATTTAAATGCCCACTAAATTCACACTGTGTCCCACTGTGATTTAGGACCCTGTGTGAGGGTGTGAGTCACCAGCGCCCTTCCTATCGGCCTCAGTTTCCTTATATGAAGGTGGGGGGAAGGGGCGACTGAGGAGTGAGAACAGCGGCATTGACCCCACTTTGCCCCTTCCCACATAAGTTATGACATAACACATTCTCCCTGGAGGGGGCCCTCAAGTGAACAAGCAAGGCTCTCCTCGCCTTTAAAGACAGCCTTTTATTATGGAAATCTTCAAACCCAAAGACAGGAAAGAGGCTGGCGCGGGAACGCCCCATTTCGCGTCCCGCCGGTAACGGTCACCGCCCCGCCGGGTGCTCTGGGAAGAAAGAGGAGAAAGCCAAGGCCAAGGTCGCGTGCAGAGGTTCAGGCCCCGTGGCTGGGCTCGGTGACCTTGAGCGCGTCCTGCCGTTCCGCAGGCCTCGGTTTCCACTTCTGGGAAGATACCCGGGCCGGTCTTTCAGGGCTCGGGGCCGCGTGACCTTGGGCCGTCCCCGGCGCGCGGCCTCAGTTTCCCGGCGCGCACACGGGCGGAGGCGGGATTCCCGCCCCTGCCCAGCCCCTGCGAGCCAGGCTCCACCCCACGCGACTCCGCCCCGCCCCGCCCCCGCCTCCCCCTCCTCGGGCTCCGGCCAGCGGCGGCGGCGGCGGCTCCGCTCCGCACTGCCCGGCGCCGCCTCGCCATGGACGCGCGCGGGGGCGGCGGGCGGCCTGGGGAGAGCCCGGGCGCGACCCCCGCGCCGGGGCCGCCGCCGCCGCCGCCGCCCGCGCCCCCCCAGCAGCAGCCGGCGCCCCCGCCGCCGCCCGCGCCCCCTCCTGGCGCCGGGCCCGCGCCCCTCCAGCAGCCGCCCCGCACCGAGGCGGCGCCCCCGGAGGCGGCGGACGAGAGCGGCCCTCGGGCCCGGCTCCGCAGCCGCGACAGCTCGTGCGGCCGCCCGGGCACCCCGGGCGCGGCGAGCACGGCCAAGGGCAGCCCCAACGGCGAGTGCGGGCGCGGCGAGCCGCAGTGCAGCCCCGCGGGGCCCGAGGGCCCGGCGCGGGGGCCCAAGGTGTCGTTCTCATGCCGCGGGGCAGCGGCGGGGCCCGCGTCCGGCCCGGCTCCGGGGCCCGGCCCGGCGGACGAGGCGGGCAGCGAGGAGGCGGGCCCGGGAGGCGAGCCGCGCGGCAGCCAGGCCAGCTTCATGCAGCGCCAGTTCGGCGCGCTCCTGCAGCCGGGCGTCAACAAGTTCTCGCTGCGGATGTTCGGCAGCCAGAAGGCTGTGGAGCGCGAGCAGGAGCGCGTCAAGTCGGCGGGGGCCTGGATCATCCACCCGTACAGCGACTTCAGGTACTGCCCCCGGGAGGGGCGGGCGGGCGGGCTGGCGCGGAGGGGGCGCCGCGGGCGGAAGCGCCGGGGCTGTCGTCCTTGGAGTGTCTCGGGAGGGCGGGGCGGTCGCCCCGCGGTTGACCTCGGGGCCCCTTGGTGACCTCGGGCGCGTCCGGGACCCGCTGGAAGGACCTGGGCGCGCGAGAGGCTCCGCCCTTGGAGGGGCCCCGGGAGGGGCGCGCCCTCTCACGCACCCACACATTGCCAGCCCCGCCGGGAGGGTGCACGTCACAGCCGCAAAACTAGGGTCTGGGCGCGGAGGGACGGAGAGGACGAATAGAGGGGAACGTGAGCGCCGGGGAGGCGGCAGAGCGGAAGGAAGGAGGAAGGAAGTGCGCCCTGGAAGGACGCGCCTCGGAAAGGCCGGCAGAGAGAGGGTTAAGCGGACACGGCCCGCTCCACGATTTCCACCTGCGCTGCGCGCCCCTGGGAGGCGCGTCCAGTCCTGAGCCTGGGTGTTGCGCGAGGAGGGGGCGCTGAGCATCCCGGGGTCTCCGGCTGTGTCTTCTCTGAGCCGCCCAGCCTCTGGGTGGTAGGCACATGTCTCAGTGGGTGTGTAGATGTTACGGATAAAACCGGTTGATTGATGCGTGGAAAGGCTCAGAGCGAGGTTAGGCGCAGGGTCACCACCGTGCCCCCCTACTGTCCCTTTTGAAGCCGAGAGGAATCCTAGGGCCAACCTACAAGACCTGTGTTGTTGCTGTTCTTGTTCCTTGGCTTGTGCTCTGTGGCCTGCGAGCATGGACACTGCAGACCTTGTGTGTGATCACGAGCATGTGACTGGGGGGCGGGGGGTCCTGGGGGCGTGGGCCGAGGAGTGGGGAGGAGCGTGCTCCTAGGGGTGTGTCTGTGTGGTGGGTCACTGGGATGTGTTAGGGGGAAATGGAGGGGTGTGTGTGCGTGTGCCCGGGTGGGCGTGCACCGGTGGGCAGTGTTTGTGAGTTGTGTGCACCGTGTGTGTGAAGTTTTGTGTTCGCGAGTGGGGTCCATGCGGGACGCTTCCAGGCCTCCCAGCCCAGCTCTCAGAAAAGGCGCGGTTTCAGCACCACGGACAGCATCCCAGCCCGGCTCCCAGCCCTCCCGCCAGAGCTCCCCACAGAGGTTCTCCACCTCCCCGCCACGTCCCGCGTCCCAGGTCTCCACTTGACAACTGGGGAAGCCCAGGGGCACACAAATCTGGGACAAGGCTGGGAGAAAGTCTGGGATTTCGACTCCTCAGCCCTCAGACCTTCCCTGTGAAGTGACTATAGCCTTAACCAGTGGCTTGAGTTTTGAGAGAGGCTATGGAGGGGTGAAGGGTCGGGGGCTGAGGGGCAGCCCAGAGGGTATGCATCTGGATGGTCTTGACCTGCACGGGGGCTCCGCATTCCTTTGTAGGTGGTACAGGCTGGGAGAGCTGGGGTCTCAGCTGTGAAGGGTCATGTCCCAGTCTGTGAAAAGGGGGAGCTGGTGCCAGCTGGCTGAGACAGTGCCCTGAGGACATGGAAGGCAGGGAGAGGTGGCTGCAGAAAGTGACCGTTTCCTCATCCCTCCAGCACTCAGGTGGTCCTGGGCTTCCTCGTCTTCTCAGAAGGGGTAGTGTGGGGTGTGGTTGAGGGGTGCTGGGAGGAGCAGTTGGGCTCCTCAGCCTGTGTCCCTTGAGCACAGTCGCCTGTGGGATCCTGGGCAGGCCATGAGGTCTGGGCTGATTAGATAATTATAAAATAGAACGAGCAAATGGAGGGTAGCCTGTAGCTGGGACTAGGGGAGCCACCGAAAAACTTAGGTAGGGCCGAAACTGGATAGAGCGTCGGCCTGCAGACTGAAAGGTCCCAGGTTCTATTCCAGTCAGGGGCATGTATTGGTTGTGGGCACATCCCCAGTGGAGGGTGTGCAAGAGGCAGCTGATCAATGTTTCTCTCATCGATGTTTCTAACTCTCTATCTCTCTCTCTTCCTCTCTGTAAAAAATCAATAGAATATATTTTTAAAAAACTTAGGTAGGGAAGACTGGGGGAAGGTCAGTGGGGGGGGGGAAGGAGATATATGTACTACTATATGTAATACTTGAAACAAACAACAACAACAAAACTAAAAAAAGAAAAAGAAAAACTTAGGCTGCTGCCAAGCTGGGGTGCAGCAGGACCTCCCCAGCCCCCCAGCTTTCAGAACGTTGCCACGTCTAGAACCTCTGATTCAATACGAGACAGACTCCAAGCACATCACCAAAACAATTCTTCCTGAGCCCCACCTGGGCCAGGTGCTGTGGGAGCACCTTAGGAATATTGATTCCGTCCTCATATCAGCTGTGCGAGGTGCTGCAGCTGCCTGCATTTCACATACGAGATAGGTGGGGCACAGAGAGGTGAAGTCACTTGCCCAAAGCCGCACAGCTAGTCAAGGGCAGATCAGGTATCTACACCCAGACAGACTGGCCCATCCATGTTCTTGACTGCTGGGCAGCCTGGCCTCTGGCCATGAGACATACAGGCCAAGAAGCCATGGGAGGAGAAGGCTTTCGGGGGAATTGATCGAGATATTGGGAGCACCTGGATGTGTGCTAAGTGGTTTGAGCAGGGGTCGGCGAACTCATTAGGCAACAGAGCCAAATATCAATAGTACAACGATTGAGATTTCTTTTGAGAGCCAAATTTTTAAAACTATATAGGTAGGTACATTGTTATTAACTTAATTAGAGTACTCCAAAGCTGGCCTTTGCTAAAAACTCAAAGAGCCACATGTGGCTCAAGAGCCGCAGTTTGCCGACCACTGGGTTAGAGCATTGTCCCTCGCAAGGAAGGGCTGCAAGTTCAATTCCCGGTCATGGACCTGGGTTGCAGATTTGATCTCAGCTGGGTCAGGTGAGTGTGGGAGGCAACCAATCAATGTCTGTCTGTCTCTCTCTCTCTCTCTCTCTCTCTCTCTCTCATTTTGATGTTTCTCTCTCTCTATCTCTATCTCTATCTCTATATCTATCTCTATTTCCACTTGATCTTAGCCAAAAGACCGAGAAGCGATTCTATCTCCATCTCCCTCCCTTCCACTCTCTCTAAAAATCAATGGAAAATCCTCAGGAGAGGATTAACAAAACAAACAGTTCAGGGAGCTGTGGGGAGGGGAGGGGCCTGTCTGGATCCACTTTTCCACATTGGCTTCCTTGTCCCTCAAACCCTGAAGATGCAGATACCACTTCCGGGGGTGTCCCTCCCTATCTGCTCACCATTCCTGATTTTGAGTGGGAATTGGGGCGGTGAGGCGGGGGTTCCCTCCTGAGCAGCCCGCCTGGGCCTGGGCCTGGGCCACAGAGTCTCCACCTCCTTGGGCTGCGACTCCTTTGCTTGCCAGTGGAGTCCAACCCTGCACGCCGGCCTGGCACTTGCCTGGTACCGAGAACAGGACAGTGACTGTTTGGCCTCCTCCTGTGAGGGCTGCATGGCGTGTCCGGGGAGGAGGCGTTCACAGAGGCCCGTGGGAGGGAGGCCTCTCCGCCAGGAGGCACTGCGGAGGGTGTCTTCCTCCAGCCCCTGTGTCCTCTATCGCCGGCCTTGAGTCCTCTCTGGAGCTCCCAGCTCAGTTTCCCCAAATGTGAGGTGGTGGTGGTAGGAGCAGAAGGGGGTGCTGGCTCTCACAGCTATGCCAGCATCGCTCCCGGCCTCAGATCCCACACTGTCCTCCTCTCCTTCCTGGGGAAGGATGGCCTTTTACAAGCTGGTGCCCTGCCTCCCCCCAGTGCTTCTGATTTCCAGCTCCCATTCACAAGCCGCTTCCCCCCGGCCCCACTCAGCACATGTACCTGCTGTTCCCACCTGCGTTGTGCCTGCTGCCTTTTCCCTTGGGGTTGTCTGCCGGCCCCTCAGTCCCCCACCATGGGCAAGAGATCCCTGCCATAGCGGGTGCCCACGACATCTCTGACCTCCCTGAGGGGCCTGCTGGGGTGCTGGGCAGGTCGAGGGGAGCTCTGATCCAGGGATGGAGTCATCTCCCAGACAGAGTTTAGGCAAGTGGCTTCCTTGCTGCCTTGCATCCGTTCTTAAGTCCAAGTGCCTCTGAGATCTGACTTGAGTCTTTCCTACTGCTGTTGATTTTCATATAATGTTCTTGAACTGTCTGTTGCTGGGAGGCCTGGTATGGGAGGAAAGAGATGAGAGGGTCCCTTTCCTGACCCTCAGAGAGGTTTCTCCGAAGCCGGGATCCGTGGTGCTGACCTGTTTTTGAGTCATGTCCTCTGGGGTCCCCCAGATGGGGTGTAGAGGAGGTTGACTTGAAGAAACTTACAGGACTCGACACCCTGCCCCCCCGAGAGGGCCCAGAGGACCAGCTGGAGATCAGGATGGGGGGGGGGGGGCGGGCTCTCTGCAAATCCTACATTATCTCAGAGGAATAAACCCCACTTTTTCCAGCGTGGGTGGGCCAAGGGCCAAGGGCTAGGGTTCCCTGGCTCCAGAGCCAGCATGGGAGCAGTGAAAAAACCCATTTCCCAGGTAGGAGGATTGAGGCCCAGCCCACCCCCCACCTGGAGGAAGTTAACTCCATGATCCTTGTAACGGGGTCAGGGCTGGGGTTCACCGAAGCCTCTCTCCTCTCTCCAGAGGCTTCCTGCGAGAATTTCAAATCCCTGGTCCCTGAGTCCCTGCTTTAAACTCTCTCCTCCCCCAGCTTCTCAGGGGCTGCTTGGGGCTGGGAGGGAGGAGCTTCCTCAGCCTCTCGCTTGCTTAGGCCAGACCCTGCCACCCTGCCCGCATCAGCAAACCCACTTCACATCCCAGTAGCACACTTATCTCCCCTCCTGTCTGCATGCCATCCTCTGCCCACTTCCTGGCCTCCTGGCTGCCAGGAGGGGCATCTCAAGGCACATAGAAGTCCATCTCTCCCCTCCCTTCAAGCCTCCCTGCCCAAACTCCCCAGGCCCTGGAGAGCCATCTTCTGTGCCCTCCCCTCATCTCCTCTCCGCTCCTTTCCTCCCCTTCGCCCCCGCCCCAAGCCGCCCAGCCAGCTTGAAAGGGGAAACCCCACTGCAGCCACAGGGCCTTTGCACTCGCTGCTCCCTCTGCCATGGCGCAGTGCCCCTCAGCCCCAACCAGGTCCTCCTCCATAATCCGCTCAAATGCCACTTGCTTCAGGAAGGCCTCCCAGAAGCACCCCTTTCATTTATCTGTTTGTGTGGAACACCGGTCTCCCCCGCCCGAGTTTGGGCCTGAGGGAGACAGGTCTGGCTGGTCACCGTGTGTCCTCATGGCCTGGCGCACCGTCAGCCCCCAGTCCGCCCCGGCCTCTTCCCTGGCAGGAGTATCCCTTTCCTAATCCCTGACACTCGCCTCCCCTGTCGCTCTGCATCCGAGGGCTCAGGCCCCTAATCCTCCGTCCCTGCTCTCCCTTAATCACCGACGTGACCCCTAATCCCTCCGATCTGCCGGATCTGTAATTCCCACGGCTCTGGCTTCTCGCGTCCCGGAGGGAGGGAGCCGGCTGCCTTGTCCGCCGTGTCTCCCACCAGTGGCTGTGGGGGCCTCAACCCAGTTCCTGCCGGGAAGCCTGTCACTTGGCACCGGCCACGCCTCAGAGGGTCCGTCTGCGCCCAGAGAACAGCTGGGCAGCTGCTAGAGGAGAACTGAGCTCATGGTGGTGGCAGCCACCAGGGCCCCCGTGAGGTCACCAGCCTGTGGGGAGCTCCTGGAAGAGGCTCCAGGCCCTCCCCCATCCATAGGGCGCGGGGGCTGCGGAGCCTGGGCCTGGGGTCTGGGCCCAGGGGCCGTTGCTGCTGAGCCTTCCACTCGCTGTGTCTCTCTGGCCTGCTTTTCTCCGTGAACAAGGTGTGAACTGGCCAGTCCGTCCACTGCCCTCCTGGAAGAGCAGCCAGGATATGGGTGCCTCCACAGAAGCAAGGGCCCAGTGTGATTTGTTAGGGAGCATTTTACACACAGGACTTACCTGTGGTCGTTGGAGGTGCCGGTACCAGGGCTGACTGTGCATCTGCTCCCGCTTTGCTGCCTGACGATGGCCCAGCAGTCCCTGCATCCGGGTGGTACCTGGGAGCCCGCTGAGGAAGGGACTCCTGGGATTGGGTGATGAGGCATTGGGGCTCAGAGAAGGAGAGCGATTAGCCCCTGGCTGCATGGTTCAAGGGGTGGGCAGGGCGAGGAAAAGGTGAGGGTGCTGGGGCACATACCCTGGGTTCCTCTACCCTCCACCCAGTTCCTTTACCCCCAGTCTCAGTTTCCCCTTGGGGGGGGACCAGGCTGGCTGGAGAGAACAAGGGTCCAGGCCCCAGGCCAATTTGGGGGCACCGAGTTGGAGCAGGTATCAGGTCACCCTGCCCATCAGCCCCTCTTCTGCCCCCTGCCTTCTGCGCCAGCACCTAAAGCCCAGAGGACACCACGCAGTGTGGGAGGACCGTGCACAGCATGTGACCGGGCTGGGGCTCAGCCTGCGGGCCGAGTTCCAGACAGCGGGAGAGTAGACAGAGGACAGGCCCTGGGGTGGCAGTTCTGGGTCCCAGTGCCTTGCCCGGCTTCCTGGCTGGGGCACCTCTCTCGTCTGTCAGTGGGGGAGTGTGCCTGTCCCTGCCTCCCCCACCCCAAGGATGAAAGGGAAGAATGTCTGGAGAATTCTCATGTCAAGGATGCCCTCATGCTCTGTGGCCTTTTTTTTTTTTTTTTTTTTTTTTAAATATATTTTATTGCTTTTTTACAGAGAAGAAGGGAGAGGAATAGAGAGTTAGAAACATCAATGGGAGAGAAACATCGATTCAGCTGCCTCCTGCACACTCCCCACTGGGGATGTGCTTGCAAATGAGGTACATGCCCTTGACCGGAACCGAACCCGGGACCCTTCAGTCCGCAGGCCGACGCTCCATCCACTGAGCCAAACCAGTCAGGGCTCTGTGGCCATTTAGATAGTTTCTAGACCCTCTGGTGGTTTCTAGCCCCCCCCCCCTCCGCCTTCTTTACTCTTCCTTGCTTGCTCTGTAACAGGGTGTATGCCCCAAAATGGGGGCAGCAGTTCTCATTTCAGGTGGGGATGGGATTAGGAGCTCTGTAGTGGATGCTCTGGGTATTGAGAGTCGAGATGAGAAGGAGCAAGCAGGTGGGGCTCCTCCATTCCATTGGATGTTGAGGCCTTGGGGTCTCAAGGATGAGTGGGTATTTCGGATGGGAGGCCTGAGCCCCACACCTTGTCCAGATTCAGGTGAGAAAAGGTCTGGAATTTCTAGTAGTCATTTGATTTTGCCCTTCACACCCACCCCCAGGTCAAGTCAGCCCTTCAGTTCTCTCTAGGTTAGGGGTGTCGAACTCAATCAGAGAAGGGGCCAAAATCTAAAATCCAGCCTAAATCGCGGGCCGAATGGTTTACTGAACAGTCATAAACTGTCATTGTGATGGAAACGCAGCGGAGTGCAGTGATGACAGCGCGGTGCAGGCCACATTGCAAGGCCTGGCGGGACGGATTTGGCCCGCGGGCCTTGTGTTTGACACATGTGCTCTAGGTCTTTATCCCAACCCTGATGGGTTTGTCCGGGGCTCCCCCAAAGGCCTGGTGCCCTCCCCATCGTGGCCGGCCATTCCGAGAGGGTCCCATCACACATGGGTGGGGCAGTTCCCTAGGAGGACCCTCCAAGGCTGCCACGCTTGGGGCTCCTCCGGACGAATAGAGAGACTGGGGTTCCCAAGGACTGGAAGGACGTGCCCAAGGTCACACCTGCCCGTGGGCAAAAGCGGGTATCAGCCAGCTCTGCTACTGCCACCACCCCAGGGTTAGACGTTGGGTCTCCTCCAGCCTTTGGCTCTCCCAGGCCGAGCTGTTGTGAATATGTTGGTGCAAATAACTTTTTAATTTTTTTCTCTTCCTCTTGGACAGTTTCCTTGGGATCAATTCCCTGGAGCGGAACACCAGCCGGCAGGCGCGGTGTTAATAGCTCTCTCGGTGCCTCCAGCAAGGAGCCAATTTACAGCAGCTACCAAAGCAGGGAGCTCCCTGCAGCCAAGCCGGTGCGAGGGCTCAGGGCTTTTTGTTGATGTGTGCTAGTTAGGGCGAGTCCCTCCGGCCACTGAGAACCTCGGTCTCTTCTTCTGTCCGTCTGGGAGGAGCCCAGGGAGCTGCAGGCTTTGAGGGTCCTTCCGGGCAATGGCCCACCTACATGGGACAGAGCCTTCCCCCAGTGAGCCGTGGGGTCTCCAGCCCTGAGGGGGAGCGCGCTGGTCCTACAGGAGAACCCGCACAAACCCACTGCGGAGTGAAGACCTCGAGAGGCACCTGAGAGGACTGACATGATGGGGGGTAGAGGGGCCTTTCCCTCCACATTAAAGGCAAAATCACACAATTGTTCAAATTGGAGACCCTCCTTTGCCTGAATCTAGGCAGCAGGTGTGGGCTCAGGCCTGTGATCTGGGGCAGCTGCTCACCACTGAGATCCCAGGCTTCGTTTCATTTTTTATAATGTTAACGTGTGTGTGTGTGTGTGTGTGTGTGAGTGTGACATAAAATTGGGCATCTACTCATTTGAAAGTGTACAGTTGAGTGGCATTAGGCACAGTCACAATGTGTTGTGCACTCCTCATCCCATCCATGTCCAGAACATTTTCCTTTTCCAAAACAGAAACTCCCTATCCCCCTCCTCACCCCTGGCAGCCAGGAACCCACTTCCTGTGTCTGTGGATTTGCCTGTCCCGGACGTTTCACATAATTGGAATCGTACGCTGAGCGGCCTTTTGTGTCTGCTTCTCTCACTGAGCATCATTTTTTCAAAGTTTACACACATGTTCTAGTGTCAGTGCTTCATTCCCTTTCACAGCCAAGTAATATTCCTGCAGGTGGTGGACCACAGCCATCAGTGATGGGCATTTGGGTTGTTCCCGCCTTTTCGGTGTTATGAATCGTGAGGCTGTGAACATGGAGCACAGCACCTGTTTGAGTCCCTTCTTTCAATCTTTAAAAAAATTACATATATATATATATTAGAGAGGAAGGGAGAGAGAGATAGAAACATCAGTGATTGGCTGCCTCCTGCATGCCCCACCCTACACTGGGGATCGAGCCTGCAACCCGGACGTGTGCCCTGATTGGGATCGAACTGTGACCTCCTGGTTCAACCACTGAGCCTTCCAGCCAGGCCCTTCTTTCAATCTTAAGATGGAATTGCTGCATCATATGGTGACTCCGTTTAACTTTTTGAGGAACTGGCAGTTCTCGCTCAGAGTGACTTTGATTCCCATTTTCTTGGTGGCTGCGGGGCCGGCAGTTTGTCCAGGTGGCCTGTTGCTGTGTCTGTATGTCCTCATGACTCTTTATTCAGGACACCATGCTTGGCCGTCTGCAGATATTCCTTGAGTGGACGGGCCCTTTTCTGAGAGCACTTTCCAGGTGGAATTTCGGAATTGACCTTGGGGTCCTGTATGTGGGAATAGAAGCAACCCATCATCACTTTTCCAGGCGTGTTTATGGCGCCAAATGTCCGTGCAGCTGCCAAGGTTCCTGCCACAGGCCCGGCCCTCTGCCCCCGCCCACCTCTTTCCCCCGCTGGACTGGCACCCCTGCTGCCTCCCTGTCTGTGGCGCTCAGGGCGCTTCCTGAAATGGAAGTACAGGCCTGGGGAAGCCCACCTGCTGAGGCTGGCATCCTGGACCCACCAGGTCAAGCTCCCACCCTGCCCTCTCCAACCCCTGGCGCCCCCCTGAACCCACCATCCTGCTCCTCCTCCCCTGCCACCACCACCCACTCCCCCCCACACCTTGGCCTCTCTCTGCTTAGCTCCCTCTCCGTGTCCCTTGGACTCCACCCTTATGCCTTGCACATTGGGTGTTTTTTGGTCAAAGGAAACATTTAGTCCATTTTTGAGTGACCTCTTTTTTAGGCTTTGTGAATTCTGGAGCTTCTTTGTGGAGGGAAGGTTAGAACTGAGCCAGTGAGCGGGCCTCGGGCTGGGAGAGCCCAGCTGGCTGCAGGGCTCTGTAAGTGGTTTGGGTGGAGGAGGGCTTCCTGGAGATAGAGACTGTGACACCGGGGCCACAGTCTGGGATTTGCTGAAGGAGGGGAGATCTGGGCTGGTCCCCGAAGGCGCATGTGCACAGTGGGGGAGCGCGTGGCGCGGGCCGGGCTCCGGGCTGACGCCAGGCCTCCCCCCAGGTTCTACTGGGACTTCACCATGCTGCTCTTCATGGTGGGCAACCTCATCATCATCCCGGTGGGCATCACCTTCTTCAAGGACGAGACCACGGCCCCGTGGATCGTGTTCAACGTGGTCTCGGACACGTTCTTCCTCATGGACCTGGTGCTGAACTTCCGCACGGGCATCGTGATCGAGGACAACACGGAGATCATCCTGGACCCGGAGAAGATCAAGAAGAAGTACCTGCGCACATGGTTCGTGGTGGACTTCGTGTCTTCCATCCCCGTGGACTACATCTTCCTCATCGTGGAGAAGGGCATCGACTCCGAGGTCTACAAGACGGCGCGCGCCCTGCGCATCGTGCGCTTCACCAAGATCCTCAGCCTGCTGCGCCTGCTGCGCCTGTCGCGGCTCATCCGCTACATCCACCAGTGGGAGGAGGTGAGGCGTGGGCGGGGCGCCGCTGCAGGGGCGGGGCCGTGAGGGCCCGGGGGCGGGGCGCCGCTGCAGGGGCGGGGCCGTGAGGGCCCAGGGGCGGGGCCACAGGGAGGAGGCAGGCGGGGTTCCAGGCACCGGAGAGGGGTTTTGAGGGCTGGGGTGGGGTCACCAAGGCTACCACAGGGGCTAGGACTCGGGCGTGGCGTGGGGCACGGTGGGGTCTCAGGGGCCCCCGCAGGGCGGCCCCACGGGCTGTGGTCACGGGGAACACAGCACGGACTCTGGATGCATTTGCGCCCCCCTTTCCGTCATCCTGCCCCGTAAGAGGACTCCATAGCCCCATTTGGCAGTGGGGAAACCGAGGTCCAGGGAAGCGAAGTCAAGTCCTTGTACCCCAAGTCGGGACCTCCTCTGGGTCGCCCATGCCCAGTGATGTCACCCCCGTTTCCAGGGCAGCGACAGGCTCCGAGGGGGGAGCGGGCAGGGGCAGGGTTACAGGAAGGGTCAGGGGTCCTGCCCACACGCTCTGAGGACGTTTCCCCACCAGGAGGGCAGCGGGGCCTCCTGGGAGTGTGGGGTGCTGGGCGGGAATCTGTGGGGCTGTGCTGTGGCCAGGGTGGGGTGGGGTGGGGAGCTCCCTTCTACCTCTCTGCGTCCACGCCCCAGATTTTCCACATGACCTACGACCTGGCGA
The DNA here is from genome assembly GCF_014108245.1 of Pipistrellus kuhlii. Classification (NCBI taxonomy): domain Eukaryota; kingdom Metazoa; phylum Chordata; class Mammalia; order Chiroptera; family Vespertilionidae; genus Pipistrellus; species Pipistrellus kuhlii. The sequence goes on from NW_023425584.1 coordinate 69,306,767, forward strand.
GCGCGGTCATGCGCATCTGCAACCTCATCAGCATGATGCTGCTGCTGTGCCACTGGGACGGCTGCCTGCAGTTCCTGGTGCCCATGCTGCAGGACTTTCCCCGCAACTGCTGGGTGTCCATCAACGGCATGGTGGTGAGTGCCCGCCCTGGGCCCCGCCCCCGGGCCTCGTCCTGGGGACCCAGAATAGCGCCCCTCTGGGGCCAGGAACAGGCAGCTCCTTGGTCATTCCAGGGACTGGAACAACTTTAGTCCCCCAGACATCATATCATCTGCTCCCTGCCCCGCCATTGAGTCTGCTTTCTAATGTACATCACTTATTCAGAAGAAAAAAAAAAAGACAGATGAGAAGGAAGTGTCATGGGCCATAAGATATAACAGTCCCTGGAGAGCCCGGGCACCCATCGCTGCCTCGCTGAGATGCCCGCTGTTGTACAGGGCGAGTCTCAGGTGCCCTTTAGCACCACAGGAGCCTTTCTCCCACCCTGAGGGCTGTGCCTCTGGCGCTGGTGGGGGTGGGTTGCACCGGGAGCTGGCAGGAGTGGGAGGAGGGCCTGGGGGCGTTGATGGGCCAGAGACAGCCGAGGGAGCATCCTCAGGCGCGCACCCAGCGCCTGGCACAGCTGCCTGGCTGAGGCAGCTCATTGTCTGGCCGGACACCCGGGCATGCTGTCCTGTTTCCTGAATGGGCCCCCCGCCCCCTCCCACCGCCGGGTTAACTGAGGACTGGGGCTGGGGGTGGGGGAGGGGAGAGCATCCTCCTGGCCCTGCCAGATGCCTCCACCCTCCTGGGCTGGGATCGGATTCTGGTGTCCCCAGCTCACCCTCCACGGGGTCCCTGGAACTTTCACTTCCTCTTGACCCACTCTGACCCGAGGCTGCAAAGGGGCGGGGCCTCTGACCCTCCGTTTCCCCAGGGGTAAAGCGAGGAAGCAGCTCCAGGCCTGCGCCTGCTGCTGACTCACTGACACGCCACACGTCACACACCCGCCTGCGTTGTAGATTTTTTTGTTTTTGTTTTTTTAAAAATATATTTTATTGATTTTTTTACCCAGAGGAAGGGAGAGGGATAGAGAGTTAGAAACATCGATGAGAGAGAAACATCGATCAGCTGCCTCTTGCACACTCCCCACTGGGGATGTGCCCACAACCAAGGTACATGCCCTTGACCGGAATCGAACCTGGGACCTTTCAGTCCACAGATGCTCTATCCACTGAGCCAAACCGGTTTCAGCTTGCTTGCGTCTAGTTTCCTAGTTGTCTCCGGGCACGGGAAGCTCCCCACGTTGGGTGCTGGGGGAGGATGGGCGGCGGGGCCTTGGGCTCAGGGAGCTCCCGGGGCTGTGAGCGCCCGCCCACCGGCCCCGGTGTGTGGCCTTGCAGAACCACTCGTGGAGCGAGCTGTACTCCTTCGCGCTCTTCAAGGCCATGAGCCACATGCTCTGCATCGGCTACGGCCGGCAGGCGCCCGAGAGCATGACCGACATCTGGCTGACGATGCTGAGCATGATCGTGGGGGCCACCTGCTACGCGATGTTCATCGGACACGCCACGGCCCTCATCCAGTCGCTGGACTCCTCCAGGCGGCAGTACCAGGAGAAGGTCTGGGGGCCACCCCACTATTCCCCCAGCTCCATGGGGAGGGGGGACCCCAGAGGGAAGTCTGGAGCCTGGGAGGGACGTATGCCGAGGAGGGGGATGGAAGTCAGGGGTCCAGACAGGGCAGGGCCAGTCCCTGAGGCATCAGGGAGCTCTCTGGGGGCAGAGGACACAGGGGACCTCTCTAGGAGGTGACATTCTGGGTTTCTGGACTGGCTTGGGAGGGGCTATGGTGGGGGGGCACTGAGCAGGGTCCAAGGGGACTGGGGTCACTTGAGTGCATGCTGGTCAGCCAGGTCCATCGGGGAGGCCACTGGGGAGCAAATACATTCAGCCACTTGGACTGGCCTCGGGTTTGGGGGAGCCTCCACAGGGCTAGTGCAAGGGCCCGAGGGAAAGGCTGAGGGAGAGCAGGTGCCGGCCCCGCAGACCAGCCCTTTCTGGAGTATGGCCTTGATGTCTACCCCGTGCCTCAGTTTCCCTAAGGGCCAACGGTGAGCTTGGCCCCCACCCCATTGCTGCCCCTATCTATCCTGCACCGCTACCGGATGACTGGCCCCGGCTGGGCAGCTGTGAGCACCCCCAGCAGTGCCAGCCGGGCTGGCCGGGTCAGCTGTGCCCAGTGCCAGGTCTCCTGGCTGCCCGGAAGCCACGGCCTTACACCCAAACATGAGCTGGTGCTGCCACCCGCCCACCATCACGGGATCTGCTGAGCTCAGGGCAGCTGCGGCTGGGTGGGGCTGGAGTGGAAATGGAGCTGGGGCACCCCTGTGGGTGCCACCCGGGGGATAGCAGGGCCTGGCACCTCGGCCACATCCCCTGGGTTTATAGAAAGATCCCGGGGAGGAGCCCCAGGGCCATGGACAGAGCTTGGGGGCCCTGAAATGGGGGACCAGCATCTTGAGGGCCGGGAGTCACGCTGTCAGGGACAGGGCTGCCAGACAATGTAGGACACAGGAGTAACTTCTGTTAGCATAAGCACATCCCCAGTACTGCACGGGATCCACTCCCACGAAACGTTTTTTGCTGTTGATCGGAAATTCAGGTGTAACTGGGTCTTGTGCTCCTGGTGATGGTGGTGGTTACACTCGGGAGCCCCATTTAGGCCGGGGCGGGGGTTCCCAGAGCCGCAGCCGCTGACCTCGGCCCCTCATGCCCCCACAGTACAAGCAGGTGGAGCAGTACATGTCCTTCCACAAGCTGCCTGCGGACTTCCGGCAGAAAATCCACGACTACTACGAGCACCGCTACCAGGGCAAGATGTTCGACGAGGACAGCATCCTGGGCGAGCTCAGCGGGCCCCTGCGGGAGGTGAGGCCGGGCCCCGGGCCCCCTGCTCTCCGGCTCCCGGTCCCCAAGCCGAGGAGAGCCTGGCCCAGCTGCCACGTGAAGGACTCAGGCTAGACGTGTACACACACCAGTGTCCCTGCCTGAGCCTCTGTCACCTGCACTCCCATGATGCCCCAGCCACCCTGGGCTCCGAACCCTACCCCCGTCCTGCTTACCTTGATTGGGGCTGTGACAGACAGAGGGAGGAGGCAGAGGAAGGAAGGCTGGAGCCAGGCAGCTTAGGCGGGTTGTGGAGTCGATTCCAGCTCGGTCCCTCCGCCTGTGCGACCCTGGGCGAGATTCCTGGGGCGGCCATGAGGAATGGCCATCCCTGGGCAGCCTAAGACAACAGGAACTCAGTGTCTCAGATTCCGGAGATCAGGAGTCCAGATCCAGGTGTCACAGGGCTGTGTTCACCACCGAGCCTCCAGGGAGGGTCCTTCCTGCCTCTTCCAGCTGCTGGTGTAGCCAGTGGTCATTGGTGACCGTGGCCTGAGAGATGTGTCCCCCGACCTCCACCGCTGCTTCGCATGGCCATCCTCCTGTGTGTGTGTGTGTGTGTGTGTGTGCTGTGTCTGTCCTCATCAGGATGCCAGTCACTCCAATGGGACCTCATCTTAACTAATGACAACTGCAAAGACCCTGCTTCAACATAAGGTCCCATTTCCCGCGACCCGGGTTCAGGACTTCAACATACCTTTTGGGGAGACACAATTCAACCCACAACACTCACCAGGCAGCTACCGAGCCAGAGGGAGGAGCTTTGGGAAGGATGGGAAGGTGGAGGGGAGAAGGAGGTGGCATCTTGAGGCTCTGTGACCCTGTGGGTATCCCAGGTGGAGGCACAGCTAGGAAAAGGCCTTGAGGAGGGAAGATTTTTTTTTCTAATGCTTGTATAGTTTCATTCATTTTTGTTTTTTAATCTTTATTATTGAGAATATTACAGATGTCCCTCTTTTCCCCCCATTGCCCCCTCCACCCGCTTCCTGCCCCACCCCCCGTCTTCACCACATTGATTTTAGAGAGGAAGGGAGAGGGAGAGAGAGAGATAGGAACATTAATGATGAGAGAGTTTCATTGATCTGCTGCCTCCTGCATGGTCCCTACTGGGGATTGAGCCCGAAACCCGGGCATGTGCCCTTGATCGGAATGGAACCCGGGGCCCTTCAGTCCACAGACTGACGCTCTATCCACTGAGCAAAACCAGCGAGGGCATTCACCACCCTATTGTCTTTGTCCATAGGTAATGCATATCCTATATAATAAAGAAGTAATATGCAAATGGTCATTACACCTTGATGTGTAAAGACCGACAGCATAATGACCAGATCACAGATCAGCAGGAGTGTGGGGCAGCGAGCTACAAGCAGACGGAGAATTACAGGAGGAGGCAGGGCAGCAAGCTTTGGGGGAGGCGGAGAGGGCTACAGGAAGGCGGGGCAGTGGGCGGGAGCTGCTGGAGGGCGGCAGCGAGCTACTGGCACACATATTCGTGCGCAGGGCTACTAGCCTGCATATAAGATCTTCGGTTAATCTCTTCCCGTTCCCCCCCTCTTACCTCTGAGATTCATCCGTCTGTTCCATGTTTCCATGCCTCTGATTTTATTTTATTCACCAGTTTTTGTTCATTAGATTTCTTGTTCATTTGATTTTTAGATTCAGTTGTTGATAGATATGTATTTATTGCCATTTTATTGTTCATATTTTTTATTTTTATCTTTATCTTTTTCTTCTTAAAGAATACCCTTCAACATTTCATGTGATACTGGTTTGGTGGTGATGAACTCCTTTAGCTTTTTCTTGTCTGTGAAGCTCTTTATCTGACCTTCAATTCTAAATGACAGCTTTGCTGGGTAGAATAATCTTAGTTGTAGATCCTTGCTATTCATCACTCTGAATAGTTATTGTTATTCCCTTCTGGCCTGCAAGTTTCTTTTTCTTTTCTTTTCTTTTTTTTTTTTTAATATATTTTATTGATTTTGTACAGAGAGGAAGGGAGAGAGATAGAGAGTTAGAAACATCGATGAGAGAGAGTCATCGATCAGTTGCCTCTTGCACACCCCCTACTGGGGATATGCCCGCAACCAAGGTACATGCCCTTGACCAGAATCGAACCCGGGTCCCTTCAGTACCCAAGCCGACGCTCTATCCATTGAGCTAAACCGGTCCCGGCTGGCCTGCAAGTTTCTATTGAGAAATCAGCTCATAGTCATATGGGTGTTCATATGTAGGTAAATAACTGCTTTTCTTCTGCTGCTTTTAAGATTTTCTCTTTGTCTTTAACCCTTGGCATTTTAATTATGATGTGTCTTAATGTGGGCCTCTTTGGGTTTCTCTTGTTTGAGACTTTCTGCACTTCCTGGACTTGTAAGTCTATTTCTTTCACCAGGTGGGGGAAATTTTCTGTCATTGTTTCTTCAAATAGGTTTTCAACATCTTGCTCTATCCTCTTTCTGGAACCCCCATAATGCAAATGTTGATACAGTTGAAGTTGTCCTAGAGGTTCCTTACACTATCTTCATATTTTTTTTCTTTTTGCTCTTCTGATTGGATGTTTTTTGCATCCTAATATTTCACATTATTTATTTGACTCTTGGAGTACTTTGCTCTACTGTTGAATACCTGTAAATTATTCTTTTTATTTTATTTTATTTTATTTTACTAATTTATTTTTTAAAATATATTTTATTGAGTTTTTACAGAGGGGAAGAGAGAGGGATAGAAAGCTAGAAACATCGATGAGAGAAACATTGATCAGCTGCCTCTTGCACACTCCCTACTGGGGATGTGCCCACAACCAAGATACATGCCCTTGACCAGAATCCAACCTGCAACCCTTCAGTCCACAGGCCGACGCTCTATCCACTGAGCCAAACCGGTTTTAGCTATTTTTAAAAATATATTTATTTATTTCAGAGAAGGAAGGCGAGGGAGCAAGCCCTGGCTGGTTTGGCTCAGTGGATGGAGTGTCGGCCTACAGACTGAAAGGTCCCAGGTTCGATTCTGGTTGAGGGCACAACCCCAGTAGGGGGTGTGCAGGAGGCAGCTAATCGATGTTTCTCTCTCATCAATGTTTTTAACTCTCTATCCCTCTTCCTTCCTCTCTGTAAAAAAACAATAAAATATATATATTTTTTTTTTTTTAAAGAAAGAAAGAAAGAACAAAAGAAAGGAGAGGGAGTGAGATAGAAACATCAAGGAAGAGAGAGAATCATTGATCGGGTGCCTCCTGCATGTCCCCTTCTGGGGATCAAGCCCAAAACCCAGGCATATGCGCTTGACTGGTATCAAACCTGGGACCCATCAGTCTGCAGTCCTGCATGCTATCCAGAGCCAAACTAGCTAGGGCTGTAAATTATTCTTTGTTTCGGTCAGTGTGTGCTTAATTTCTGACTGGTCCTTTTTCATGTCTTTGACATTCTCACTAAGATCCTTGAAGCTCTCATGCAGATCCTTTTTTTTTTTCTGCAGAAAGCTTTATTGTTTCATTTGGTCCGATGCAGGGGACAGGGCTCCAGGGTGGATAAAAGAATGGCTAGTGGTTTCGCGAAGAGGCCCAGGCAAAAGCCAGAGACACCAGAGGGATGGGGGGGGGGGGGGGGTGTTCTGAGAGGTTTCTGGGCTCCAAAGGCTCCTAGTTGTGCTTGAGGGGGAGCCTTTCGAAGAGACACTCGCCCAGCCGGCCGGGGACAGCCAGCCTGCGGAGGTGAGTCAGGCGTCGCCCATCTTCTCTATCGGTTTCACCTCCTCGCCCGGGAAGTGGTTCTCCAGGAAGCCGCAGACGTTGGGGTCCGCCCGGGAAGAAGCCAGGCCATGCAGCTCCAAAAAGGCCCGGTTCAGGCTCTTCTCCAAGGCCAGGGCGGCTTCCACGGCGTCCAGAGTTTTGGACCCGTCATCCTGGGAAGGTTCCCGGTAGAGAACGCGGCCGCCTCGCTGGTTTTGCAACTTTAACAAATGCTCCGCGCCCTCGTGCTGCTTCTCCGCCAACTCGCGGAGGCGGCCCACGCCCTCCAGAGCCACATCGTCACGGTCGAAATAGTAGCCCAGACCGAGGCAGGCGTGGGGGCCCGCAGGGGCAGGCTTGTCAGGTGAGGCCTCTGCCTCGGCGGAATAATTCTGACGGATTTGGGAGCTCATTGTCGTTCAGCAATGAGGCGTTAAAATAGAAAAAAACAACAACGGTGTGTGGCCCCGGAGGTGGCGCTGACGGTGGTGACTGGATGAGACGCAGGAGAGTGGCCGGAGGCTGGAAGCCCGGGCGACGCTGGGTCTGTTCTGTCCAAACACTGTTGAAGCGAGAGACAGATCCAGGACCTCCGAGTGTGCTGCTGCCATGGAAACCCTTGAGTAACCAGTATAACCGTGGTTTTAAACTCTCTATCCAGTAGTTTGCTTTCTCTGTTTCTGTCATTTGTGACATGTTCCTTGGTCTCCGTATTTTGGCTGTTTCCCCGTGTTTGTTTCTGTGTAACAGGGAGAGCTGCTATGTCTCCTGGAGTTGGAAGAGTGGCCTTCTGTCCTGTAGGCCCAGTGGCTCAGCCTCCCCCGCCACCTAAGCTGGGAGCTCTAGGTGCACCCCTTTGTGGGCTGCAGAGTCTTGCTGTGGTTGAGCCTTGCTTGCTGCTGATGTCACTGGGGGGAATTGGCCTCCGGGCCAGTTGGCTGTGAGGACAGCTGTGACTACAGCGGGAGAGCTGCTGTGCAGGAGACACCCCCGTGGAGCAGGACTGGCTTCAGTGAGGCCTTGGTGGTTTCTGAGTCTGCCCCTTGAGTGGATTGTGTGTCGCTTGCGGGTGGTAGAGTTGTAACCTGGGATGGTCTGAAGGCGTCTACTGATGCTCTGGCTCTAGGGTCTCCAGGGAGGTGCAAAGTCAGCCACTGCCTGGGGCCACCCGGCAGGCGCTGCAGAGAGACCTGCAGATGCCTGCTATCGGTATTGGGCAAGGAAGTGCCCAGGCGAGACCTAACTGAAGCAAAGCAGGCTGGTGCTAGTGCTGGGTCTTTGGCCTTTTATTGAGAAGATTGGGGCATGCTGCTATCAGCTGCAGCTTATTTGAGAGGTTTTAACAAAGTCTGAAGCCTGAGCCAGGACAGGCCGTTCATATGGAAAAGCTGCTGCAAACAGCTTGGATGGGGCTGCAAATTGGATGGGGCGGGTCTTCAGGGAACCACCAGGTGGAGCAAACAGTGTGCTCTAGGCCAGCGTTCGCCAACCTCACCTCAGGGCCTCACCTCAAGGGCCAACCACTGCCTAGGCTGATTGAGACTCAACTATGGCACCTGCCAGTCAGCCCTGCATCCGGGGAGGTCTGAGCACAGGGAACAATCCCCCTCTGGGAGAAAGCAGCCCCCGAGTTCCTGCCTCAATGCCAGACAATCCAGTTCCTCCCTGTATGTTTCTGGGTCCCCCAACACGTCCTGGTGCTGGAGCTCAGAGGAATGGAGTCCAAGTAAGTTTGTGCACTGGCTCTTTAAGAGGGGCAGCTGGGTCTCCAGCAGCCTCCCGTTTCACTGAGCCCCAGTCCCCACTGGTTTTTACAGCCCCAAGTTACTGGGACTTTTCAGCTCTGGGAGCCGGGCTGGGCCCTTTGCTCCTCACAGGCAGCCCCGCGGGACAGGTTCCTTCCTGACTGAGAAAAGTGGTCACCTGGGGTGCCAGACCCTCTCGTTCTGCGCCTCCTTCCCTCCCACCAGTCTCAGCGTGCTTTCTTCTCTCCTTCTCTAGTTGTAAGACTTCCATTCAGCCAGCTTTCAAGGTGGTTCTGAATGATGGTTCTGCATTTTAGTTGTAATGTTGATGTGGTTGTGGGAGGCCACAAGTGTCAGCGTTTTCCTACGCCACTATCTTGGTTCTCACTTATTTTTTTATTCCCATTTCCCATCCCCTCCCCTCCGGCAATCTTTAACTTGTTTTCAATATCTGTAGTTCTGTTTCTTTTTTTTTTATTCATTCATTTATTTATTTATTTAGATTCCATATGCAAGTGAAGCAATACAGTATTTGTCTGTATTGACTTAATTTTACTTGACATAATACCCATAAGAGCAAGCGCACAATAGACATACATGTTCACGTTGCAAATGGCAAGATTTCAATATATATATATATATATATATTTTAATATATTTTATTGATTTTGTACAGAGAGGAAGGGAGAGGGATAGAGAGTTAGAAACATCGATAAGAGAGTCATCGATCAGCTGCCTCTTGCACACCCCCTACTGGGGATGTGCCAGCAACCAAGGTACATGCCCTTGACCGGAATCGAACCCGGGACCTTGCAGTCCCCAAGCCGACACTCTATCCATTGAGCCAAATCGGTTTCTGCTCAATATATTTTAATATATTTTATTAAATATATTTTAATATATTTTAGCCCTAGCTGATTTGGTTCAGTGGATAGAGTGTCGGACTGTGGACTGAAGGGTCCCAGGTTGGATTCTAGTCAAGGGCACATGCCTGGATTTTGGGCTCCATCTCCACTGTGGGGTGTGCAGGAGACAACTGATCAATGACTCTCTCTCATCATTGATCTTTCTATCTCTCTTTCCCTCTTCTTCCTCTCAGAAATCAACCCAGTCATATGCTCTGACCGGGAATCAAACCGTGACCTCCTGGTTCATAGGTTGATGCTCAACCACTGAGCCACATCAGCTAGACTACTTTTTTTTATCCAAACACCTAGGTTGTTTCTATATCTTGGTTATTGTATCGGGTCTAGTAATAATTAATGTCGTTTTTAAACATTCGTTTAAAATCTTGCTTGGCGTTGACTTGTATTGACATAACCTTCAAACACGTGGTATCTACCGAATGTGTGAAGTGCAATTAACAAGTTTTGCTTGAAAAAGTTGTGCAAAACTAGGGCTAAGAAGATGGCGGATGAAGAGCATATTAGGAAGAAAAGCAAGTGAGGCTGCAAAAAACATCTGTAGTGCTCTTGGTCAAGATGCAGTTAGCGCCAGAAAATGCCAGCGTTGGTTTGAGAAATTTCGCGAGGGAAATTTTTCGTTAGATGACAAGAGTGGTCGAGGCCGTGTGTCCAATTTTGATCAAGAAGCTCTTCAAGCTCTTTTGGTGCAAAATCCTCAAATTACCCAACAAGAGCTTGCGACAACTTTAAATTGTTCACAAGAAACAATTTCCAATCAATTGCGTGCACTTGGCAAAGTCCAAAAGTTTGGAAAATGGGTTCCTCATGAGTTGACCGACAACAACCGTAATCAGAGTCACAATTTGCAGTTCGCTCCTCTCTCGTCAAAACCGTTTGCCGTTTTTAGAGCAAATTGTTACAGGAGATGAAGAATGGTTGCTGTATGTTAATTTGAAAAGGCAGCCTCAATGGTTGGACAAAAATGAGGCTCCGCAGCCCAAGCCAAAACCTGACTTGCATGCGAAAAAAGTGATGTGTGTTTGGTGGAATTTTAAAGGAATTCTTCATTATGAACTTTTACCATCTACCCAAACCATTACAAGTGCAGTGTATAGTGCCCAATTGGAAAGGTTAGCCCAAGCTTTAAGAGAAAAAGAACCCGCGCTGATTAATCGGAAGGGCGTAATTCTTCACCACGATAACGCACGACCGCATACTGCAAGAATCACTGCTGAAAAACTGCGCCAGTTGGAATGGGAAGTTCTCCCTCAACCTGCATATTCTCCTGATATTGCCCCTTCCGATTACCATTTGTTTCATTCTTTGCAAAACTTTCTTCTTGGAAAAAAATTTAATAATGAATGCCTCAAAAATGCATTGACCGAATTTTTTGCATCAAAATCACAAGAATTTTACAACAGAGGGATTAAAATGCTTCCTGAGCGTTGGGCACAAGTAGGAGAAAACAACGGCAACTATATTGTTGATTAAATTTTGTTGTATTGTTTAAATTCAATTTAAAAAATGTATTAGAAAATGACATTAATTATTACTAGACCTATAAATAATGATGCAATAAACATAGAGGTCCATATGCCTTTTCAAATTGGTGTGTGCTTTCTTTGGATAAATACCCAGAAGTGGGATTGCTGGGTCATGTGGAAACTCTATTTTTAATTATGTGAGGAACCTCCATACTATTTTCCACAGCGGCTGCACCAATCTGTAGTTTCACCAACAATGCACAGGGTTTCCTTTTCTCCGCGTCCTCACCAACACTTACTGTGTCTTTTTCAGAATAGCCATTCTGATAGATGTGAGGTGGTATGTCTCATTGTGGCTTTAATTTACGTTTCTCTGATGATTAGTGACATTGAACTTCTTCACGTCCATCAGCAGGTCCTCTTTGGAGAAATGTCTATTCAGGTCTTCTGCCCATCGTTTAACCGATTGTTTTTTCTGGTGTTAAGTTGCATAGATTCCTTATATATTTATTATAACAAGTCTTGTTTTTGTTTCTTCCTCTGTTTATTTTCCCTTATATATTTTGGATATCAATACCTTATCAGATGTATTATTTTTATTTATTTATATTTTTTAAATCACACTGCTCTTTTATTCAATGGAACATCCCCCTTCAACGCAGTGTTGAACCATACACTGGAAAAAAAAGCCCAGAGAAATTTCTGCAGATAAACCAGTGAAGAGAACGCGCGTTATACATTATTGTCAACATAATCACTCCATGAAAAGGGATGGGGTGGGGGAGCAGAATGAAAAAACAAGGGGCTCAACACCCTAGACACTGCAAAAACAGCCAGACGTTTGGAATTAAAGTAAAACTTAGAGGAAGCCTTCCAGGAAGGAGAGGAACAAATGGATGAGGCGGCCTAGGCGCTCGGGGGAGTGGAACGACCTGGTCTGGCGGACAAGCCCAGGTGGCTGGGCAGCCACACCGGTGGCTGGCGGGGTGTCAGGTGGCCGTGAATCCCAGACCTGGAGGGCGGCAGACACAAAATCCCACTTAAAAAGTCATCACTTTGGATCAGATGTATTATTGATGAATACCTTTTCACCTTCAATAGGCTGTATTTTCATGTTGTGGTTTTCTTCAGTATGCAAAACTTTAGTTTGCTGTAGTCCCATTTGTTTTTCTTTCGTTTTCCTTGTCCAAGGAGACATACCCAAAAGGACTGCTAAGGCCCTGGCCGGTGTTCTCAGTGGTTAGAGCATCAGCCGGTGCATTAAAGTGTCTCAAGTTTGATTCCTGCTCAAAGGCACATACCTGGATTACGGGTTCACTTCCCACCCCTGGTTGGAGCATGTGCAGGAGGCAACCAATTGATGAGTTTCCCTTACATCAGTGTTTCTTTCCCTCCCTCCCTCCTTACCTCTCTCCCTTCCTCTCTCAGACCCAGCCATTGTGGCTCAGTGATTGAGCACTGATACATAAATCAAGAGGTCACAAGTTTGATTCCCCGTCAAGGGCATATGCTCTGGTTGAGGGCTTGATCCCAAGTAGGGGGCGTGCAGGAGGCAGCCAATCTATGTTTCTCTCTCATCAATGTTTCTATCCCTCTCCCTAAAACAATGAAAACATATTTAAAATTAAATAAATAACATATTTAAAAAGAAAAAACATTCTTGGGTGAGAATTAACAACAACAAAAGATTGCTAAGACCCATGTCAAAGAGTTTACTGTTTTCCTCTAATAATTTTGGTTTCCAGTCTTATGTTTAAATCTTTAATCCGTTTTGAGTTTATTTTTCAATATAATGTAAGATAGTGATACAATTTATTTTACTTTTATTACACATTATTTAAATCCTCACCTGAGGATATTTTTCCATAGATTTTTAGAGAGAGTGGAAGAGAGAGGGAAAGACAGAAATATTGATGTGAGAGGAACACATTGATTGATTGTCTTCTGCATGTGCCTGACCTGGGTCCGGCCAAGGAGAAGCCTGCAACCAAGGTATGTGCCTTGAGCAGAATTAAACTTGTGACCTTTTCGTCCGCAGGCCAATGCTCTATCCATTGTGCCAACGGGCCAGAGCAGAAAGTGATCCAAATTTAACTTTTTCTCAGTATTACCTATTGAAGAACCTGTCTTTATCCCATTGTATTTCCCTTTTCTTTATCCTACATTAATTGGTCATATGAGCAAGGATTTCTCAGCTCCGTGTTCTCTTACATCTATATGTCTGTTTTTATGCTACTGCCATGCTATTTTTAAAAAATTTATTTTATTGCCGAAACCGGTTTGGCTCAATGGATAGAGCGTCGGCTTGGGGACTGAAGGGTCCCGGGTTCGATTCCGGTCAAGGGCATGTACCTTAGTTGCGGGCATATCCCCAGTAGGGGGTGTGCAAGAGGCAGCTGATCAATGACTCTCTCCCATCGATGTTTCTAACTCTCTATCTCTCTCCCTTCCTCTCTGTACAAAATCAATAAAATATATTAAAAAAATAAAATAAATAAAATAAATTTATTTTATTAATTTTCCACAGAGAGGAAGGGAGAGGGATAGAGAGCTAGAAACGTCGATGAGAGAGAAACATTGATTAGCTGCCCCCTGCACACCTCCTTACCGGGGATGTGCCTGCAACCAATGTACACGCCCTTGACCGGAATCGAACCTGGGACCTTTCAGTCAACAGACCAACGCTCTACCACTGAGCCAAACCGGTTTCGGCTGCCAGGCTATTTTTTAAAAAAATTAAGTGTTTTGGGGTAACATGGTTAACAGAATCATACAAATTTCAGTTGCACAACCTTGTAATACACATCTATACAGTCTATTGTGTGCTCACCACCTGAAGCCCAGTCTCCCGCTCCCACCTTATATTTACCCTTTTACCCTCTGTCCACACGTCTTCCCGTCCGGTAATCCCCTTCCTGTTGTCTGTATTAATAACTTTCTTTGTTGCTTTTTATTTTATATCCAACATGGTTCTTATCCTTTTTTATATGCTATATCTCACTTAGCAAGATTTGCTGCAAATGGCCATACTTCATCCTTTTTATGGCCGAGTAGTATTCCCTACCACCTCTTTATCCAGTCATCCATCAAAGGACACTTAGGTTGTTGCCATATATTGGCCACAGTCAACATAGGGATACATACAGTCCTATGACTAAGTGCTTTCAAAATGTTTGGGTAGCCCTAGCCAGTTTGCCTCAGTGGATAGAGCATTGGCCTGCGGACTGAAAGGTCCCGGGTTCGATTCTGCTCAATGGCATATGCCCAGGTTGCAGGCTTGATCCCCAGTGGTGGGACATGCAATGATTCTCATCATTGATGTTTCTATTTCTCTCTCCCTCTCCCTTCTTCTCTGATTAAAAAAAAATTTAAGTTATAAAAATCAGGGAGGGTGGGGGACGGTGGGGATAAGATCAACCAAAGGACTTGTATGCATAAATGTTAGCCTAATCAATGCACAGACAACAGAGGGGAAGGGGGTAAAAGAAGAATAAGGACACACATGTAATACTGTAATAAATTTAAGAAAAGTTATAAAAAGTTTTGGGGGGTAAATACCCAGGATTACTGGGTCATGGTGGTAGCTCTATTCTTTTTAAAATCTATATTTTTTATTACTTCCATAGAGGGAGAGGGAGGGAGAAATAAAAATGTCAATGATGAGGGAGAATCACTGAGTGGCCCCTTCGGCACACTCCACACTGGGGAACTAGCCCGCAGCCGGGCATGTGGCCGTCTGGGAATCAAACCGTGACCTCCTGGTCCACAGGTCTACCCACTGAGCCGTGCTGGCTGGATGTCTCTCATCCTATGACAGTGAGGTTATGAGGGTTTCTGTCTAAGAACACGCAGTATGTCCCTGTGTCCTTCAGTGCCTTTCCGGAGCATTTTCGGTTTTCCTATTTAGGTTTGGACACGTCTTAATACCTGCAGGGCACATCTGTTTGTGTAGCTCTTTATACTGCTGTAAATGGAGTCTTCTCATCCATTATATTTTCTTATTTTTCTTTTTAAATTAGAGAGGGAGAGAAACATTCACTTGTTATTCCACTTATTTATGCATTCATTGGTTGATTCTTGTATGCACTTTGACTGGAGATTGAACCCGAAACCTTAGTGCATTGGGAAGACGCTCTAAGCAACTGAGCTACCAGCCAGGGCTCATCCATTATACCTTCTGAGAAGCTACTGTTTGTGTATACAAAAGCTGTTGATTTTCTTTTAAGGCATTTTCCTTCTTATTGAAATATATCTTACAGAAAACTCATAAGGGCACACTCGATGAAATCCCCATGTATCATCACCCAGTTCAAACAGGAAACATTTAAGTCTCCCAGCTTTTTTGTCAAGGTTAACTGTCAACCTGACTTCTTCCACACTGGTTTATGTTAATGTTCTTAGTTTTTTGTTTATTTTTATTGACTTTAGAGAGGATCAAGCCTGTAACCTAGGCATGTGCCCTTGACTGGAATTTAACCCGGGACCCTTCAGTCCACAGACCAACGCTCTATCAACTGAGCCAAACTGGATATGGCTTTATGTTTATTTTTGTATCACTTGCTAGTATGATTAACTTCCATTATAGCTTTCTATTGATTCCTGGCAGTCACATTAAAGGAGATAGTTTTAATTTTTCCTTTCTAATTCTTTTTTTTTTTTAATACTTTACTGATTTTTCACAGAGAGGTAGGGAGAGTTAGAAACATCGATCAACTGCCTCCTGCACACTCCCTATTGGGGATGTGCCCGCAACCAAGGTACATGCCCTTGACTGGAATTGAACCTGGGACCCCTCAGTCTGCAGACCGACTACCACTGAGCCAAACCTGTTTCAGCTCCTTTCTAATTCTTATGTCTGCAATTGCTTTTTATTGTCTCATGGCCACCATTGCCAATAGTGTTAAATTATAGGAAATTAGTATATGTATTTTCTTGACCCATTCTTTTATTTTATTTTTGGCCGAAACCGGTTTGGCTCAGTGGATAGAGCATCGGCCTGCGGACTCAGGGGCATGTACCTTGGTTGCTGGCACATCCCCGGTGGGGGGTATGCAGGAAGTGGCTGATTGATGTTTCTATGTCATCAATGTTTCTGACTTTCTATCCCTCTCCCTTCCTCTCTGTAAAAAATCAATAAAATATTTTTTAAAAATTATTTTTGATTTCAGAAAGGGAGATGGAGAGATGCAAGCATCAATGATGAGAATCACTGGCTGTCTCCTGCAGGTCCCACACTAGGGATCGAGCTTGCACCTCGGGCATATGCCTCACTGGGCATGGAACCCTGGCCTCCTGGTCCATCGGTCAATGCTCAACCACTGAGCCACATTGGCCTGGCCCTTGCTCCATTCTTTGGTGGCAAAACCTCTAGTATTTGTCCGTTAAGTAAAGGCTGGCTCTCGGGCTGAAGTGTTAAACACCTTTCACAGATGAAGAAACTGAGGTGAAACAAGTCCCAAAGGTAGATTGAGATGGAAGCAAGAGCTCAACCTGTGTCCTGATATCAACCTTGCCTCCTGCCCCTACAGGAGATTGTAAACTTCAACTGCCGGAAGCTGGTGGCCTCGATGCCACTGTTTGCCAATGCTGACCCCAACTTTGTCACGGCCATGCTGACCAAACTCAAGTTCGAGGTCTTCCAGCCGGGTGACTACATCATCCGTGAAGGCACCATTGGCAAGAAGATGTACTTCATACAGCATGGCGTGGTCAGTGTGCTCACCAAGGGCAACAAGGAGATGAAGCTGTCCGATGGCTCCTATTTCGGGGGTTAGTGTCTGGGGACCAGGGAACGAATACACAGCCGGACCCTTCCTGGGGTGGAGGGTTATGTGGGGAGGCCCGGAGTGCTGGCAGGAAGGACTCTGACCAGAAGGGCCACGCTAGCAGAGGGCGGGCTAGACTGTGCTCAGGGCAGCGGGGAGCACCCCAGGGAGGAATGGGTGCAGCTGGGTGTTGCCCAGCCCCTGAGGTGCCTCCCTTGACCACACAGAGATCTGCCTGCTAACGCGTGGCCGGCGCACAGCAAGCGTGCGGGCTGACACCTACTGCCGCCTCTACTCCCTGAGTGTGGACAACTTCAACGAGGTGCTGGAGGAGTACCCCATGATGCGGCGGGCTTTCGAGACGGTTGCCATTGACCGCCTGGACCGTATTGGTGAGTGGACCTGGTTATGGTCATAGAAGGAATAGTGCCGAGATGGGAGATGGCGTGGCCTAGATGACCCGCAGGAAATTGGTTCTGACCGGCTTTCTCCCCTGGCCAAGCACAGCCCTGGTTTCCCAAGGAAGGAAAGTGTGGGGTTTCCAGTTGTGCAGAACTCTGAAGACTTGGCAAACACTTGCTGAGCACCTATGTGTGCCAGGAGGTAGAGCTGGTGGGCCGTGAAGATGTCTCTGGCGCTGCCCTCTGGAAGCTTACGTCATAGAGGGCATGTGGGAGCGGTGAGGCTTCCTGCAGATGCTATTGGAAACCAGCATTAGCAGGTGCTGCTAGGATGACATGGGTGCGGTATGTGCAAGGCCCTGAGGTGAGAAAGAGGCCTGGAGTCCAGAGAGCCAGGGAAGCTAGGAGGAGGGAGGCTGGGGAGGTAGGCGAGAACCCAGGCACACAGGGCCTAGTGGGCAGGGCTGGGGGAAGACATTTGGACTATAAATCAGGATTAACAGGGAGCCACAGACAATTCTAGGCAGGGGAGGACCTGACCAAATTTATATTCTACAAGGGTATGCAGGTGGGTGGTATGTGGTAGCTTGGGTGTAAGGTGAAGTAGAGGGAATCTCGGAAACAGTGGGGATGTGGGGCCCTCAGGACTGGCTGGCAACTAGAGGCAGGGAGATAGTGGCCCTCGCTGCTACCCGTTTCCCCGAAAATAAGACCTAGAACATGGAAAGATAAGATATCCCCTGAAAATAAGATCTAGCGCAACTTTGGGAGAAAAAAATAAGACATTGTCTTATTTTCGGGGAAACAGGGTATTTGTGGGAATAAAGACAAAGGCTGAAAAAGCAGGACTGGATGGGGCCGACGGGGTTAGAGGGAAGACTTTTTTGTATACAGGAGGTGCTCGATACATGTTTATATACAAAAGACACTCAACAATTTGCTCTAAACAGTAGGTGTTTAACATACTTATGAGTGAGAGGTGCTTGGACTTACTTGCTAAATACAACAGGCACTCAACACATGCCTATTATGTTATACACTTGGCACTCTGGTAGTGAGTAGGCAGGTATTCTGGGTATGTTGCTGTATACTATAGGTGCTCAATACATGATTGTTACATACAAGAAAAGCTCCATGTATGCTGGCAGTCTACATAGGTGTCTCATACCTGCTTTATGTATGCAGCAGGTGCTTTTCGCTTGCTACACACAATAGGTGCTTGGTACCTGTTTGTGTATAGGTCGTGCATACCTGCTATATACAGAGGTTCTCAATTTTTGCTTCCCACACACAGCAGACACTTGTACCATCCCTTTATATACAGGAGCCTTTCAATACAATAGAGAGTAGGTGCCAATACCCACTTGCTATATGCAGGAGGCACTCAATACACTTGATTCTTATCACTGTATGCAGGAGGTGCTCAGTAGTGCCTGTGGTATGCTTTGCATGCAGGCTATAGAGTAGGAGTCCAATACATGATGCTTGGTGTATACAGGAGGCAATCGCTATACATCTGTACATGCACAGACTGTAGAGAGCAGGTGAGAATACCTGCTGGCTGCGTGCAGGAGGCCGCGGTACACACAGGTGTGTGTGTTCTGGCTCGAGAGAGTAGGTGCCTGACCTGCTTGCTTTATGCAGGTGTTCTGTGCCAATACCTGGTTGATGTATGCAGGAGGTGTTTAGTATATGCAGCCGTGTGCCTACTGGATACACCCGCTCCCTGTATCCAGGAGGCGCTCCCCTGTGCACTGACAACTCCCCTGTCCCCAGGCAAGAAGAACTCGATCCTGCTGCACAAGGTCCAACACGACCTCAACTCGGGCGTGTTCAACAACCAGGAGAACGCCATCATCCAGGAGATCGTCAAGTACGACCGGGAGATGGTGCAGCAGGCCGAGCTGGGCCAGCGCGTCGGGCTCTTCCCGCCGCCACCGCCGCCGCAGGTCACCTCGGCCATCGCCACGCTGCAGCAGGCCGTGGCCATGAGCTTCTGCCCACAGGTGGCACGCCCACTCGTGGGGCCCCTGGCACTCAGCTCGCCCCGCCTCGTGCGGCGCCTGCCCCAGGGGCCTGTGCCTGCTGCCACTGCCTCACCAGGGCCCCCACCTGCTGCTAGTCCCCCGGGCGCACCTGCCAGTCCCCGGGCACCTCGGACTTCGCCCTACGGCGGCGCACCCTGCTCCCCAGCCGCCCCCCGAGCGGGGCCCGCACTTCCAGCGCGCCGCCTGAGCCGCACCTCACGCCCGCTGTCTGCCTCACAGCCCTCGCTGCCCCACGGCGCCGCGGGCCCCGGCCCCGCAGCTCCCGCGCGCCCGGCCAGCAGCTCCACGCCGCGCCTGGGGCCCGTGCCCACCACGCGGGCGGCCGGGCCCAGCCCGGACCGCAGGGACTCGGCCTTGCCCAGCGCCACAGGCGGCCTCGCCCCGCTGGACTCGGCGCGCTCGCGCCTCTCGTCCAACTTGTGACCCTCGCCGCACCGCCCCACGGGCCCGGGCGGGCCGGGGGCGGGCCTTCATCAGACCAAAGCCATGCCATTGCGCTGCCCCGGCCGCCCACCCCAGAAGCCATAGAGGAGACGTAGGTAGTTGTAGTCGGACGGACGGGCCCTGCCGTCCCCCCTCATCACCCTGCGCCCACCCATATCGCCCCCGCATCCCGGTGGTGGCCTCGCAGGCATGGGAGGGGGCTCCCTTCACCTCGGTGCCTCAGTTTCCCCAACTGTGAAACAGGGAGGGAGCCACCCCGTGCCGAAAGGAGATAGCTGTGGACTTCCGCCCATCCCTACCCTCGTAGCTGGCCCGCTGTCCGATGAGGATTCTGTTTAAGTGCAATACTCGGCCTGCTGGCTTCCTGCTGCCCACACCGCACTCACGCAATAACCGGCCCGGCCCCTGTCCATGCGCACCCCGTGGTGACTTCCTGGAGCGGGCACTAGCAGCATCCTCCAGCACCCAGCGCCAGGGGTCGGCAGTCCTGGCTACACCTGGGTGTGGGGGCAAGGCTGGGGACTCCCCACCTTTGTGATGAATGTACTGACTAGCCGAGGCAGCAATGCTCCCACCACACCCCCACGCCCCACTAACCTCCACACCCCATTCCGCGCAATAAACGACAGCATTGGCGCCCAGCCTGCCCGCATCTGCTTGCCGGGAGCCCAGACAGCAGGTAGCACACACCCTCTCCCTGCAGAAGGCAGCGCTCCCCTGGGTAGCAACAGAGCTTTATTTACACTATGGTACAGAGGGCCCAGGGCAGCCTGGCGGGCCTGCATCAGCTGAAGAAGTATGTCGAGTGCTTTACCTGGTCCAGGTCGAAGGTCCCTGCAGAACAGAGCAGGCAGACCATGAACTCTGGTCCTGGGATGGACTAGAAAGGCACAGCCAGCGATTGGAACACCCCTCCACTGCCCATGACCCTACCTGTCTTGGGCACTGACAGTAGCATTTCCTGCAACTTGACGACCTGGGCGTTGGTGGACCTGAGGCAGAGAGCAGAGGGGGAGTGAGGTCCCAGAAGGATGGGGGGGGGGGGAGATACAGAGGGCGGGGGCTCACCTGGGGCCAGAGCAGTACCGCTCCACCAGAAACGTGGACAGGTCGTGCAGGATGGGCTGGCTGTGCAGGCGGATGAACTGCTCTCGGCACACCTTGTGGGGAGAGGGGGCTGCTTCAGGAGCTGGGCATAGGGGCTGAGGGATGGCGTCACCACCGGGCCCCAGCACCTGAAGGGGGAGGCTTTGGGTTCAAGGCCCCACATGGGACCAGAGTATCCATTCTTGGGAAGGTGGGACATGGCGGGCACCTGATTCATGATGGCGACGTCAGCTGCGTGGGTCCAGAAACAGTCGTGCACGGAGACGAAGGTCAGGCCCTTCCTGCAGCAGAGGGGGGTGTTCATGAGGGCCAGCCCTCTAGGTCCACTCAGGGCCCAGCTCCCGAACACTGGTCTGGGGGGCTCGGTCCAGGGATGTGCCACCACCCTCTTCTCTCACGTCCCGCCTCCCCCCCATTCCTACAACTGTCCCCTCAGCATACAGATGAAAAGTTCTCATCTCAGAATGAAACTGCTCTACATCCTCTTCACCCTGCTCCCAACCGCGGCCTGGTTGATTCTCAGCTCCCTGTAGGGATCAATGAATACTGTCCCCAACCATACCACCCCCACAGGGCTTCACCCCAGGGGCTCCCATGACACGCACAGGGAAAAACGATGTTAGAGAGGGGGGAGAGGGGGGGAGGGGAGGGAGAGAAGGAAATATCAATCAGTTGCTTCACACATGCATACCTACGGGGGGATCGAACCTGCAAACCAGGTATGTGCATGGGATAATGCTACAACCGAGCCATAGGGCCAAGGCTTTAAAGGCCATTTCTAAGAACTGTCCACACACCTGCCCCACCACCACAGGCTCACTGTCTGAGAGGCTGAGGGCAGAAAACCAGGAGATCCGCCAGCTGCCACAGGCCCACGCATCTGACATGACAACGCAAGCCTCTAGAACTGGCCTTGCCGTGTGCGCCTGCACTCACCTGGTGGATGGGGTCACAGGGACCCTCCAGGGCCAGCTTTACACTCAGAGGAACTACCCCTTCCCTCCATGGCCCCACACTCCCCCGTCACTTAAGACCTCACTGCCCAGGGCCATCGCACCTGCTGGCACATGATCTGGCCCAAAAGACACACGGCTGGGTTCCCCGCCTGCTGCAGTCTCTGCCCCAACTCCCACCTGCAGGAACAGCTGCACTACCTGCCTCCCGCACTCTGAGGGTCTCCCCTGTCCCCAGCACCAGGCCACCTGCAGGAGGTTGATGAATGTTGCTGTGCAGAGGCAGGACCTACCTGTAACAGTGCAGGGCTGTGAGCATCATGTGCGACGAGTCCAGGGAGTGGATAAAGTTGGGTGGGAAGCCATTCTTCTGCTTCAGTGTGTTGGGCTTCCTGTGTGTGGGTTGGGCTATGCTCAGGTAGAGGACCCAGTACCTCTACCCTGGTCAGCACCCCCTCGGTCCTCGCCCAGCTGTCTCATTCCAGCTGCCCCCTCCTGCGCACTCACTGGCTGGTGTCCCCACTGCTGCAGAAGGTGAGGCTCTGGATCCCTCCGCCGATCTGTAGGATTGGGATGGAAGGAGAATGGGGCATGCGGCCTGCCCTGGCAACGGGGGTGCAGGTGGGGGTGGAGGCCATACATACCGACACTTTGGAGTCGTGATGGTAGGGCTGAATGATGGGGATGCCCAGGGGGGTGATCCACTCCACAGCCAAGCCGGATCGAGCGATGAGCCGGGCACTCTCGGTCAGCCAGCGCTGAGGGATGGAACAGGCTCAGTGTGGGCCCAATCTGGGAAGTCACACTGGGGGGAGGAGGAGGACATACCTGGATGGCCCGAGTGCTTGAGAACATTTCCTGAAGACTGTTGAACACCTGGCGCACGAGGTAGTGAGAGGCCTGCCACACGAACTCCTGGGACGGGCAGGCGCAGAAGTGGTAGGGCAAACTTGGAGGGAAGGGGCAGCCTCTGTGCCCCCCACAGCCCAGGCCACATCTCACAAGGCTGTCCCGGATACCTGAAGTCCACACCCCATTTTTCAGGTGTAGAAACCAAGGCCTGAGGCCCAAGAAGATAGCTTGCTCCTCTGGACCCCTCCCTCTGTACCCCCCTCGCCCCACAGCGGGGGGAGACAAGCCCCGCCCTCAGAGCTGCCTGCTCCCGGCAGGGGCAGGGGCAGCTGCAGCCGGACTGGGGTAAACCTGCTCACCTGGGGGAAGTCGCTGAGCTCGCGGAGGCGCTTCTCAATCTGCAGGCGGCCCCCGTAGCGGGTGACGCCGTACACCACGGTCATCACCGTCTGCTTGACCACCTTGCGGCTGATGAAGCCCTCCAGCACCTTGGCCACCTGCACGCCCCGCTCGGCGTCCTGCCTGCGGAACACCTCCACCTGCCCGTGCCGGCCGTCAGCGGCGGCCCGGACCCTCCGCCTGCCGCCCCGTCGGCTCACCTCCCCTGCCAGCGGCCCCCCATGAGGTCCCTTCTCTGGTGGCCTGGCAGTTCCCCCTCCGGACACCTCCCTAGGGGCCCAGTCACGTCACACACAGGAGAGGCCATGGGGTGGGAACACGCGGGCAGTCACAGGACAGAGACCCCGGGGAGGCTTTGGGGAAGAGAACGCGTCGGGGCCAGTGCCCACCTGTGCGGCTACGCTGCTGTACACATCCTGTGGCACGTCTGAGGGCATCAGGTTGACAGAGGCAGCCCCCACGCTGTCCCGGCCCAGGGCGGCATAGTGTTGCAGGCCATTACAGGAGCCATCCTGGCCGAGGAGGAGATGGTGAGGGGTCTGGGCAGGGCTGGCAGGAGCAGCGTTGGCAATGAACCCAGCACTCTGCTCATAGTGCCAGCTTGCTGGATCGCAATGCTTAGGGGCAGGTGTTGTTAACTCACCACAAAGAGGAAACTGAGGCACATGAAACAGGGAATGTGCTGCATGAGGCTACAGCACAAGCCCCGGGGGACCCATGGGGCTGGCCCCCACACAGACACCAGCTAGCTGCCTACTGTCCTGCAGAACCTCAGACTCGAGACAACTGGATAGTCCCCCCTCCACACAGGCTCCCACCACCTCACCTGGTGAACGGGGAAATGGGAGACGTAAGCAGCCGGGCTGGGGGCACGCACGGCCCGAGCGATCTCCATGCAGCAGGCCAGGGCTTGCCAGGGCTCGTCTGCCTCCGCCCACCACCTCCGGCCCTGCAGGGGGGTGGGGTGCTGGGTGAGGCTGGGTGCGGCTGGGTGCGGCTGGGTGTGGCTGGGTGCGGCTGGGTGCTCAGTGGGCTGGGGCTTCCTGAGCACGAATGGGAGCTGGGCTGGCCCAGGTGATGCGAGGACACACGGAGGCTGAGGCAGAGCCTCTGGGACAGCAAGGTGAGGACAGGAGTGATGGACCCGGAGGAAGACGGGGCCCAGCCCTGAGGGAGCAGCCAGGAGAGGGGGATGGAAAGAGGGCTACACAGAGTGGGAGCTGGCAGATGGACTGAGGCGAAGGAAAAGGCCAGGAGAAGTTTGTCCTCAGGGGAAGACTCGGGAGGCTTGGGTTATTGATTCTGGCCTAGAGGGGATGCCTAAAGGGTGTCCCATGCATGTGCTGGTGGCTGGAGCCAGAGTGAGGACAGGCCAAGGTACAGACAGAGGGAGAAGGCCGCCCCTACCGTCATGGGCTGGTCGGCTGAGTCCAGGATGTCGTTCATTATCTCATCAGCAAAGGCCAAGCGTGCCTGCAGTGACTCACGCTTCTTGAGTCCGGTGAGGTTGACCAAGTGAATCTTGAGCCAGTTAAGGCCATGGGGGCCAAGAGGTCGGCCCTCGGCAAACTCCAGCAGGGCCCGTGCCAGGTCACTGCCCAGGTGGTTGAAGTGGGGTGGGCAGGGGTAGGTGCGTCCTCGGAAGTCCATGTTGTGCGGCAGCCAGAAGACATGGTGCCGCAGGTGATGTGCCAGCGAGAGGCGGTAGAGGGCATCGGTCCGCAGGCTATGCATCTCCCGCGCCACCTTCAGGCAGCGGGCCAGCTCCCGCCGCAGTTCCGTCTTGAGCTCCGGAGAGGCATTGGCTGGCAGGCGTTGCTTGGATGGGCGGGGTGCCTCAGAGGCAGGGGATGGCACGCCCAGGCGGGGGCAGCCCTTGGCATTGAAGATGGTTAGCACCAGGTCCAGCACTCGCCCATTGACACGCCAGGCACAGTTGCCCAACTGGGTGAGGGCATCTAGGGCACCGTGCAGCTCAGCGGGTGGGCAGCCCTCCAGCAGGCGCTGGTGCTGTATGGTGCCCTCCAAAGAGCGCATCAGCTTGGTGGGGCTCAGCAGGAAGGCACCTGAGTGTGGCGAAGTCCAGGGCAGGGGCGGGCACAGCATGGGCACTTCGGCTGCCTCAAAGGTCATGGTGCGCTCGGCCGCAGTTTCCAGCAGCTGCACGAAGGCTGGATGTGGCTTCAGGATCCCAATCTGGGGGGGTCAGAAAAGGCAGACACCGATCAAGGAGTCAACTGCCCCAAAGGCAAGCAGCAGGCAGAGGGCCCCAAGGCCCCATCAATGCCTTATCCTGAGATCAGGCCATGACAGCAGATTCCCACCATGGCCCGGAGTTCCCACACCACCCTGAGCCCCTAGCCTCATCTCAGACCCCCACACTCTAAGTGCCTTCTGCTGCTGGAATCAGGGGAGGGCTCTTTAGGCCCAGAAGCCAGTTTCACATCCTTCTACCTGGCGAAAGCTCTGGAAGGAGTACACATGGTAGAGGACGGGGATGAGCTTCTGGGTGTCCTGTGGCTGGGCCAGGTTGCTGGGCATCTTCACTGTCTGCACGAGCACCTCCGCCAGCTGTTTCCCCAGCTGCACCACCAGAGCCAAGGGCCAGGGCTGGTCTTGGGAGGCCTCAGACGTCCCTAGTGCCTCCCAATGCTCCCGTGGCAGACGGGACATCACCACCTGTGGGTAGCATTATGGATCAGGGGGCTGGGCATAGAGCTCACTCCCAGCCACCCCACAGGTGCAAAGTTACAGGAGGAAACAAAGTAGGGGCAGCCAAAAAATGGCAGGGGCTGGGGGCATATCCAACTGCCCCAGGGTGGGAGGGCAGGGAGTAGGGGGGACTCAGTTTCCCCACCTGGAAACCAACCTAGGCTTCCTACCCCTGAGGAACCCCAAAATCCCAGGCCCAGGAGCGGCTCCTCATTCTGCTCCCCTCCAGACCTTACCTGTGTGTCTGATGCCAGCAGGTGTAGGTACTTGAAATAGCGCTCCTGCAGCGCCTGCACCTCATCACTGAGCTGCTTCCTTTGCACCACGTGTCGGTTGAAGATGCGCATGCCCAGCTCTTGTGCCAGGGAGAGAAGCGACTCTCCCTGCTGGGGCAGCACCTGCAAGGCCTGGGGGATGGTGCTGTAAGCCTCTTGCCCCACAGGTGCCCACACTCTACCCACCCCTCCATTTCCTGTTCCGTCTCCACACTACCCACCTGCAGCATCAGCTGCGTAAGCTCCCCCTCGCTGAGCAGGCACAGGTACGGGAAGAGTGAGGGGCGGCCCTTGCGGGCAGCTTGGGCCTCTCTGTCCTTTGTCTGTTGCAGCGCCAGGCACAGCTCTTCCTCCCAACGGGTGCGTAGCTCCTGCAGGGTCTTTCGCTGTGGGGCAGGGTACAAACGAGGGTCACCAAAGTGCCCGCTGAGCCCAGTGCTCCCAGGAGTCCACCAGGAGGTGGTGCCAAGGTGAACCAAGTAGCTGCTCAGCACTCTGCTCTAGCAGAGAGGGCACACAGTGACCTCAGCTCAGGGAAAGGGAGGACAGGACAGCTGCGGGGTGGGAAGAGGGGATGCGGCACAGCGTCCAGGGGATGCCTGGTTTAGCCGAGGAGGAACCTGAGCACAGCTGGTCCCTTACCGCTTGCAGGACCTCCTTGGTCAGCGACGGGGCCGTCTCCACGGACTCCACAGTGACAACGGTGGCCATCTCCACACTGAGCTGCTGCTGAAACAGGTCCTTCAGGGTCTCCAAGGGCAGGTGCTGCTTTGGATAGGTCGCAGGCTTGTCCTGCCAGTGGGGACAGGCAGGTGGTGAGGCCCCAGGTGCCTCCTCTGCAGGCTGCATCTCTCGTAGGAAAAACTCGTCCACAGCCAAGGCAGAGAAAGCAGCTGCCGCCCTGTGCTGCCCAGAACCGCCCTGCCCCTTGCAGATAACATCCGTTTCTCCTGAAAATCATCCATCCTGCACATCCCAGGGTGCAGAACAGCGTGAAAAATAACTACACTGGTTTAAAAACAAAAGGCTCTGTATCTGTCTAGCCTCACTGGGCTAGATGCTCACAGCCCAGGAAGGCAATTCAAATCCCCAGATATCGCTTTTTGCTTTTTAAACTTGAAACTGAATGTGTGACCCGCTTCAAAATAGATAAATTAAAAATAGCAAAAGTCAACATGCTGATAATCAAAAACACAAAACTTGCCCAGCTGGCATGGCTCGGTGGTTGAGCTTTAACCTAGGAATCTGGAGGTCATGGTTAGATTCCGGTCAGGGCACATGCCTGGGATGCAGGCTCAATTCCCAGTAAGGGGCGTGCAGGAGGCAGTCAATCAATATTTCTCTCTCATCATTGACATTTCCATCTTCCTCTCCCTCTCCCTTCCTCTCTGTAAAAGATTTTTTGAAAACACCACAAACAGCCCTAATCAGTTTGGCTCAGTGGATAGAGAGTCGGCCTGCAAACTGAAGGGTCCCAGGTTCGACTCCAGTCAAGGACATGTACCTTGGTTGTGGGCACATCCCCAGTAGGGGGTATGCAAGAGCCAACTGATGTTTCTTCTCTCATCGATGTTTCTAACTCTATCCCTCTCCCTTCCTCTCTGTAAAAGAGCAATAAAATATATTTTAAAAAACAACAACCCACAAACACTTGTATAAGCACACCCATAGCAGTGTGATTCACAACAGCCAAATAGTGGACACAATCTAAGTGTCCATCAGCTAATGAATGGATAAACACAATGTGTCTATCCACACACTACAATACAGGGTGAGACAAAAGTAGGTTTATAGTTGTGAATACAGATTTTATTCTTTTTCTTTTTTTTAAATATATATTTTATTGATTTTTTACAGAGAGGAAGGAAGAGAGATGAAGAGTAAGAAACATCAATGAGAGAGAAACATCGGTCAGCTGCCTCCTGCACACCTCTCACTGGGGATGTGCCCACAACCAAGGTACACGCCCTTCACCGGAATCGAACCTGGGACTCCTCAATCTGCAGGCAATGCTCTATCCACTGAACCAAACCAGTTAGGGCTAGATTTGATTCTTGTATTCTTATTTGCTATATTGTTCTCCATATAAACCTACTTTTGCCCCACCCTGTATGACTCAGCCATGAAAAGGAGTGAGACTCTGACACTCGCTACAACATGGATGAGCCTGGAAAACATGATGCTCAGTGAGAGAAACCAGACACAAAAGGCCTCACAGTGTGTGATTCCATTTATGTGAAATGCCCAGAACAGGCACATCCACAGAGACAGTGAGCGGGTTAATGGTTGCCAGGAGGTTGGGATTTCTTTTGGGATGATCCAATGTTCTGGAATTAGAAACAAACCTATTAAAACATACTATATTAGCCCAGCCGGGAGTAGCTCAGTGGTTGAACGTCGGCCCAGGAACAATGAGGTCACCGGTTCGATTCCTAGTCAGAGCATATGCTCAGGTTGTGGGCTCGATCCCCAGTGGGGGGCATGCAGGAGGCAGCCAATCAGTGATTCTCATCACTGATGTTTCTATTTCCCTCTCCCTCTCCGAAATCAATAAAAATATCTATTAAAAAAAAATACTCGCCGAAACCGGTTTGGCTCAGTGGATAGAGAGTCGGTCTATGGACTGAAAGGTCCCAGGTTCGATTCCGGTCAAGGGCATGTACATTGGTTGCGGGCACATCCCTGGTAGGGGGTGTGCAGGAGGCAGCTGGTTGATGTTTCTCTCTAATCGATGTTTCTAGCTCTCTATCCCTCTCCCTCCTCTCTGTAAAAAATTAATAAAATATATTTTAAAAAAAACAAAAACTGAATTATACTTTAAAAGGTCAGTTGTATGGTTGGTGAATTACATCCCAATAAAAACAAGTAAGAACCCAAGGCATCCAGGTGGTTACCCACCCTTAGTGCTGTCCTCTGTCCTGGGCAGCGGTGCTGAGGTCTTGCCCCACCAGCTGCCCCTGCTGCTTCAGACTGACAATTACACCCTGCTCTGCTAGCACCCTGTGCTCAGCCTACACTGAGTCTCCAGCAGGACAGTGACTGCTGTGGTGCCCGAAGTGGCTTTTCCTCCTTCTGGCGCCTCCCAGCTTCAACCCTGGGTGATGGCCCTGCTGGGGGCCAGGAACTTGCCAACTCTGAGTTGGTTCAAACTCCGAGGAGCAGGGAGGAAGTCCCAAATATGCAGGCAGCTCAGTGAGGAGAAATAAAGGGAGGGCTGAGGCTCCTGATGCCCCAGAGGGACAGGATGACCGACACTCAGCCCACACGTGATAGGCCCCCACCTGCAGGCTGACGCTCACCGTGCTGTAGATCTCCTTGAGCAGTGGGGAGGAGTTGACCTTGGACGAGGACAGGGGCGGCTGTGGAGGTAGGAAGGTGGGCTCCGCCTTGCGCACAGCCCTCAGGAGCACAGCCTTGTCCTCCTTGCACAGGGGCAAGTTCGTGAAGAGCTCCTGCAGCTGCAGTCCGTCCTGTGCCATCTGCTTCAAAAACCTGTGGGGGATACATGGTGAGCCCCAACGCACAGAGGCACCCCCAACCAACCTGGAGGTCTCAGCACCAGGAATCTGGGCCCCCTGCGCAGGCTATGCCACCCCCCCAGGTCCAACAAGTCACTGTGTTCCTGGCAGGACCACCAGGACACCCACCCACCTTTGAATGGCGCTGGCTTCCTGGTTCAGCCGTCCCATGCACTGCAGGGCGGCCGCATAGGACAGCAGGTCTGGGGCGAGGCCGGCATCTTTCATCATGAAGAACACATAAAGCAGCTCTCTGAAGGAGCCCTGGGGAGACCAAGCCAGGTGAGGGTCTGGGATGGCCCAGCTTGCTGGCCCCAGACCCCTCTCTGCAGTACAGAATCGAGCTGAAAAGGGCCACTAGTTGGGAGTGGCGAACTCAGCTGATGGCCCATCTAAGGTTTCTGTGTGCAGCAGAAGTGCTAACACAACGGTAAAATCCTGGCTGGGTCACAAAGGAAGCTTAGGTGCCAGGAAGGAGTGTTAATACTGTTTGGTTTTGTGGTTTTGAACATGCACAATTTCAGGGCAGCTAAAAAGGGACCCCTTTCCAGGTTACTGAACTGCAAGAAGTTCCTGAAGTTCTACTGCCTCCTCAGAGCACCCACTTTCAGGTTTGTTGGTTTCCTGCTGTTTCTTTTCTCTATCATGGCCTTTGTATTTCTCCTTGACCACCTGTTTTGGGTTTCATTTGCTTCTTTTCCCTAGTTTTCCAACCTGGAAGTTGTGCTACCAGTTGGAGACAGCTGTTGTCTTCCTTCCGAGCATGGCTCCACTGCACCCGTACAGTCACTTAGTTAAATTTCAATTAAATGTTCAGTTATTCAAATGCTTAGTAACTACACAGACTGATGTAGGAAAAATAAACATTTCCACAGGGAGTCTGAGATGAGGCAATGTGGAATTTGCCCCCTCCCATTCCAAACTCAAATATAGCAGTAAGTAGACAAGTGATTTCTGTGAGACAACTGAGGACTATGAATGGCTTCTGACAACAAACAAGAGAAAGAGATGAACAGAGAAGGCTGAGGGGGAGGAGCCCTCTGGGCGGAGGAGCCTGGAGCACCTTTGTACACGTCCCCTCCACCTCCCAGGGCCATGGGGATTACACAATGGTTCCCAACTACACCGCCAGAGCCTTTTCCTCTGCACAAAGGGAGAGGGGACAGCACCACACCCACCTGGCCTCCCAACCTGTGGGCCAGTGCCCATGGATGCCTACTGACTTCCAAAAACCACCCAGCACACCCAGCCTATGCAGAGGTCACTTCTAATCAGGCCACTTTTCATGACTGGGAGAGAGCTGTTTTCTTTCTTTCTTTTTTTTTTTTTAATAATATTTTATTGATTTTTTACAGAGAGGAAGAGAGAGGGATAGAGAGTTAGAAACATAGATGAGAGAGAATCATCGATCAGCCGCCTCCTGCACACCCCCTACTGGGGGATGTGCCCAACCAAGGTACATGGCCTTGACTGGAATTGAACCCAGGACCCTTCAGTCCGCAGGCCGACACTCTATCCACTGAGCCAAACCGGTTTTGGAGAGAGCTGTTTTCTTTAATTAATATAAACAATTATAGAAAGTCAACAAAATGAAAAGACAGAATGTTTCTTAAATGAGGAAACACGAAAAATCTGCCAAAACCAGTTTGGCTCAGTGGTAGAGCGTCGGTCAGCGGACTGAAAGGTCCCAGGTTCGATTCCGGTCAAGGGCATGTACCTTGGTTGCGGGCACATCCCCGGTAGGGAGTGGGCAAGAGGCAGCTGGTCAATGTTTCTCTCTCATCGACATTTCTAGCTCTCTATCTCTCTCCCTTCTTCTCTGTAAAAAAATCAATAAAATATACTTTAAAAAAATAAAAAGAAAAATCTTCAGGGAAAAAAGAAACCCTAAGAAAACAGAGATAGCCGAATTCCTCTCTGTAAAAAAAAAAACAACACACACACAATAAAAATATATTAAAAAAAAAGAAAGAAAACAGAGATAGCCGAAACTGGTTTGGCTCGGTGGATAGAGTGTTGGCCTGTGGACTGAAGGGTTTGATTCCAGTCAAGGGCATGTACCTTAGTTGTGGGCTCATCCCCAGTAGGGGGTGTGCAGGAGGCAGCTGGTCGATGTTTCTCTTTCATCAATGTTTCTAGCTCTCTCTCTCTCTTCCTCTCTGTAAAAAAAATCAATAAACTATATTTTTTAAAAAAGAAAACAGAGATAAGTAATTTGATTAAATATTTAAAGAAATGGTGATGCTCTAGCCAGTGCTGCTCAGTAGTCAGAATGTCAGCCCACACATCAAAGGGTCATGGGTTCGATTCCCAGTCAAGGACATGTACCTAGGTTTCAAGTTTCTCTCTGGACCCAGTAGGGGGATGTGCAAAAGAATGAACCCCAAAACAATGAACAAAATGGCAATAAGTAAACACTTCTCAATAATTACATTAAATGGTCCAATAAAAAGACATAGGTTGGCAGAATGGACTCATCTATATGCTGCTTATAAGAGACTCACCTCAAATTGAAAGACACATAGGGACTCAAAGTGAAGGGATGGGGGAAAAAATATTCCATGCAAATAGAAACAAAAAGAAAGCTGGATACTCATATCAGACAAAATAGACTTTAAAACAAAAAAAAAGGACAATACATAGTTATAAAGGGGTCAATCCAAGAGGATATAATAATGGTGAATACCTATGCACCCAACATAGGGCCACAAAACAAAAAAAGTAAGCTGATGCAAAATGAGAGTTCAGTTTTCCCTCTCCACGCTAAAAGTCTCCGGTACTACTGGTCTGATTCTTTTAAGATTTATGTGAAAAGTTTTCTGCCAAAATGCAAAAATTCTACGATTTATCAAAATAATTTACTGTATTTTATGCTGTCTTACTCAGGTCCTCCATTACTTAAGAAATCTGAATCTTAATAGTAAGAGCTGTTTTACTAGCAATTAGACTTATTTGGGAAGTACTATCAAATACATAATAATATTAAACTTTGTGTTATATTTGTATAAGTGTAATTTAGAAGTATTCCAGAAAGTGTGTGAAATTCCCGGAATCTGAGATGTCCTGGCATAGGATGTCTATCATCAAAATTGAGGCACACACTAACTCGAGTATGAGCATGTGGCGCATGTGGATAAAGTCCATTATGCTTCAACAAAAACAGCCCCTCCCCTGGCCAGCTGCTCAGTCAGAGGTTAGAGCATAGTTCTGTTCACTGAAGGGTCACGGGTTGGATTCCCAGTCAGGGCACATACCCAGGCTGCAGGTTCGATCTCTGGTTAGGGTGCATATGGGAGGCAGCTGATGAATGTTTACTTCTCACATCAATGTGTTTCTCTCTATTTCTCTCTCTCTCTCTCTCTCTCTCTCTCTCTCTCTCTCTCTCTCTCTCTCTCTCTTGCCCTCTCCCTTCCTCTCTCTAGAATCAATGAAAAAAGCATGTCTTTGGTTGACAATTTAAAAAAAAAGGACCCTCATTGCCAGGCTTTTGCCATCCTGATGTCCTGGTAACATGGCAGCAGTCTACTCCTGAACGAGAGAAACTAAGATGGGTACACAATGACTGTAAGTTGAACAAATAACCAGCTTCCCTGGAAAGCCCCATTTTTCCAAGTTTGCTTTCCTTCATGCATCACAGTGCATTTATGCTGGTCTTTAATTGTCCTAGTGAAGGCTGATGCCCTCACAGTGACAAAGAGACTATTAGAAAATGTCTCCCACTTGGAGTATTCCTTCAAGTGCTCCTTCAAGACTATTGACCTAGCCCCACCTAGGAATGGTGGCTCGGGACAGTCACTGTTTTGCTTCCTGACCCCTGTGAAATGGATTCATTATGTTAGTGACATAACATTAACCTGTGAAAATTTGCCTCTGCTACAGAAAACCTTGTAGGCTTTACTGGATCATCTACAACAGAAAGGATAAGCAATGAATATGCAGAGAATTCAAGGTCTAGACACCACAGTAAAGTTTCTGTAAAAGCCTACCCACACCAAAAAAAAGGTAAAAGAGGTACAGGCTCTTATAGGAATTTGGGGTACGAGTGAACATTTATATCCCGTTTAGTGCAAAGCCTTCTCCTTGTTTATTTATTTATTTACTTTTAAATATATTTTATTGATTTTTTTACAGAGAGGAAGAAAGAGGGATAGAGAGCTAGAAACATTGACAGCTGCCTCCCGCACTGCCCCCCCCCCCGCCCCCCGCACCTGGGATGTGCCCACAACCAATGTACATGCCCTTGACCAGAATCGAACCCAGGACCTTTCAGTCCGCAGACTGACGCTCTAACCACTGAGCCAAACAGGTCTCGGCAGCCTTCTCCTAGTTTAGAAGGGGCATATATGGGACTGGGGAGCTGAACAAGAGTCCAGTCTACCTTTGAGAAAGCAAAAACACTGTTCCTCCAAATTGAAGTTCCTGGACTCTCCTAAGCAGGCCTGCTATTTGAGTTAGATGTCTCAGGACCCCAGAAGGTCTGGGTGGGGCTTGATAGCAAAAACAGCAAAGGGAACCCTGGCTGGTGCGGCTCAGTTGGTTGGGTGCTGTCCTATGCTCTGAAAAGTTGCTGATCGATTCCTGGTCAGGGCATATGCCCAAGTTGTGGGCTTGACCCTAGTAAAGGGTGTGCAGGAGGCAGCCAATTGCTGTTTTGCTCTCGCATTGATGTTTCTTCTCTATCTCCTTCTCCCTTCCTCTCTCAAAAAAAAAAAAAAAAGGCCCTACTTGGTTTGGCTCAGTGAATAGAGTGTCAGCCTGCAGATAGAAGGGTCTCAGTTTGATTCTGGTCAAGTACACAGTGCCCAAGTTTTGGGCTCAATCCCTAGTAGGGGGCGTGCAGAAGGCAGCCGATCAATGATTCTCTCTCATCATGGATGTTTCTTTCTCTCCCTCTTCCTTCCTCTATGATAGGAGTGTCGAACTCAATCAGAGAAGGGGCCAAAATCTAAAATCCAGCCTAAATCGCAGGCCGAATGGTTTACTGAACAGTCATAAACTGTCATTGTGATGGAAACGCAGCGCAGTGCAGTGATGATAGCGCGGTGCGGGCCACATTGCAAGGCCTGGCGGGACGGATTTGGCCCACGGGCCTTGTGTTTGACACATGTGCTCTATGAAATCAATAAAAATATATTTAAAAAAAACAAAACAAAACAAAACTAAAACGTTTTTGCACAGCAAAGGAAACCATCAACAAAAGAACAACCTACTGAATGGGAGAATATATTAGTCAATGACACATCCAATAAAGGGTTATATCCAAAATATATAGGGAACTCATACAACTTAACACCCCAAAACAAACAATCAAATTAAACATTTGGCAGAGGATCTGAATAGACTTTTCTCCAAAGAGAATACACAGACATGAAAAGATGCTCAGTGTCACTAATCATCAGGAAAATGCAAATTAACCACAATGAGCTCTCACCTCACACTTGACAGAACGGCTATCATCAATGTACCAACAAATACCAAGTGTTGGCAAGGATGTGGAGAGAAAAAGAACACTCTTGCACTGTTGGTGAGATTACAAATTGATGTAGCCACCATGAAAAACAGAATAAAAGTTCCTCAAAAAATAAAAATAGAACTGCCTTATGAACCAGCAATTCCACTTCTGGGTATTTATCTGAAGAAATCCAAAGACTACCAGTATATATGAGAAGACATATGCACCCCCATATTCATAGCTTAGATCTGGAAGCAACCTAAGTGTTCATCGAGAGACAACTGGATAAAAATGTGATACATATATACAATGAAGTATTACTTGGTCATAAAAAAAGTGAAATCTTATCATTTGTAACATGGATGCTAAGTGAAATAGTCAGACAGAGAAAAAAAAATACTGCATGACCTTACTTATATGTGGAATCTACAATAGAAAACAAGACAGAAAGAAACCCATAAATAGAGAACAAGCTGATATTTGCCAAAGGGGAAGATGGCAGTACAAAATAAAAAATAAAAAAGAGCCGAAGCCAGTTTGGCTCAGTGGTAGAGCGTCCGTCTGCGGACTGAAAGGTCCCAGGTTCGATTCCGGTCGGGGGCATGTACATTGGTTGCGGGCACATCCCCAGTGGGGGGTGTGCAGGTGGCAGCTGGTCGATGTTTCTCTCTCATTGAAGTTTCTAGCTCTCTATCTCTCTCCCTTCCTCTCTGTAAAAAAATCAATAAAATATATTTTAAAAATAAAATAAAATAAAATAAAAAAGATTATTTCCAATTGGATTGCACTGGTCTAAAGTAAGCATATCTATCGCACCTTCCAAAAACATTTAATATATATATTTTATTGATTTTTTACAGAGAGGAAGAGAGAGGGATAGAGAATTAGAAACATCGATGAGAAAGAATCATTCATCAGCTGCCTCTTGCACACCTCCTACTGGGGATGTGCTCGCAACCAAGGTACATGCCTTTGACCAGAATTGAACCTGGGACCCTTGAGTCTGCAGGCTGACACTCTATCCACTGAGCCAAACCAGTTTTGGCCAAAAAAAATTTTTAGTAGTATCATCACCCATGTGAAAACACATTTTAAAATATCGCATACCTAAAGATTTTTTTTAATTAAAAAAAAAAGATAAAGAATTCACACACATATACACACCTCACATACTCTCCCACCTCTTTCCTACACACATGTGGAGGAAGTCCTAGGTTCAGTGCCTCACTCCTCCCAAGACACTAGCAGAACGGTTCCCACTTACAGATGAGAAAACTAAGGCTCATAAAGAAGTGAGTGGCGCCGGCACCGGTTTGGCTCAATGGATAGAGCGTCGGCTTGGGGACTGAAGGGACCCGGGTTCGATTCCGGTCAAGGGCATGTACCTTGGTTGCGGGCATATCCCCAGTAGGGGGTGTGCAAGAGGCAGCTGATCGATGACTCTCTCTCATCGATGTTTCTAACTCTCTATCTCTCTCCCTTTCTCTCTGTACAAAATCAATAAAATATATTAAAAAAAAAAAAAAAAGAAGTGAGTGGCATGACAGCCAAGTTCATCCTACACAGGCCGGCCACCCAGAAACATTACTTAGGACGCCATGCAGCCCTGCAGTGTCATGGGCCCAGGCTAATCAAACACATCCTGCTGTAACAGTGCTCTTTGCTGGCAATTTTGGAAGGTTCATGGACTCATCTCAACTAACTCAAGGAACTGAGTACATCTCCCACAATGATGCAAGCAAACACCAGCTGGCTGTCACCTGGGGAGATGTCAGCTGCTCCTCCCAGGGACTCCTGGGCCTCACTTAGTACATCAGTCAAGCACATGGACGTCTCCACCATAGATGTTCTCACATGTTGGTGCATGTGTACACAAAACTGGCTCCTTTGTCCCCTCAGCATAACCGTTTTTCCTACAGTTCCACGAATTGAAGCTGCATGTGAAGAACATTCTCCTGAACAGCCAGAGTCAAAGAAGGAATCACAGGGTGACTGGAAAATACTCGAGATGAAGAAAAGGGAGAAACACAGAAGCCAGCTAACGCAGCACCCAGAGGGAAGTCCATAGTTACGAATGCCTGTATTCAAAAAGAGGAGTCTTAAGGCAATCACCTACACTTCACCTTAGGAAACAAAGAAAAGGAACAAACTATATCCAAAGCATGAAAGTCATTATCCTGGTGAGGTGTGCAGGGTATTCTAAACACCAAAAGTGTCCCTTGCCCTAGCCAGTGGACCAGAAGGAAATGCACAAAAACATGAGCAGGATTTCTTCCCTCATTTTGGTTATTTTCAAAACTTGAGGGCCACATGAGATTTATATCCATCAAGCCTACAAGATTTAGAGTAGTAACAAAGCACTTGAACTTTGGATCTAAAAGAGAAAAGCATAAGAATCTAAGTGCAGCCGAAGCCGGTTTGGCTCAATGGATAGAGTGTCGGTCTGCGGAATGAAGAGTCCCAGGTTCGATTCCGGTCAAGGGCATGTACACTGGTTGCAGGAGGCAGCTGATCGATGATTCTCTCTCATAGATGTTTCTAGCTCTCTATCCCTCTCTCTTCCTCTCTGTGGAAAAATCAAAAATATATAAAAATAAAAAAATCTAAGTGCAGCCACAGGCAAATTTCGCCCCCCAGCCTTTCCCTGGCCCACCTAGCCCCGCTCACCTTACGAGCCCAGCCAAGCAGAAGGGTGTTGTACATGGGCAGGGTGAGCGCCCGCTGCTGCCGGAGCTTGCTGTGATGCTTGACCAGCACGTGGTGGGCGAGGGGCAGCTGGTCCACCAGCAGGCAGCACTCCAAGAAGGACAGGAGCCTCTGCTGCTGGGCCTCGTACCGCACCTTGGAGATCCTACCCGTGTGACCATGCTCCTCACTGCGGCTCAGCTGCTTAGGGGCCTCCTGTAGCAGCTGAGCCAGCTGCTCCTCCCAGGGACTCCTGGGGGAGCCGTGTTCCCATCGCTGCAGCCAGTCTGCCAGCTCCCTATTCAGCAGTTGGGGCTCCACACGCAGCTGATGCTTGCGGTTCTCCTTCTGCAGGGTTTCCTCCAGCTTTTGCTTGCGCCTCTGCATCACCAGCTTCTCCTTGTGCAACTTCTGTGCCCAGTGGCTGGTGAACCCCAGGGCAGCACCCTCGTTTCCTGCCTCCACCTTTCTGGGTGACTGGGAGCCATCGGCCTTTGGGAGTCGAGCCACATCCACCAGCTTCGCCCTCACCTCTGAAACACTGTTGGTCTGCAGCTGCCGCACTCTGGCCTCAAGCACTGTGGGGAGGCAAAGGGCAAGGATGTCAGGGGAAACTGGTTCAAATCCTGATCTCTCCAAACACCCTGCCAGCCAGGAGATAGGAGGCAGCTGGTCTCACCTGCTCTTGAGGCCTCCCTTCTATGTACTGGTTGATAACTCCCCCATGTCCCTGGACTTCTAAGCATATGCACCCCACTCACCTACTTAGCACCTCTCCACCCAATCCCCTTAGCACTCACTTCCCATACAAGCTCCTGGTGTGCCCTCCGCGTCTATCACCACAGCTCTGTCTCCCAGGTGCTCAGCCCCAAACCCCAGGGATGTCCACATTGCCCTCCCTCCAAGTCCATTCTGTTAGCACATCTCCAGGGCTGTTCTCAAAATCTACCCAGGTGCCCCCATGGCCTTCCACTGCCCCTACCACTCACTCTGTCCAGCCATAATGGCCTCGGGGCCTTTGCACTTGCTGCTCTTGCTGACTCAAAGGTCCTTACCAAGGATTCCCAGCCCAGCCCTGCTCTGTAGGACCAGCAGCTCTGTTCTCTGCAGTTCTGTTCTCAGAGTTGCCAAGACACTGAACTAGCAAATACAGAGCCTCTGCTCCTGGGGAAACACAAGGTTCCTGAGAGCTTCCAATCACATTTCTGCCCGCTGATCAGCACATGTTTTATGTATGTTTCTGTTTAAGAGCCCTTACCTCACATATATTACTAATTCAGTAACATCAAGCTCACAGTAAACAGCACTATCACTCACACCTCAACAAAGTGAGCAAACATTTTCTCCAAAAGGCACAGCACTGCCTTCCTGCTCAGGATCAATGGACAGAACCCCAGCTTTACACCCGATGCCACTTAAACAGCAAAATCACCAACAAACAGCACAAAAATGTAAAAGCATGGCACCAAGTACACAATGAAAAGGCGTTCCCATGGCTGGTTTTTATAGGATGTACTGAAATACAGCAGAACGTCCTTGGTTCCACCTCAGTGGGGTACACGCACATCAGGAAACGGCAATGTTCACTGTTCTGCACGTCTTTACATGATCGTGAAAACTCCCCAAGAATTTGGGGTTGCAAATAAATTTTAACTGCCTTGCAAATATGCAATCAGTGGGTCAACTACATTTAGCTTCTGCTTGCACCTCTGATTAGAACATCAAGCCCCAGAGTAATGGGCCAGCCCACAAAAGGGGCTCTAAAAGGATTCATGGAGCTGAGACCGGTTTGGCTAATGGATAGAGCGTCGGCTTGGGGACTGAAGGGACCCGGGTTCGATTCCGGTCAAGGGCATGTACCTTGGTTGCGGGCATATCCCCAGTAGGGGGTGTGCAAGAGGCAGCTGATCGATGACTCTCTCTCATCGTTGTTTCTAGCTCTCTATCTCTCTCCCTTCCTCTCTGTACAAAATCAATAAAAATATATTTTAAAAAAATAAATAAATAAATAAAAAATAAAAGGATTCATGGAAATGAAAAGACAAGCATAAACTTGGCCCTCAGAGTGGCTGAAATTCAGGAGAATCAAACACACAGGAGATACTTGCAGGCTGGGACATGTCGAGAAAGAAATGAGGCTGATGTGAGAGGGACTGGGGACATCTAAGCTGAGCTGGAAGACTCAATCCCTCACTCCTGTGGGAGGCAACCAATCAATGTTTCTCTCTCCCCCACTTCCTCCATCCACTCTCTCTAAAAATCAATGGATGCTGCCCTAGCTGGTTTGACTCAATAGAGCATTGGCCTGCAGACTGAAGGGTCCCAGTTTCGATTCCAGTCAAAGGCTCAATCCCCAATAGGGGGTGTGTAGGAGGCACCTAATCAATGATTCTCTCTCATTATTGATGTTTTTATCTTTCTCTCCCTCTCCCTTCCTCTCTGAAGTCAATAAAAATATTTTTAAAAAATAAAAATAGCTGAGACCGGTTTGGCTCAATGGATAGAGTGTCAGCTTGGGGACTGAAGGGTCCCGGGTTCGATTCCGGTCAAGGGCATGTACCTTGGTTGCGGGCATATCCCCAGTAGGGGGTGTGCAAGAGGCAGCTGATCGATGACTCTCTCTCATCGATGTTTCTAACTATCTCTCTTCCTCTCTGTACAAAAAATAAATAATAAATAAATAAATAAATAAATAAAAATAACCCTAATCAGTTTGGTTCGGTTGATGGAGCATCGGCCTATTTAAAATAATTATAATAATAATAGTAATAATAAAAAGTAAATGTATTAAACAAAGATTGGATAATTTATTATAAACCTAAAGGGGGAAATTCAAACATTGTATTTTCGGTATTTTGTTCATTAATATATTATAAACATGAAGACTTGTGAAATTTTATTTTAATTGGTCATTTCCTTTATAAGGTCAAGTGTTCATTTTTGTTACTGCTGCCTTAGTTCTAATTGGTCTAGACTCCCTCTGCTATCATTTTTTGTCTGTCTTTTAAAACATTGAGTTTTTTGGGAAGGGGGGAGTGAGGGCAAAGAAATTTATATATGACTAAGATTGAAATGGATAACTAAGTCTGTTGCATTACTTGTCCTATCTAATAGAGAGGGGATATGCTAATTGACCGTTACAAAGATGACTGCACCCACAGCTGAGGCCAAGGAGCCTTAACGATCAATCAATAGGGACCTGAGGCTACCCTCTCCAACGCCATGGGACTTGACAGGACTTGACACTCGGCTGTGCCCCCTCCCACTCCCTCCCACTCGGCAGGGCAAATAGCAATATTAAATTATTTCCTCTAATTAATCCCCTTTTAATGTGCATGAATTTCATGCTCCGGGTCACTAGTATGTATATGTGTATAAACTCTCATCAGATCTTTAATCATGGTCAGTTAAAAATCTTCTGTCATCTAACTGGCGTGGCTCAGTGGTTGAGTTGAACCAGGAGATTGTGGTTCAATGCTTGGTCCCGGCACCTGCCTGGGTGGAGAAGCAGCCAATCAATGATTCTCTCATCATTGCTGTTTCAATCTCCCTCTCCCTTTCTCTCGGAAATAAAAATATATTAAAAAAAATATATATATATATATATTTTTTTGTCATTTATAGAAAGTTATTATTTTGCTCTGATCGGTAAAATGTTTCTAAAAATGTTTCTTCTTCAGAGAAATTTATGGAAGACTGACATTCTAAGATACAGATTTCTAATTAACTTTCAGATCACAACATTGAATACAATGAAGATTTAAAGAATTCTAAGAAAAACTGGATTCACAAAACTGCTAACAAAAAAATCAAGATCAATGCCAAAACCGGTTTGGCTCAGTGGACAGAGCATCGACCTGCAGACTGAAAGGTCCCGGGTTCGATTCTGATCAAGGGCATGTACATTGGTTGCGGGCACATCCCCGGTAGGGGGTGTGCAGGAGGCAGCTGATCGATGTTTCTCTCTCATTGATATATATATAAAATAAACCTTAGAGGAAATTGCTGGAACTACCGCTAAAACAATAGCCAATCAGGAAAAAAAAATCTTTAAGTTCCCTGTGTGAATTATATTATACAACAGAACTGCTCTTGACCATATCCTAGCTGAGCAAGGTGGGGCTTCCTCTGTTAGTACCTCCTGCTGTACTTGGATAAAACACCTCGGGTAAAATACAGAAAAAAGTAGATAAAATCCAGGCACAAGTCTGATTAAAAACAGTGCCCACTGACACCTCATGGTTCCGTAACATCTTCAGCTGACTTCTCTCAGGTATCACCACTGGTTCAGATCTAGTCTTCATATTGGACTTAGCATTTTGTTTGTATAGAAGCTTTTTAAAAAATATTTTTTATTTTAGAGGAAGGAAGAGGGGGAGACAGATAGAAACACGACTAGAGAGACTCATCGATTGGTTACCTCCTGCACACCCCTAGGGATCGAGCCCACAACCCAGGCATGTGCCCTGGCTGGGAATCATCATGGTGAGCCCTCAGGACCACCAGAGCAGAGAGGCAGGACCACATTAGTTACACCGTTTTACAGGCTGACATCCCTACTTGTGGGGGTCACTGTGAGAAACGAGGAAGGTGACCCCTAGCAGAGGGGACAATGAAGGGGCTTCAGGCCTCAAGCTTTAGGGCTCACCCTCCAACAGCTCCGCGTGGCCCCAGTCCCTCCGGCGGTCTTGTTCACAAGGGCTGGCAGACGAGCGCCTTCTGCAGCCCCGCAGGCCACCCAGGGTCCCTGCGGGAGAGAGGGGAAAGTTAAAGGGGGTCTGGCGCCGGGAGGAGTGGGGCTACTCACATGGACAGATATTGCAGGATCCAGGAGCAAAGAAGCCCTAAATTTTCAGTGGAAGCTCAGTAATCAGAGGTCTCAAATTGGGGGGGTGGGGAGGGGGGGAAATCAAAGTTAAAGGGGACCGCACGCGCTAAGAAAATTGCGGTGAGGGAACAGGATATAGAGTTCCTCCAACCAAAGGTACAGCAAATTCAAATGTCAAGAGCAAACAGGGGCTCAGAAGGCACCAAAAGAAACCAAGAGTCGAAGGTCAAAGTGTCCTGCCGACCCCTGTCAGAAGAGTGTGCCAAGGGCAAGTGAAAACGGGGTCGTGTTAATGGGTTCCCCAGAAGCTCAGAAGGCAAAGGTCGTGGGTTTGTAGCCAGATCCCAGGGCGGAAAAGCCAAAGGTCACGGCCGAATGTTAAGGGTTGGGAGTGACAGTGGCCGTGACGTCGCCCCTGAGACTCCCCCCGTGTTACCTTCCTCGGCCCGGAGGCCGGGGCGGCCCACCGGCCACAAGGCCCATCCGAGCCCAGCCGCGCCGCGGCCCCAGCGCAGCGCCGACATGCCGGCCGCACGAGGACTCAATTACCCTCCCGCTCTGCGGCTGCGCTGCCCGTGCCTGCCCGTGCCTGCCGGGAGTTGTAGTTCCATGGCCTACGGCGGCTGCGAAGGCACTCCTGGCCGCAAAAAGCACCCTCGGAACTACAACTCCCAGAAGCAGCGAGGCCCAGGAAACAGGCGCAGATACAGCTTTCTGATTGGCTCTTCCTCTGCCAAGAGAGGGTGATCAGAGTAGTTGTTTGGGCGACGCTGGGCGGTCTTTGGGAGGATGCAGAACCTGGATTGATTTTTTTTAATTTTTTTATTAAGATCGCATAATAATTAGGACAGCGTTCTACAATTTAGAAATTTATTTTTAAAAAGTATGTTTTTATTGATTTGAGATAGAGGAAATGAGAGGGAGAAAGAGAGAGAAACTATGAGAAGAGAAAAATCACTGATGGCTGCCTCCTGCACGCCCCCTACTGGAGATCCAGCCCCCAACCTACGGTAGGCATTTGCCCTGACCGAGAATAGAGTGGCGAGCTACTGGTTCATGGGTTGAAGCTCAACCATTGAGCAACACCAACCGGGCACAATTTAGATTTCTGTTTGAAATCTTCATTAATCCAATAACATCTTTGGGGCAAAAACTTTTATTATACCTAGTTTAGTGTGAAGGAAGCTGGGGTTCAGAGAGATAAATCAAGTTGTCCAAAGGTACAGTGAGAACGTTAATTAGGGAGACTGGAATGAAAGCCCAGAT
Organism: Pipistrellus kuhlii; assembly: GCF_014108245.1. Lineage (NCBI taxonomy): Eukaryota > Metazoa > Chordata > Mammalia > Chiroptera > Vespertilionidae > Pipistrellus > Pipistrellus kuhlii. The sequence continues at coordinate 69,350,257 of NW_023425584.1, forward strand.
CTGTCTGTCCCCCGGACAGATGTGTTTGGGACACTTCCCTGGACATTATCCTCTTCCATTTCTCTGGCTTTGATTTACCCACTAGTCCCCAAACTCCAAGAACAGGAGCATAATGGGCAGAAAGAGTGGACTAACATACTAAATTGACATGAAAAATGCAAGGAAATAATCCCTGAAACCTGGAGCGTCCCAGCCCTGGCTTCCAGGCCAGAGCTTTAGAATCAGACCTGAGGTATCCCCACTGTTGACCAACCGAAGGTCACTGCTACCAATTCAATATCAGGAGTCCCCAACTTGGGGGATGACATAGGATAGACTTTATTCAGTAAAAACAGCTCTCCTGAGGGAATGGCTCAGGTAAACCAGATCAAACATTACAGCTAAGTAACAATCAGGGGAAAATGTAGCCAGGTGCTCTGCTGAAGCAGAGGTGAGGTGAGGCTGGCTTATATAGAGATAAATGTCCACCTCCCCCATCCCCAGTCTCACTGATTGGTCCACACCTATGCAAATGAGGGCTCCAAATTTGTTCAGTTTGATTGGTCTATATAGCACTGTCCTGATTGGTAGGCTGCATAGTTGGTCAATAAATATGCAAATACTAGGGGCCCAGTGCATGAACCCATGCACCTTGAAAGGGCCATGAGGCTGCAGTGGGCACAGGTGCAGGTCTTGGCCCATCCTCCATGCCTGGCCCCTCCCGCGATGACACTCCCCCCTCCCCCCCGTTCCCTCTCTGCCAGCAGCCCCGCTCCCACCGCTGTTGCTCCCACACACTGACAGCACCACCCTGCTTGCACCTACTGATAGCACAGGGCACCAAGCAATTGGGCCTCGCCAGGCTCCGGCAGTGAGTGCGAGCAGCAGCTCCGGCGCTAGTAACGTAACAGGTGCAAGCGGGAATGGCGCTGGCAGTAGGTGTGAGCACTGGGCGGGACTGCCGCATATGTTCCATGCCCTGCCGCCTGCTGCTGATGCCTGCCATGTTCTGCGTGCACCCCCAGGTGGTCAGCGCACATCATAGTGGCCGGTTGTTCGGTCTACTTGTATATAAGGTTTACATGTATATAGATTGGATGGGGCAGGTCTTCAGCCATTGGTCAAATTTCAATGCAGTGGCAGGAGAATAATACAGGAGGCTGGCAGCCTAGTCTGGCTTTTCCCTGATATGCAGCTTGGGTGAGAGTCCTCTGTAGACATTGGCTGCTAGACTCTGGTTATGAATTTGAGCCAAATTAACCACAAAGTCCTTGTTGGAGCGTCTATTCCTTTGGGGAATTAGCAGCACCTATCGTTCAGTTGGGAAAACTGAGGCCAGGGGAGGGGATCAGCTGCCAATGTGGAGGATGAGACTATCTGGGGTAATGATGTTCCAGGCAGAGGTCATAGCAAGTGTAAAGGCCCTTAGCTGGAACAAGCATGGATAGTTAGGGGAACTCAATCAGAGTGAAGTTGGAGAAAGGAAGCAAAAAGGACATTGGTGATCCTCAGGAGCCTGACCCCAGTGAGCCTAGGGGTCAGCTCAAGCTGCCACCAGTCCCCTTATGCTCCTACTTCCGTTGAGTCTCTGAGGTTCATTGTACTCGCCACTGGCTACAGGCATGTCCATGAGTTCTGTTTCCCCACTAGCTCAGAATGGAGGTTTAATCTGTGCTCTGGAAGGGCCAGACTCCTGGGCCTGGAGGCCTCTTGACAGCACATTCCAGATGCAACTGCCCACATGGGCAAGTGTGCTGTGAGGCACAGTGATGTCACTGCTGGAAATATCTTCAACAGATGGCAGCATCCTCCCAATCCTATCCCAGTGCCCTCCAAGAAGCCCTGAGGGGCACTGACTTCATACATGACTCAAACTGGTTGCCTTTCTGGTTCAGGGGTGGTGGTGACTGAATCAGCTGGTTCTGGTACCCTAAGACCTAAAGACACCCCCTTGTACTCCAAAAGTCTGACAGAGCCAGGAACCTGGGCTGGAAACCAAGACTTCTGAATTCTTTCATCTTTCCTTATGCCTCAGGTTTTCTTCTATTCTGTGGGACAACAGATGCCCTAAACCAGTATTTCCCCAAGATGTGGATTCCACTGGGAAAAAAAGGACACATATATACTACTATTTGTAATACTTCAAACAATAAAAAATAAATAAATGAAAGAAAAAAAGAAAAAAGACCTGGATTCCTGGATCTTAGCCTCAAGAAAACTACTCTTCTTTCAGTCCCACTAAAACATGGGAAGTCTCACTTGGTGTCCACCTATATTTAACTCCTTTCTCAGCTCCCTGGCTGTGATCTTTTTGATCTGAAACTTCTTCTTGTATTTCTATTTAATGTCAATGTGTCAATATATGGCACTAGCTTCCACTCCCAATGGTGTTAACAAGTTAGTTTCCTTGTAAACTTTAGCAAACAAAACATTAATAAGACATAAGGTATGTGGAAATAAATGTAATTAAATGGGGAATATTGGCCCTGACCAGTTTGGCTCAGTGGATAGAGTGTTGGCCTGTGGACTGAAGAGTCCCAGGTTCGATTCTAGTCAAGGGCATGTACCTTGGTTGCGGGCGCATCTCCAGTAGGGGGTGTGCAGGAGGCAGCTGATGGATATTTCTCTCTCATCGATGTTTCTAACTCGGTCCCTCTCCAATCAATAAAACATATTTTTAAAAATAGGGGGGCGGATATAGTATCAAGAGCTTAGAATTTGTCCCTAACCAGTTTGGCTCAGTGGATAGAGTGTTGCCTTTGGACTGAAGGGGTCCCAGGTTCGATTCCGGTAGAGGGCACGTGCCCTGGTTTCCAGGTTTGATCCCCAGTGTTTGGTATGCAGGAGGCAGCCGATCAATGATTCTTTCTCATCATTGATGTTTCTGTCTGTCTCTCTCCCTTCCTCTCTGAAATCAATTAAAAAATGTTCTTAAAATTTTTTTAAAAATAATGTGAATATATCTTTGGGAGCTGTTGTTCAGCCAATCCCAGAGACTAGAGAAATGAATGTACTTCATGGTTTGGGTACAGAAAAAAAGCTATTCAAGGACACTATGGGAACACTAGGGGGCATTTGAGCATGGATGGTGAGTTAGATTGCAGTGTGGTTATGACAAAGGACTGAGCCTTTAGGAGACACATCTAATGTGCTTACAGAGGAAGTGGCACCATTCCTGGGGCTCACTGTCCATTATCCACTTATGTAAAATATTACATATGTGCATTTTTTAAATTTATTTTTTGTTGATTTTTTACTGAGAGGAAGGGAGAGGGATAGAAAGTTAAAAACATTGATGAGAGAGAAACATCAATCAGCTGACTTCTGCACACCTCCTACTGGGGATGTGCCTACAATTAAGGTACATGCCCTTGACCGGAATCGAATCTGGGACCCTTCAGTCCACAGGCGGACACTCTATCCACTGAGCCAAACCGGTTAGGGCTACATGTGTGCATTTTTTGAGGTGTAATGTAAGCAGTGCATACATCAAGAATACAGTTCAGTTAACTCTCACCATAGGTGTTCCAAAGAACACCCAGCTGCCCAAATCCCCTCACGCCCCTCCCTGTCACTGCCCTTGCGGTGACACACCCCTATCCTTATGCCTCACACCATATATTGATTTTCCTGTTTTAGAATGTCACAGAAATGGACCTCTTCTGTGCCCGGCTGCTTCTTCTTAATATGGTGTCTGAGGTTCATCATGTTGTGTGTTTCAGGAGGTTATTCTTTTTCAAGGCGGCATTGTACTCTCTTGGGTGCATTTGCTACATTAACCCATTTTACTGCTGATGGAGAGCAAAAAAGAAGATGTTTAACTGGGGACTCCAGGAACAGAGCATGCATTGTGCTTTACCCACTAAGGCGGCTTTAATCAAAATGACAGACAATCACAAGTGCTGGTGAGAATATGAAGTAACTGACACCCTCACGCACTGTGGACGGGAGGGAATGTAAAATGGTGCAGGTGCCGTGGAAAATAGGCTGGGGTGGGGGGAAGAAAAAAAGAAGGGGAAAAAAAAGAAAATAGGCTGGAAGCTCTTCAAAAGGCTAATCATAGAATAACTATATGGCCCAGGAATTCTACTCCGAGGTACACACGTGAGAGATATAAAAACATATGTTCACACCAATGCCTGTACACACATGTCCACAGCAGCAATGATATGTAGCAGCCAAAAGGTAGGCACAAGCACGTGCCCATCGATAGGGAAATAGATAAACACAGTGTGGCCCATCCACACACTGAAATATCACTTACTCAGAGGTGAAAAGGAATGAGGCACTGACACATGCGATAATGTGGATGGACCTTAGAAACGCAAGACTTAGCGGGAGGAGCCAGACACAAAAGGCCATGCAGTGTGATTCCACTGATGCGAAATATCCAGAACAGGCAAATCCATAGCTGGGTTAGTGGGCGCCAGGGGTTGGGTAAAGTGGTAGGAAGTAGGTACTAAAGGGGAAGGAGTTTCATTTTGGGGGTGACAGAATGTTCTGGAACTAGATGGAGGTGGTTGAAAACTACTGCAAACACTGTGTGGTATGTGAATTATATCTTAATGAAACTGTCATTAAACTCCAACAACACTCGGGGCAGGGCCAGCTTCCCAGGCGTGGGTTCCCTAGTCACACAAGGCCCCCCGCATCATCTTCCTGGGGAGGGGCTTGGAAACACTCCAGGAAGTGAAGACTACGTTTCTGGCGGGCTGGCTGGCAAGTGGGGAATGTTATTTCGAGCCTGTGTGCTGCACCTCTGCCCAGCAAGGTGTAGAGTATCGCATTCCATCCTTCTAGCCTTTCCGTGTCCGGCACATTTCACAGAGAAGGAACTGAGGCCTGGGGAAGTGATGAACTTGTGCAGGAGCCTCAGGTGCAGGCCTCAGGGCCCCCAGTGCGGGGAGACAGGATGAACTGGACCAGGCCATAGGAACATCCTCCCCCATCCGGAGTCCTGGGGCTTGGGCAGCCCCTCTGGGGCCCTCCTAGAGGTTCCCAGAACCTCTAGGAAGATGACTCAGCTTCCAGCTGGATCAGTTACCCCTCAGTGTTCCAGCAGGGTGGGCTTGTCACCTTTTCTTCACCCTGGTGCTATTGAAAGGTGCCACCTGGCTGAAACCGGTTTGGCCCAGCGGATAGAGCGTCGGCCTGCAGACAGAGGGATCCTGGGTTCTATTCCGGTCAAGAGCATGTACATTGGTTGCGGGCACATTACCACTGGGGGTGTGCAGGAGGCAGCTGGTCGATGTTTCTCTCTCATTGATGTTTCTAGCTCTCTATCCCTCTCCTTTCCTCTCTGTAAAAAATCAATAAAATATATATTTTTAAAAATAAAATAAAGGTGCCACCTGGGGCTCTGGCCATGGGACTGGGCTGATGGGAGCCAGAGGGTCAGGGATTGGAACCCTGGGATGTGTCCTTTGAGGGCCTGTGGGGAAATTGCTGCCCCTCCCAGGCCTTAGTTTCCCCACCTATCAATGGCGCCTCTTGGCTTTGAGTCTGTGAAGTTCGTTGTACTCACCATGCAGGACCAAGGGCACAGGATGGTTCCCAGTGAGGCTTGGAAGTCTCTGTAAATGATGAGCAGATGTGGGTATAAATGGGGCCACCCCGCTCCTCATGCTTAGGACATGCAGCTCCAGACGCTGGGGATGGGGTGCTGGCCTCAGTCACCATCCACTGGCTACAGGCATGCCCATGAGTCCCCATTCCCCCCACCCGCAACACCCCATTCACCCACCTGCTCAAATGCCTGGGTGCACTGTCTTGCAAGCTATCATTGGCTCTTGTACCCACATGCTCCCCCACCCTCAGACCCACCCCTCAGCAAAGCCTCCTGCCCAGAGGCCTGGCTCTCAGGAAGCTCCAGTTTGGAGGGCAGACAAGTTCCATCTGGACATGCTCAGCCCAGGGGCCTGGCTGGCACAGACAGCAAACACTCAGGCCAGAACTTCCCACCCAATCTCTGACCCCTAATCCACTCTACTCTGTCTCTCCTTCCGACTTATCCTCTGTCTCTCCAGCATCTGTCTCTCTCTCTGTCTTTTAACCGTCTTCCCGCGTCTCATCTCTCCAGCTCAGTCTGTTTCCCTTTGTAGCTCTGTCTCATAGTTTCTTTGCCTCTCAGTCTTGGTATCTCGCTCTCTGCATGTCTCTCAGGTCTTTCTCTGCCTCATTCTAACTGTCTGTCTCAAGTCCCTGCCTCTGTCCCTCAGTCTCTCTGACTCTGCGTTTATGTCTCTGTTTCTTTGTCTATCTCTGTCTCTCTGTGTCTCTGTGCTCTGCCTGTCTCACACTGACACCCCGCAGCACTTGCAGGCCAACCCGGTGATTCACAGACACGCACCGCCCTCCCCACAGCGCAAGACAAACACACGCCGAGGCCCCAGCAGGTTTTCCTAAGTGGGCCGCCCCCGCCCCTCGCCCACTGCGTCCTGGCGCCACTCCAGGGGCCCCGCCTGGTCCCCAGCCCGAAGGCTCCCCATTGGCCCGAACGGGGCGGTCCCTTCGGACTCTCCGCCCCTGACTCAGCAATGGCAGAGCCGCGGACTTGCTGCGGGAGGCAAAAAGCCGGCAGAGAGCGGGCGGCGAGGCCATGCGCTGCCGCCTGTGGCTGGGCCTGGCATGGCTGCTGCTGGCACGGGCTCCCGGCGCTGCGAGGACCTCGAGCGGCCTCCGGAGACCACGCAGCTACCCGCACCTGGAGGGCGACGTGCGCTGGCGGCGCCTTTTCTCCTCCACCCACTTCTTCCTGCGCGTCGACCCCAGCGGCCTCGTGCAAGGCACCCGCTGGTGCCACAGCCCCGACAGTGAGTCGCGTGCGGCTGCCGGGTGACTGGGATGGGGGGCGGGGGCGGGGGGCGCGGGGCGCGGGGCGCGGGAAGGTTCTGGACAAATAGGCGGGCAATGACAACTGCAGCAGTAACCTTAACGATGAGCTGGGCCCTCCCTCATGCGACAGATGGTCCTGGGGGCTCCTGTGGTGGTATGGCATTGGTCAAGTCATTTACCCTTTTGGCTTCATTTTCCTCCGCAGTAAAATCGGCCAAACCTTAAGGGTCACAGAGGAAGCTCCCAGCTCCAGGCCTGGCTCACCAGCAGAGAAAGGGTGTTTACAGATAGTTGAGTTTGGGGTCACTGGGCCCATTTGTAGAGGGGAAACCAAGGCCCTAGAAAGTTACATAATGCAGTGTGGGTCAGAGCTGGGCTCTGAACTTGACTCCCACAATACAGAACAAAACTCAGCATCTGCATGGGTTAGGGACCCCTCTATTTCTTTCTAGGAAACTGAGACAGAGAGGAGAAATGACCTGCCCAGGGTCACACTGCTGGGGGTTTGTATCGCTGGGGTTCCTTGATGCTCCCAGAACCTCATCGAGACGAAGTCACTGTCCCAGTTGCCCCGCCTGGTAAACAATGGGCTCTCAATAAGTATCTGTGGAATGCATGAGGCAAGAGGAGACGCAGGGGCAAAGAGGGGGTTGGGGACAGTTGGGAAGCCAGGGTGGTGGGTGACACCATGAGCCTGCCTCAGTCTCCCCGCAACCCTGAGCCCTGGGCGGGGGTGGGTGGGGGGCTGGAGGAATGAAGCTAATCGCTGGCCACTGCCTGAATCACCACCATTAGGGCAGATAATCACCCCTGCCCTTCCCAGATGCTTTCATCTGGGGCTCCCAAGGCCCTCATTAGAGTCACTAGACCAGGGCAATGACAGGGGACTGGCTGGGCCGGTTGACTGGTGGTGGACACAGCCAGGCAGGGTGGCCTCAGGCTGGGGATGAGGCCTGGCTCTGCCGGTGACCTGAGACAACTGCTTCTTCTATCCCAGCCTCAGTTTCCCCATCTGGGCAGTGATGGAATGATAAATGGTTGGTTGATGGCTCTGTGTGGGTTGGACTTGGAGGTCTTATGTCCTTCATTATTAATTCAGTATGCTGTACTGGGCACAAGGGACATAGGGGTGACCGGGACAGCTCACCTTCACGTGGTGCCAGCACAGAGGGTAAAGAGGTTAGACGTGTGATATAATTTCAGAGGGGACCACATGTGGTGCAGAGAAAATGAAAACAGGGCAATGTACAAGAGGTGACTGGAGGACTGCTTTATCTGGGAGGTCTTGGGGGCTTCTCCAAGGAAGTGGGCTTGAGTTGAACCTCATATCAAGAAAAGGAGCTGACCATGCACAAGAGGAGCCAGGGGCCTGGCTGAGGGAACAGCAGGTACAAGGCCCGATGGGGCGTGGGGTAAGCTCCTTGCTATCTCAGGTATCCAAGTACAAACTGAAGACCGGAGGGCAAAACCTTGACTCCAGATTAGACCTCCGTGCACAGATTTGACCCCATGAAGGTGAGCTGTCTCTGGTCACCACTGTCCCTCATGCCCAGCACAGCATAGAGGAGGTACCCAGGTTAGACCCCAGTGCATGGCTGAGGGTATGTGTGGCTCATCCTGAAGTCCTGCTTCACTGGACAGGAAACACTGGCTCAGAGCCAGGCAGAGCCCACCCAGGGCCGCCCACCAACAGGTGGGGCCTGAAGCTGCCTCTGCTCCTTCCCAGGCCTGTTTCCCCCTTGGGAAGTGGGCACAGTCAGCACCCAGTATCATCACAAAGGCCCTCAGAGGAGGAAGGCAGGAGGGTCAGCTCAGAGATGGAAGAGGCTGCGCTGCTGGCTGTGAAGATGAGGAAGGGGCCACGAGCCAGGGATGTGGCGCCTCTTAAAGCTGGAAAAGGCCAGAATGATTCTTCCTGGAGCCTAAGGAAGGACCAGTCCTGCCCACACCTGGGGTTAGCCCCTAAGATTATGTAAGACGCCTGACCCCAGAACTGTGTGGGCTTAGTGGGGTACAGTGCTTGGCACAGAGTTGGCACTCAAACAGGGCTAACAGCTATCAAGTTGAATGCACTGTGCTGTAAACACCCATGTCCCCCCTCAGGCCTTTGCCTGGGCAGTGCTCCCTTCTGGAGTTTCCTCTCCCTGTAACTGAGTGGCTACAGCTGGCGCAGTTCTCAGGGCCAGACATGGCAAAGGCAATGAGAACTATGGGGGAAGCTGCACAGCCCACGGTCACGGTTACACTCAATACTTGTTCTTACTGAAATTGACAGCTCACTCAGGCAAGCACCTAACTCCTCTGGCTTGGTTTTCTCAACCCTGACCTAACAGGACTCCCCGCTGCTCCACAGCTTGCTCTGGTTCCCCAGTACCCTTTGGAGAAAGCCCAACTATCCACCACTTACATCCTCCAATGTGTCAGGGCACATCCTCTGGACAGGCCCACACAGATGAGACTGGGTGGGCCCCAGTGTGCTCCCATTCCCAGCACAGGGCCAGGCACACAGGTGGTGCTTGGTGAATGAATGAATGAGCAAATGGGAAGCAGATGGGGCTGAGGGCCCTGACCGAGCCCTTCCCAGCAGGCATCATTGAGATCCGCTCCATCCGCGTGGGCGTCGTGGCCCTCAAGGCTGTGCACACCGGCTTCTTCGTGGCCATGAGCCGCCGGGGCCACCTCTATGGGTCGGTGAGTGCATGGTGGGGGCGGCCGGGGGTGGGCAGGCACTGGCAGGAAGCAGGGTCCAGTGGCCTCATGTTCCTGACCCCCCGCAGCGGATCTACACTGCTCACTGTAGGTTCCAGGAGCGCATTGAGGAGAACGGCTACAACACCTACGCCTCACTTCGCTGGCGTCACCGAGGCCGGCCCATGTTCCTGGCGCTGGACAGGCGGGGGGTCCCTCGACGCGGTGGCCGGACACGGCGGCACCACCTTTCCACTCATTTCCTGCCCGTCATGGTCTCCTGAGGCCCCGAGGGGCTGTGAGGAACAGCTAGACAAGATCCAAAAGACATCTGGGCAGGTGGCCAGGGACCAGAAGCTGGAGGAGGCCCAGGCTGTGGCCAAACCATGTCTGGTCACTCATTCCTTTCACAAGCACTGAATGCCTGCGATCTGCAGGGCTCTGGGGACCCTGCAGGAACCCCACATCCACTCTTGTCCAAATCTGAGGCAGGTGAACACTGAGCTGAGTAGGGGCTGTAAGTGTTGAGCCATGAGCTGGGGAGTGAGGAGTCCCCAATCAGGCACCTCCTGGACTAGAGACTGAAGGTCACGAGGCCTTGGAAGAGTATTCTGGGCTGGGATACAACCTATCAAAGACTCAGCAATGGGAACCCATTGGGGCGTTGAGATAGAGAGGAGAGGGGAAGCTAGGGACCAGGGAGTCTAGGGACCAGGAGGGAGAGGACAACATGGACATGCCAAGGGTGACAGGTCCTGACCTGTGGACATGTTGCCTCACACTGTAAAGGGACTTTGCAGGTAGGATTAAGTCAAGGCCCTGAGATGGGGATGATCCTGGATTATGGGAGGGAGCATTATCATTACAATGGTCCTCCTAAGAGGGAGGTCTGAGCATCTGAGTCAGAGATGGAAGAGGCTGCGCTGCTGGCTGTGAAGATGGAAGGGGCCACGAGCCAGGGTGTGGCACCTCTAGAAGCTGGAAAAGGCCAGAAATGGTTCTTCTTGGAGCCTAAGGAAGGACCAGTCCTGCCCACACCTGGGGTTAGTTAGCCCCTGAGACTTATGCAAGACTCCTGAGCCCAGATATGTTCAAGAATAAATGTGTGTGGTCACAGCAGATATAGAAACACACATACAGGGTCTGAAATTGAGTAATGTCTTCAAAGCTTCTTAGTTCTTCAGGAGGAGGGGTGCCATGTGCAGACTGAGGGGCTTCAGGTCAATGTCCTCCATAGGCTGGGGATGGAGGGGAGTACATGGGAAGTGCTGTGCCTGGGGGAGTGCCCACCACTCTCCCAGAACCCCCCACCACAAGGCTGAGTTCTGGAGCCTTGGGTCAGACAATTCCATTCTGGGCCTGTTTCTCCTCCTATAAAGTGAGAATAATGATTGCCCAGCTGGTGTGGCTCAGTGATTGAACATCCACTTATGAACCAGGAAGTCACAGTTCGATTCCTGGTCAGGGCACATGCCAGAGTTGCAGGCTCGATCCCCAGTAGGGAGCATGCAGGAGGAAACCGATTGAGGATTCTCATTATTGATGTTTCTATCTCTCCCTCCCCCTTCCTCTCTGAAATTAATAAAAATATATTTAAAAAAATAAATTGAGAATGATGATGCCGTTTACCCCATGGGGTTTTATGGGGTGGGGGGACTAACGTGGGAGCTCCTCCTAAACTAAGGTGGGACATTCTGCTTGGGGCAGGAAATCCCTGGGGAGTGAGGTGAGGGCTTCCACCCATCCCAGCCTCTTGCCACTTAAAATACAGAACACAAAGCCAGGGGTCACTTACGGGGGGTGGAGGATTGGGGTGGGAGGGGGTGGTAGTACAGAGTGGACACTCACTGTGGTCAGGGCCAATGGTTCCACCCTGATGACCCTGCACTCCAGAATAGCCTTCGTACATGAACACCATCAGCTGCAGTAAGCACAGGCTGGGAGGCCCCACCTGACAGCTCAGCACATTGGGGTTTCCTGTTTCATGTTTCCAACGACGCAGTGACCCTCTGCACCTCCTGGTCGAACGTCACCAGTCCACTTCCAGGATTCTGGTTTGGGACAGCGGTGTTGGCTGGTGCCCAAGAGGCACAACCCAGGGTCCGGCGCAGAAGGAAAACGCCAACCACCTGCTTCTCTAAGTAGGTGTATTTTTAAATAACTTCCAAGATACATATATTTTTTCCTTTAAAAAACATCTGTCAGAGCAGTTCAGTTCTGTTTTGCTGGTCATTCTTGTGGTCCCGAGCCCCCTGCACTCAAGGCGGGGACTGTTGGCCTGTCTGGTGGGGCCAAGACCCCAGCTGAGTGGCTCTACCCCGTCTTTCCACAGATCATGCAGGACCGCATGTGAGCTAACGTCCATTTATTTCAAAGCAGTAATAATTTAAAATTATAAAAACCTTTCCACTGTTGAACATGTAGAGGGTGAGGTTAGAGACAAATGGGACAGGGGATGTTGGGGACGCCTGAGGGCGACATATGCCCTGCGTCCCTCTGTGCCCAGCCCCTCAAGGGACATCCCTGGGGGAGGGCCGGACTTCCTCCACAGCCTGGAGGCAGTGGATCCTCCGAGCCTCTGCCCACAGCTGGGGCACAGCTGGCACCGGAGTCCATGGGAGCCATGGTGGTGTGAGAGCTGAGGCAGGTGGGGGGCACCTCCTGGCCTCTGGGATGTCCATGTCCCCCCTGCCCACAGGGCCTGGTGCTGGCTGGGGTCCTGTGCTTACTCTGGGGACTGGTGGGGGGACTCAGGAGTTGCTTGCTGGGTTCTCGTTGCTGGGCGAGCTGGAGGAGGACGACGATGAGGAGGAGGAGAAGCTCACCGCGGTCAGGCCTGGGGGGTTGGTGGCCGTGTTCTGTCCTGTGAGGCTTTTTCGGCAGACAGGGCAGCTGTCGTGCTTTGTGGGGAGAGAGGGGAGCAATTCAGAGGCTGGCAGGGGGCAGGGGCGGAGAGGGCCAGTGGCCATGGCCACCCACCTGCTCACCTGCTCCAGCCAGGGCACAATGCAGCCATCATGGAAGAGGTGGTTGCAGGGCAGCTGCCGCACACGCTCACCCAGCTCGTAGTCGTCTTTGCATACAGGGCACTCCAGCCCAGAGCCTGCGGGGAGTGGGGATCCCGTGACACATCCAATCAAAGGTGTCCCTTTGGGGAGACTGCCCATCCAGAGCCACTTTGGACCCAGGGGAGGGACAGAGGCTATGTCCTGAGTCTTATGTCCCAGGGGAACAGAGGAGACACTGATAAAGCCTCCCCTTCAAGCCAACCTTTGGTCTAACATAAAAGTCCTAGAAAATAAAAGAAGCTGGTGACTGAGGGCCACGTACCTACGTGTTCCTCGGTGACAGTGACGGTGGGGAGGGCCTGGATTTTCTCTTTGTCTGCGGGTGGGGGGCCTGTGTTTTCAAACTGATTGAGGAGCTGAAAGACAAGAGGCCAGAGTGCAGGAGCCCTGCCCGACTCTGAAATGCAAGGCTAGGTTACCTGCAAAAGCACTGAGGCCGCTTTTGTCCTGGTTCCCCAGATCCTCCATTTAGGGATTAGAGGTCAGTCACCCCATGAGGCCCAGCCACCGGCTCCTGCCCACTCTTCTGCTCATCTAGTTAGTGTCACCTCACAGCCAGAGCAGGAAGACAGGGCCCTGGGCTCATGCGGTCTTGTGTCCTGTGAGGCATCAGCTAGAACCAGAGGGCCAGATCCCGTCAAAGACAAAATACTCAAAGGGGTCACTGGCAAGCAGCCCCGAAAGTGGCAATGTTTCTGCCTCACAAGTGCCACAGAGGTTATGGTGAACACCCATCCTTGGCACGCGGTCTCCTGCTCTACAGTGGTGCCATGCCAGGAGAAAGCATTTTGGCTGGTGTGCCCCAGCCTCAGGATGGGAGTTCTGGGGCACTAGGAAACTGAGCATCCACGCCAGGGATGTAATCCACCAGAATACTTCTACAACCCTCTCATCCTCTCAATGCTGGGAGGCTGGCGGGGGGCAATGGGCCTGTTGAAACGATGGTGGTGTTCCTAGTGCCACCTGGGGAGGCCCACCCTGTACCTGCGTGATGATCGCATCCAGCCCGTTGGCCCCCCAGGCGTAGTCCATCGGGTTTGAGTGCAGGACACCCCTGGGCAGAGACGTGTGGGGTTCAAGTAGCAGAGGGACTGGGGGGCACTTAGGGGACCCGCCCACCTACTCACCAGGGGCCCAGGCCCAGGTTGGGGATGGTGGCTGGAGTGATGATGCCATTGACCAGCTGCTGGATGATCCTGGAACAGAGCAAGGCCAGGCCTGTGGTCAGTGCCTTCCCAGGGTCAGGGCCCCTTTAAGGAGGACACACAGAAAACTGGAGCCCGCTTCTAAATCCATAACATTTAAAGGTTGTGCTTTAGACCAGTAAGATTTGTGATGAGGAAGAATGAAACATGAGAGGGACCCAGAGAAGCATCCCCCTCTGGAGTTCCAGGCCAGGTTTTCCCAAGGCCCGGATGGAATCTATGGCTGTGACACCATTATACAACCTGGGGGAACATCCTGGAGTTCATGAGAGCCCTGGGGTCAACCTTGCTGTTTGCAGCAGGCCAAAAACATCCAATCCAGACCCTGCTGTACCAGAGCCCAAGGTCTGTAGGGTATGGGTGCTGCTCAGACATGAGACAGCAAGGGCATCAGGGACTGGCTGGGCCAAGCTAGAAATGCCTCCAGCTCAGTGAGGGAAATGGATGGGCTGTATGTAGATTTAAGCCCATTTTAAGTGACACAGGGGCTTCATGTACAGTCAAGTCTATCTCAGAGATATGTGAGAAGCCTAGCCTTGCCTCCTCTGGAGAGATGGGCCTGCAAGGAACAATGTTTTTATTCTCAGTCCTATGAGCGCCTTTCCCCTTCCTGTGCAGTCATCAAGCTAAAAAGCCATTTGGGTACCTGCACACAGGAGGGGGCAAGGGGCCCCGTTACAGGGCAGAGATATCAGGAACTACCAGCTCACTGCTGCTCTGGGACAAAGATCTGAAGGTGAATCAGCCACATCCAATGAAGCCCTGCTCAGAAGGACAATGGGGACACTCAGTGGACATGAGGCTCTCCCAGCCCTGTCCAGGTCCTTGAGCCCCCCGAGTCCCCCCCCCGACCCCTATCTGCAATACCCCATTTTGCATGGTGGGCTTGGGTGGCTCTGCCAGAACTCATGGGAGATCTGCCCTGTCAAGAAGCAACATCCGCACCATCTTCTGGATGGGCAGATGGTCTCCGAGTGGGGTGGGCAGGCCAGGAGCCTCCAAGAGCAACCCACCCACCCACCTGCCCCCCACAGCCCCCTCACCCTTCTAACGTGGGGACGCCTTCATGCCGGCCGGTGGCCCTCCTTGCAGTGAGGCGGGCTCGGGGCTGCCGGGCGCCATACCGGTGCCGGGACTGCTGCTCTCTCTCCCGCCGGCTCTCGGGGTCTCTGCCATTGTCGGCCAGTGCCCCTGGGGGGAACGTGGGGATCTCAAAGCTGTCATCAAAGATGCCGAAAGCAAACTGCCCGTATCCCTGCGGCAGCGTGAAGAGGTGTTGGTCCACGTTCTGCAGGAGGAAGGCCGTGACCGTGGGCCCCTTGCATGGGCGCCACAGTTCCTCCCCACTGTGGGCACTGTTCTAGACTCAGGGCTTCAAGGGGCAGGAAGACACCAGAGAAATTTTGGTGCACATGCAGGAGGCTCTCGGAGGAGGGACAAGGATGGGGAGTTCAAGAGATCCCAGGGCTCGGTTGGAGTATCATCCCAATACACCAAGGTTTCAAGTTTGATCCAAGGCCACAGCACATATAACAATCAACCAATGAATACATGACTAAGAGGAAAAACAAGTTACTGCTTCTCTTTCTATCCGCCCCCCTCTTCCCTCTTTCAAATCAATTAAAAAAAATTTTTTTTAAGTTAAAAAAAAAAGAGGCCCCAGTAGTAGGGGAGAAGGACAACCCTGCCTGTTGGGGTGCGGGGGGGGGGGGGGGGGGGGGAAGCAACCACCTGCAGGACGAGGGGCTGAGTCTGTTTCCTCAGCCATGCAGGGCATGATCCTTTGTCAGGGGAGGCCAGTCAACTCACCTCAAATGGCTGCCTGCTTTGGTCTGTGGGGGCTGTGGAGGGAGCGGAACCGTTCTCTGTACTCCTGGGTGGACACGGTGCAAGTCAGCAGTGGGGCGACCCGCTGGAGAAGAGGCAGGACCCCCGCCTGACCCCCACGGGCCTCAGGGTCACTCTCCACCCTCAGCAGCCCCTGCCCTCATCCCAAGTCAGGAGAGTGAAGACCATCTTAATCTCTGGCTGCCCAGGGACTTCAGGGCACTGCCCCAACCCCACCCCATGCCCACGATCACCCTCCCAGGATCTGTTCACCGAAACGGCTCTGAACCAGCACTGGGTGCAGCACCCAATGTCCCCTCGGCACAACTCTGCCCTCTCACCCCAGAAGCCTGGATCCTACCGGCATGCACCCGGGCCCGAGGCCTCTGTGACCAAGGGGCTGCATTACCTGGTCTCTTCTGGCAGCTCCTCGATGAAACCAGACTCACATCGTGGGCAGATGTAATCCTGTGGGAGGAGAGAGCAGGTGAGTGTGATCTCAGGATCCTGGCCCCCATGGACTCTGCCTCTGTGGGCTTACTGGACATCCCTGCCTGGAGCAGGACACATCTTGGGCCCTGGTCTGAAGCCCCAGCAAGCAGCAGAGGGATAGGAATGAGCCCAGAATGGGTGTCACCTCAAGAAACTGCTGCATACCAGGGGCAGACTCAGCAGAGGTCCAGTTTGGTGGGTATGGACAGGGCTTGGGCACGGGCACACATCAACCGGAGCTAGAACCTGTGTCTTGACCTGCTCCTCTGCAGGTGATCTCCCCACTCACCCAGCCGCCCACATCCCAGTCACAGAGTCTCAGTGTCCACTCAGCCTATTAGCCGATGAAGGCTTTGACAAGGCCTGTAGCAGCCACAGGCCAGCAAATGAGAGTCCAGTAAAGCTGTTTTAAGAGAATGTTCAAGTGACCCCTCTACTCACACATAAAGGAGATGTGGTCCCGGGCAGGCGCCTGACCCATACTCTTAGATGGCTGCACAAGAGACTGTGTATGGGACTCCAGGGCTATATGGGCTCAGAGGACGTTCAGCTCCCAGAAGGTGGCCACTGAGGGCAGAGGGACCGGCCTGTAGATGCCCCACAATGGAATTTCTGGAACATACTAACAGCCCTGGCAGAGGATCTGTGACCCTAAGCTGGAGTGTGACCCCATCCACACTGGCCATGCCCCCTGCATTCCTCCCGCCCACAGCTTGGTGGCAGAGACTATGATGTCCTGAGGGGAGAGCAAAGGACCAGCCTCAGGCACAATGTATATGAGCCCTGAAACCATGCCATGTCCCTCAAACAAGCCCCGCCTACATCGTGTTGTTGGGTGTGTGCAGATTTCAGGGTTATCACAGGTGTCCCTAAAGCCATAAAAAGGACACAAGACGTGTGCAAGACCTGCTTCTGCCCAAGGTGACTTTCAGAAGCACGACCCATGTGCTGAGAGAGAAGGGGTAGCTGTTTACAGTCCCATGTGGCACCACTTTCTGCAGGAGTAGCCCCATGATGGGGTGCTGGACACCTTCATCTGGACAGTGGGCACTCCACAGTGCACTCCTGGTCCCTCTCACCTGCCTGGCTGCCAAAAGCAAAGCTGCCGGAGCCAAGGGGGGAGGGCAGGTCATTGGGCCTTGTGTCCCAAATATATAAAGAATCCTTACAATCCAACATTAAAAAGACAAACAACCTAGTTAAAAAAATGACCAAAGGATCATTTCTTCAGATACACAAATGGCCATTACCCATAAGACACTTGACACCACTGGTAACAGGGAAATGCAGGTCACAACCGATGAGACAGACTGCACACCCATGGGACGACTACACTCAAACAGACGACAGTGACAAGTGCTGGCGAGGATATGGAGGAATCAGAACCTCCATCACACTGGTGGGAAAGTGCAATGGGCAGTCTCTCTCTAACACAGTGAACAGTTCCTCTGAAGGTCACACATGACCTTGAAATGCCAACGCTCGGTGTCCACCAAGAGAAATAAAAACACACCTACAAAAAATTCTATCCAACTATGACATGTCTCAAGTCACAAGAGCCACAACAACCCAAGTGTCCATCCATGCTTGAATGTGGTCACCCACATATTGGAACATTACTAAACCATGAAAAGTGTGATGCAGACACTCGCTATAACAAGGATGGATCCCGAACACACGAAGCTCAGTGGGAGAAGGTACAAAAGGCTACACACGGTGCATGATTCCATTTATGTGCTCTCTCCAAAACAGGCAAATCCACAGGGGCAGGAAGTGGGTTGGTGGTTGTCAGCGGAGGGAGATGAGGTGACTGTTGATGAGGACAGGTTTCTTTTGGGGTGATAGAATATTCAGAAATTGGATGGAAGGCTTTGGTGCGGGACTCCAAGTATACTAACCACACTGAAGTGTACATTTTAAATGGGTCGTATCTCAGAAAATTGTTATAAGAAATGGTGAGGATAACAGTCCTCTGCCCTCCTAAGAATGGGTGTGAGGCCAAGGGACAGCTCTACCACAGAGAGTGATCACCATAATCATAACCCAACACGGGATTCCCAGCCAGTGGGGTGTCACTCAGGTGCTCCTCCTACCACCCACCTGCCAGCCCTCAGCCTGTTGTTTACTTCACAGTTTCACATGAGCTACAGGAGGCTTTGTGAACAGGGCCACGGAAAATGTGGCTGCAGGGGGGTCTGCATTCACCCGATAAACATGGCAACATCAGACAAGCCTGCCCATCACCAGGAGTCTGCCCAGGGAACCCTTCAGCTCCAGGTTCACAGGAAGGTCCAAATCCTAGTAGAGCCCTCACCACAGACTTGTAGATGTGCCATGTGGCCTCAGAATGAACTTCAGTTTGACCTGCTGGAAATGAGCAACCTATTCTCCCACTTTTAAGGGTCATTACAGCTCCTGGGCACTCACTTCTCTCCTGTCCCATCGTCCTTGTCCTCCAACGTCCCAAAAGCTGCCTGAACCCAACCACTCTGTGCAGGTCACTATGGAGCCCTATCTCAGCACTAAGCACAATCAGCACATGGTCAGGTCCAGAACCATCTGGGAAGGCCACTCCCACAGCTCCGCCTCCTCCAGACCCAAGTCCAGGCTGCCTCTGCCCTCCCTCTTGCCGCCTCACGCTGGTCCTGCCCATCTCAGGGCCTACACACCATCCCCTCTGGAGAAGCACTCTTCCCCATATATCTACCTGGCTGGCCCCCTCACGGAAGCTGGGTCTCTGCTCAAAAGTCACCTCCCGGCTGCAATCCTCGGTCTCCCCACCTGTAAACGGAGGATGGCCTCAACCCCAGGGCTCTGAAATCCAGCAGCAGCTGAGGACTCAAGGTCTGTGGTTTGACATTAGGTCGTGGTCAGGCCCTACCTCTGTGCTCCGTGCAGAGTCCAGAGCGGCCCTTCTGAGCCACAGACTGCCCTAGACTTGAGGCAGGGCTCCAGCCAGTTTGCAGGAGATGGGGAGGAGCCAGAACCAGGAGTCTCCCATGCTCTCCTTCTCAGCATATCCCAGACATTTTAATTAAATCAGGGTGGCCAATGGTAGAAACCCACATCCAGCAAGGGGACTGTGAGATGGAATGAATCCTCCCACCGGCAGAACTTATCTCCAAGGGCCAAGGTGGCAACTGCTCCTCTTCTAGGTGGGGGAAACAGCCCGTTCGCTGGGCCCTAACTTGTGAGCACTGATCCTTAGCCAATGACTTGTCATGAATTAGTTACTTCTCCCCCCAGCATCATCACCATAGCAACAACAGTGGCCAGAGCACCAAGGATGACACATAGATGCTAAATTCACTGAGCACTCACTCCATACACTGGGCAACTAGGTCAGAAGTTACTACGGTATTTGGCTCCTCCTTGGTGATGGGAAGGACATGGGGGCTTTAACATGGGGGCCCATGTCACCTGGACCAGCTCAGGACAGACACTATCCTTTGTCTAAGTCTCCTTCACACCACACACAGGCAGAGGGCCGACGGTGAAGTTGGGAAAACTGAGGCAGGAGCTGGAGAGATGACTGCCCCATATGATCACCCACTACAGTGAGAGCGCCTCAGCGGCCCAGGCCCTCGGGAAAAAGCAGAGCTCCAGGTGCAGCAGAGACCCCAGAAAGGGCTGGTGCAGAGGTGTAGCAGGGGGACATGGATTCAGACCCAAACACAGACAAAATGAGACCTCTATAGCCCCCAGACCTCTTTGCTGCTCCCTCCATCCCATGTAAACCTCCTCAAATGTCACTGGGAACTATCCCAATCCCATCCCTGTCCCTTACACCCCAGTCATGCCCCATCTGTCTCCGTGAGCCCTACACACACAGCTGGATGCCGGAATGCAAAGCCCTGCCAGTACCTGGCATCATCTAAGGCCCATTTCACATCAGCCACACACACACACACACACACACACACACACAGACCTCAGCAGATAGTTTAACTCAGGGGCAGGAAGTGGGTTGGAACCTCTCTAACCCAACCTTCCTCAATCTTCCCAGGCTGCTTTTGACACCATCACAGGAACTGAGACTCCCATCTCCCACGATGCAACTGGTGTGCAAGAACCTGCCCTGGAGAACTGAGCTCTGCACAAGCCCCAAGGGTGCAGCAGGTCCACATCCAGGACCCTGCAGTCATGCACACCTACCACGTCCCCAGCACTCCAGTTTCCGGGTAAGATCGAGTCTGGGCTTGTGCATTAGCCTCAAGGCCTCCAAGTCAGCTTGCCTGTCTGGTTCCTGCTCTCACATGCCACAGCTAAGCGACCCATCTTTCCCTTTGCGTTCTGGGAGTCAGGTGCTGGGCTCCTTTGTACAAAGATACTCCCAGAGGACCTCATCGAGCGAGTGTGGATTATCTCATCAAACCCATCTGACAGCGAGGAGCCTCGAGGCCCAGGAAGGTTGAACACCTCACCCACACACAGCGGAGACATGCAGCTGGGGGCAGCCTCAGCTGGATCCTAGATTCCATCCAGCCCAGCTGATAGAGCCCATGAGTCCAGGGTACCTGAGAAAGAGCTACGTGACAACAGCCATTTCCTGTCACAACTGCAGTATCTTATAGCAGATACAGTAGAGCTAGTTTCCCACAAACATAAGTCCCCATTTCTGAAGGTGAGTGCTGGCTGGGACCTTCTGCTCTTACCAAGAACCAACTTTCCCTCTCTAAGAACACCAGGTGCTCCCCTTAACGATACACATCACCCTGTCTACTGAGCCTCACTGAATCCCACGCCAAGCACCCTCCCGTCCACCCAGATACCCCCTCCCTGCCATACTTGCTCTTAGGATATTTACCACCATTCCTGACTAAATACTTGGCAATCAGTGTTCAAGGTTCACTCCCTGACCAGTCTATAAACCCTGAGGGCAAAGGTGATGGCTATCTTGACACCACTGGATTCTGTGACTAGGAAAGTCCTCATCAGCCCAGTGACAGTCAGAAGAGGTCAGAGTCTTTCTGGTCCGACGCCATAGAGTCAGGAAGTGGCCACACCAGGCCAGGACCCAGGCCCTGTGCTGGCCCCAGAACGGGAAAACATAGGACAGCTAACTGTGCAGATGCCCAGCTGCAGCCTCGGCCTCAGCCTCCAGCCAGGGCCTACCCTGGGGCTCACACCAACTGTGAGGGACTGCATCCAACTAATCCAGGCTGGCGGCTGGTGGGCTGTCGGGCGACCAGCCCCTTCCTGCCACCGTGGAGAAAGAAAGAACCAAGAGCTGGGGCTCAGGAAGCCAGAGAGACATAAGCAAGACTGGAGTTCAGCTCCCCAAGTGTGTGCTCACCCACCCCGGTTCCGGTTTCATTTTATTCTCCCCTTTCCCTAGAAAGGGCAGAAAGTCCCTTGCTTCTGGAAGCCACAGCACTCCTACAGTTTCTCTCCTCCTGGACCCTAGGCACCGCTCTCCAAACCCCAGCTCTAGGATCATTTAAACAGACTCCTTTTCCTGGCTCTTCCTGGCCCTCTCCCAGCAGCAACCCCTCTTCCCAGGGAACCCTGGAGCTGGAAAGGAAGGACTGAGTGTAGCTCTGAAATCAAAACAGGCTCCTCCACCCACCAGCCAGGTGGCTGTGAGGAGATAAAGTACAAGGTAAATCCTGGCCACTTCCAGACCCCACACCGGCTCCCGGTGAGCTGGCCCGGCAGCGAGCGTCAGTCAGGGCCGCGGCCGGCGTGAGCCGCCGAGGGCCGGTTTTTCCACCTGTGAAATGGGACCGGGTCAGCCAAGAGCAGGGGAACACTGGTCCCACCCCAGACCTACTGACTCGGAATCTCCGGGATGAGGGGCCTGGAGCACTGCCTTTACCGAGAAGCCCCCTCCTTGTACCACTCGGCGCGGTCAGGCCATCTTGGGAAACACTGGCCTCAAAGAGCAAGATGTTGGGTGGGCTCAAGGCCTACGGAAGCGCAAGAACGCGGGCTCGGGTCAGCTGTCAGACCGGCGCAGGGCCACAGCCCCTCGTCCCCGGGACGGACGCAGGTGGTGGGGGGCCTCCCACCAGGCGGCCCGCAGCGAGGCGCAGCGCCGGGAACGGCCCCCGGTCACCTTTCCTCCGCGGCCCCGCTTCCTCCCGGGCGGCGCGCCGGAGCAGGTCACGCGGCCTCCGCGAACCTCCGTTTCCCCGCCGGGGACCCAGCGGCCCTCACGGGGCGGGAGGCCGCGGACCGGGATCACCGGCCCCCGCTGCGACACCGGAGACAGGCCCCGCCTCGGAAACCCCCGCAGGGCCCATGCCGCCGCCGCCGCCGGGGCTCAGTTTCCTCATCTGGGCCAGCTCGCCGCAGGACGCAGGAGCGAGCCCGCCGCCCCACGCCCGGCTCGGGGCTCACCGGCAGACGCGGTACGATCTCGACCGAGCAGCAGTGGCAGAAGTACCGTCCGGGCTGCGGCGACGCCTCAGCCATGGCCGCCGCCGCCTCCTCCGCGCCGCCCGCCCACCGCGCGGCGTTCGCCGCCGGCCGTTTGCTGCTCTCTCGCCGGCCGACGGGCCCGCGCACGCTCACGCACGGCACGCACGGCGCACGGGGCGGAGTGGGGAGCGCGGGAGCCGGGCTGGCGGCGCGCACAGCGGGCGGTGGCCCGGTCGACGGTGGCCGCCGAGGGGCAAACTAGGTGCAGGCGCCTCTGGAGCTGGGCTTTGGACAGAGGGGCGGGGCCTGAATGGGGCGAGGGCGAGCTTCTTTTAACCTGCAAAGGCCACTCACTTCCCCTCCTTGTTCCTCCGACCTCAAGTCCCAGTATCTCCCCTCACTGTCCTTATTGCTCCTGGAACGCGACCGGCGCGCTCTCACCTCCGGGCCTTTGCACTGGCTGTGCTTCTCCTGGGCGCACAGTTCTCCTAGATACAGAGGCATTCTTCCTCATGTCTTCCATTTCTTTCGAAATGTCTAATCAATTGAGATGCCCTCCTCACTAGCACTTATTTTTTATTTATTTATTTATTTTTTACAGAGAGGAAGGGAGAGAAATAGAGAATTAGAAACATCCATGAGAGAGAAACATCGATCAGCTGCCTCCTGCACACCCCCCACCAGGGATGTGCCCACAACCAAGGTACATGCCCTTGACCGGAATCAAACCTGGGACCTTTCAGTCCGCAGACCGACGCTCTATCCACTGAGCCAAACCGGTTTTGGCACTAGCACTTATTTTCACCTAGTAAACTGTTGGGTTAGCTCCACAGCTGATGGGATGTTTGTATTTTGTTTCCGGCTAGACTCATAACAATGCCTGGCACAATGACATTCCCTAAACAATTGTTGAGTGAATATAGACAAGAGACCCATTCCTGGATCAAAGAAGGTCCTGGCTCAATCATGCATTTACTAGCATTTCTTTCTCTACTCAGCAGATATCCATTGAGCACCTGGCTGCAAGGACACGGCATGGGAAACAACAGTGAAAAGGGTACTCTCTGGCTGGAGCAAACACAGATAGGCCCAGACACCTCTAGCTGCTTGAGGTTGAGCCAGAGGATGGAACCCTAAGGTGGCCCTGGCTCTTCCTGGGGAGACAGTCAGAGCTTCCTAGGGGAGAGGGCATTAGCCAGGGTGTTGAGGAAATAAAAAGTGCCCCCTCTGTGTAAAAAGTCTTGAATGGCCGAAACCGGTTTGGCTCAGTGGTAGAGTGTCGGTCTGAGGACTGAAAGGTCCCAGGTTCGATTCCGGTCAAGGGCATGTACATTGGTTGCGGGCACATCCCTGGTAGGGGGTGTGCAGGAGGCGGCTGGTCGATGTTTCTCTCTCATCGACGTTTCTTGCTTTCTATCTCTCTCCCTTCCTCTCTGTAAAAAACCAATTATGTGTGTGTGTGTGTGTGTGTGTGTGTGTGTGTGTGTATATATATATATATATATATATATATATATATATATATATATATATTTTTTTTTTTTTTTTTTTTTTTTTTTTTTTAAGTCTTGAATGTCAAGAGGCTGAGAGTTGTCTGCCAGTGTCTAGTGACTCTAGTCTCACTCAAGGCTTGGGGTGATTCCTGTTTTGACCACCAGAGTGCGCACTGGCCCCATCGCAGGGAATCCAGGAACTTCAGATCCAGGGAGGAGTAGATCCTTTGCCTAAGACCTCTCATGCCCAGCTACTGGCTCCCATCATACTGCCGACATTCATTCTTTAATTCTGCAGAAGTGTATGAAGTACTACCCAAGAGGCCTTGGAGCCAGTAGGCTCATGTTCAAATATCACAAACCACTGGCTGTGTGACTCTGGGCAAGTTGCTTGACCTCTCTGGGCAGGAGGCAAAAACTGCCTCCCAAAGCTTGGATGAGACTTGGGACACACATAGATAGCCATAGCATCTCCTTGGTCTTCAGTGGGCCCTGCTGCCTGCCCTGAGGTCATCTGCCCCTCACCCATCCCCTCTGCAGCTCAGCCTCATTGGCCCCCTTGGGATGGCCCAGCTGGATCTCACCTCAGAGCCTTTGCCTGGGCATGCCCTCTGCTGGGAGTGCCTTTCCACTGTCCCTTCTCTTTTTCTGCTTCTCAGGAGATTGCCCCCACCCCTTCATGGGGGAGCCCCATCCCCCATCCTGCTGCTCAGCACCCTGATCTCTTCCACCACAGCCATCTCCTAAGCCAGGAGTTAGCAATGGTATCTCCCAGTATGTGAGGCCAACACCCAACATACAGTACGTCTTGAGCAACTAAACATTAATGAGTACCTGCTAGGTGCCAGACCCATGCAGAGGGAACAAGAACACATGGTTTCCATGTTCTAAAACTACGAGTTCAGGCCCTGGCCGGGTGGCTCAGTTGATTGGAGCATTGTTCCGTACACCAAAAGGTTGTGGGCCTGGCCACGTTGGCACAGTCTGGACTGGGCTTCTACAGACACCCCTAGGCCTCAGGGTCACCTCTTCAGAGACCCCACAACCTTCCTGTTCCCAGAGTCTCCATACTGCCACCTATCTTCACACCTTGTTTGTTTCCAGCCTGGCAGGGACTGTATCGTTGTGTCAACACACCGAACCCAAAGGTCCATCTGTATTGGCCTATTGCTGCTGTAACAAGTCACCACCACTTACTTGGTGGCATAAAAAAACCACAAGTCTTTCTCTTCCAGTTATGGAGGTCAGAAGTTCAACATAATTTTTGCAGAGCTAAAATCAAGGTATCAGCAGAGTTGCATTCCTTCCCAGAGGCTCCAGGGAAGAATCTGTTTCCAACCTTTTATAGCTTCTAGAACTTGCCCACATTCCTTGGCTTTTGGCCCCTTCCTCCATCCTCACAGCCAGCAATGGCAGGTCATGTCCTTCTTACGTATCATCTCTCTGGACACAGAGGGAAAGGTGTTCACTTTTTTTTTTTTTTTTTTTTTTTTTTTTGTCTCAGCTTTTAAGGATCCTGTGATGACACTGGGCTCACCAGGAAACCCAGGATTATCTCCCATTCGAAGGTCCTTAAAATGCAAAGTGTCTCTGCTATCGAAGGTCCAGGGATTAGGATCAGGTGTCTCTGGTTGAGTTGGGCTTTCTCTTACTTATAGTACTGTGCATTTGTTCCCACCCCACTCTTACACATGGTTCAATCCAACTCCCAAGTCTCAATTTAAATGTCCTGTTCCTCTGAAAAGTCTTTCTTGCTTGGTCTCTCCCAGGCTGGGTCAAGTAAGGCCTTGGGGTGTTCATCACAACTCTGATCACATCAGTTGTTACTGCCAATTTACCTGTGGGGTTGGGGTAGAGAGAAGCCTGGAATGGAAAGCAGGGACTATGGGGAGTCATGGTGGCTGTTTGAGCTGGGAGTAGCAGGTAAGGCTGAGGCTGGGTCAAGGTAGAGAGGAAAAGACTTAAAAGGGAAGGTAGAGGCTTCCCAGAGAGGGCCAGTGACTTGTTTGAGGTCACCCAGCACATGGCCTCTGGGGTGGGGAGACACACCAGGCTGGGAGCAGGAGGCCACTGGCAGCTGGCCTCTGTTTGGAATCCATACCAGGCTGACAATGACCTGTTGATTTGCACAGCCCAGGCCAGGGTGTCTGAGATCAGGTCTCGGCCAAGGTCGCTCTGTCCAGCCCCCACACATCGTTGGTGAGAACACAGAGTTTTATCCCTGCTCCATTCCCCAACCAAAAGAGAATCTCCTCAGACTGTTAGAGGCCAAGGCCAGGTCAAGACAGCTGGGCATCTTCCTCAGTCCTCTGGGCAGTAACATAGCCCTTGGCCACTGGCTTGAGGATATGGGTCAGGCTGGCTGCTAAGGTGGAGGAAAAGGTCTGGACTTGGCACCTGATGATAGAAATTCTTTTAAAAAAAAATATATATATTATTGATTTTTTACAGAGAGGAAGGGAGAGGGAGAGTTAGAAACATTGATCAGCTGCCTCCTACACACTCCCTACTGGGGATGTGCCCGCAACCAAGGTACATGCCCTTGACCGGAATCGAACCCGGAACCCTTCAGTCCGCAGGCCGACGCTCTATCCACTGAGCCAAACCGGTTTCGGCTGATGGCAGGATTCTTAAGCATGCAGAACAGGTGCTGTGCTATGTGGCCACAGGGACCCTCAATTTCCACCCCTGAAGAGCAGGCAGATGCAGGAATGGGGAGCGATGAAGCAGATGTGGTCCTGGGAGATATTCAGTTGTGCTCCATTTTAAAATTTTCCCTGAAAGCATTTACCACTCTTTGAAGTTATATATCAATTTATTTGTCTATGTGTTTTATTGGCTATGGCCCCTACAAACCGTGAGCTCAGGGATGACAAGATTCGGTCTGCCTTGGTCACCCTGATAGCCCAGCACCCTACAACAGTCCCTGCCACCAGGAGGTGGTCATTCATTATTTCTTTTTCTTTAAAAAAAATATATTTTATTGATTTTTTTACGGAGAGGGATAGAGAGCTAGAAACATCTATCTGCCTCTTGCCCACCCCCTATTGGGGATGTGCCCACAACTAAAGTATAATACATGCCCTTGACTGGAATTGAACCTGGGACCTTTCAGTCCGCAGATCAACACTCTATCCACTGAGCCAAACTGGTTTCGGCTCATTATTTCTTAGAAGCACAAGCATAGAGGAGCTGCACAGAACCCATGAGCACTTTGAGGGTGCCCTGAACAATTTGGGAGGCCCCCACGGTAGAAGGGAAGAGTGTCTGGCTGCACCAAGGCCCCCGTGGACTCACTTCCCAGGTCCACACGGATGTCATCATAAACTGCAGGACACCCAAGATTCCAGGGCACAGAACCTGAGCGGAGAGGAGGGAATTCCCCCAAGACAGTAAGTTACTGTGGGTGTGGTTCTGGCACACTTTCCGCAGAGGTCTGGGAGGGGTGCACGTCTCCCAGGGTGTGAGGGGCAAAAAATAGGTGCACAGTAGGCACTTTGGAAGTCTGATGCTGTGCTTATTGCAGTCAGTGATGTTGGGGCCATTTCTGTCCCTGGTCTCTCCCTGCAGCCCCCAGCTCCTCCCCTCCCCAAAACACTTGCTCACCCCCAGCTGTGCCCGCTGGCTAGAGCAGCCAGGTAGCTAGGTAGAGGGTGGCCTGGGGTGTGAGCAGCCAGTCTGGGGCTGAGGTCCCCCAGTGTGGGCATGAGGTCGAATAGGGACCAGAGGATCACATATGAGCCATACCAGTGACCGCATGCAGCCCAGAAGGTGGTACACACTCCCCATGAGTAACCAGTCAGCTCAGCCACAGCTCTTCAGAGGAAGAGCCCAAACTCACGGTGACGCCTCGAACTCACAGCTCAATCACCATTTGGCCCCCTAGACTTCGCTGCAGCCATACTAAGGTCCCAGGTCGGGGCCACCACCCACCCGCGGCCACCCGGGTGGCCAGGCCCAGCCCCTGCACACATCGCGCACGGCTCTGCCTCGTGCCCCGCCATGCACGCGCCCCGCCCCAGCCCAGCCCCGCCCGCGGGACCTTTATAGGGAGCGCCGGGCCGGAGCACTGGGAAGTCGGTGCCGCCGCCCTCCCTGCTGCCCGCCTGCGCGTCCTGGTCCGACGCGGGGGCCGCCGCCGCCGCCGCCGCTGCCGTCTCTGCATTCGCCATGCGTCCCAGGGCGCCCGGGCCACTGTGGCCACTGCCCTGGGGGGCCCTGGCTTGGGCCGTGGGCTTCGTGGGCTCCGTGGGCTCGGGGGACCCCTCGCTCGGTGAGTGGGGTGGCCGGAAGAGGCGGGTGGGGTGGACCACCCACGTGGGCCTGCCCGGAATGCGGACGGGGAGAATGGGGGGAATGTTGGGGGTCGAAGCAGCGGTGGCAGCTGGGAGGTGGAGGGCGATGACCAGAGGCCGCTGCAGATTGGATCCGGGAGGGCTTGGGGCTCCCCCTCCTCCAGCCCCAAAGGGCCTGGAAGAGGGTAATCAGGAGGTCAGCAGAACAGATGTGACTCTGTCACAATTAGGGCCAATAGCAGTAACAAGGACTGACATTTATTGAGCGCTTAGTGTCAGTCTCTTATCTCCCTGAATCCATATAGCAGTCTGGTGGTGTGGGAACTCATCGTGACCGTTTTCCAGACGGGGAAACGGAGGTTTGGGATCACACAGCTTGTAAGTGGCAGAGCCAGAATTGGAGCCCGTACTGTCTGGGTCCTGACACCTCAGAGAGGCAGGGCTGGGTGGCCGGACACAGGACCTCCAGCAGGGGCTTCAGGTTTTCCCTGGGTCTGGCTTAGGCAGACGGGTCCTTAGAGCGTCCTACCTGCCACTCATTGGGAGACGCCAGGCAAGGAACATCCCCACTCTTGGACTCAGTTTCCCTTTTTATGAGTACCAGGTGCTGACTTCCCAGAGTTGGTCCCTGGGAGGCATTTAGTACGGCACCTGGGAACCAGTGAATTCTCTGGGATGGGGGCCATGGCTAGTCCT
Source organism: Pipistrellus kuhlii (assembly GCF_014108245.1). NCBI lineage: Eukaryota > Metazoa > Chordata > Mammalia > Chiroptera > Vespertilionidae > Pipistrellus > Pipistrellus kuhlii. The sequence goes on from NW_023425584.1 coordinate 69,379,197, forward strand.
ACCCCCACTTAAGGGTGAAGAAACTGAGGCTATGTACCTCACACACACACACACACCCAGCAGCTCCACCCAGCCCTGCACGGAGGGAAGGGAGGGAGAGTGGAGCCCCCTCCCCGAAGGCCATGTCCCCGGGGAGACAGTGAGCTCATGCAAAGGGAATGTTCCCAACTTGGAGTGAGTAAGAGGCAGTCCAGGCTATGGAGGGGGGGGGGGGAGAGTGGCAGTGCTGCAAGGAGAAGGGGTTCTGCATGCCCTCGGGTGCTGTTTAGACAAAGGGCAGGCAGCTCCAGAGCCTACTGACCATGACACATCCAGCTCTGGGTGTTTGGGCAAGATGCCAGGCCTGGGTGGGTAAGGGGGCAATTAAGGAGGTGCGTGGATAGAAGAGAGCTTCCAGGATGGTTGGGGGTTGGCTAGAGGTTGGTGGTGGAGTAGTTGGGGGATGAGGCTCAGAGAGGAGGATCCCAAAAGGATCTGGAGCTCCCCCTTCCCAGGTTGGGAGTAGGTCACCCTCGTAGTAATTACTGAGTACCAACTGCATGCATCCCCAGGGCTGGGAGCTGAGTGGCAGGTCCAGGCGTGGGTGTCAGGAATGGTACAGGAGGGCACCTCTGGTCCCATAGGAACTGCCCTCCTGGTCCACAGGTGGTGTCTGCTGGCTCCAGCAGGGCAAAGAGGCCACCTGCAGCCTGGTGCTGAAGACCGACGTGAGCCAGGCTGAGTGCTGTGCCTCCGGCAACATTGACACCGCCTGGTCCAACTTCACCCACCCAGGGAACAAGATCAGCCTCCTGGGCTTCTTGGGCCTTGTCCACTGCCTCCCCTGCAAAGGTGAGACCCCGGGCATCGGCCACAGTCCAGGGTCACTATGGTGGAAGGTGGACCTGCTGGAAGCGAGCTTCCTGTCTCGGGGGCATGCAGGAGGAAGTTGAGGCAGCTGAGAGGAGCAGTTGTGGAGGGGATCCCGGCCTCAGCGTCCCTTAGTTGAGGATTCAGGAAGAAGCTCTGAGGACTCCCCAGCTTGGTTTCCATCCTCGAGGCCTTTGCTTATCCCAAGCCCTCTGCCAGGATGGCCTTTCCCCCCTGCACCCCACCTGGTGGAAGTATACTCAACTCACAACCAGCTCCTGGGAAAGTAGATTTTCCATGTTTGTGACCCCCCACACTCAGTGTCCCAACTATCCTTATCTGCCCTTAACCCCACGGATCCCAGGGAACTGTGGTGGACCCCAGTTGCATGTTTAGTAATCATGTGCCTTCTGGACCATGTTCTGAGAAATGCTGCCAAGTTCTTCCATCAGACAAGTTCTTCAAGGGCTTTCCCACACCCCTGTGGTCAGGGCTGAACCTGCAGGGACCCTGAAGGAACATGACTTGAAGGAGGTGGGCAATAGAGACAGGTTATTGGGGGATGATTAGGAGTTTGTCAACTGTAGAAAGTATGGGGGAAGAGCATCAGCAGAGACCATAGCCTGGGGCGAGATCCTGGTGGGTGGGGTCAGGGCAGGGGAGCAGGGAGGAGGCTGGAGCTGAGGGCTGCAGACCTGAAGAAGGCCAAGCTGAGGAGGCTGGCTGAGCTCTGAGATGTGATTAATCCCAGATCAGCCTGGCTGGGTGGTCCTGAAGTCAACGCCATGTACCCTGGCTCACTCTAGAACCCCCCTTTGGCTTCTGGGAGGAAGACAGACTTCAAAAAACGCCTGGCCTGGACATGAGATGGTCCAGGACCCCACCCCACCCCCCTTCTGGCCTTGGGGACAGGAACTCAGCCCCCACTTCTCCCTCTTGTATGAAGCCACACAGGCAGAGCATTTCCAGATGTGGATGTGGGCGGTCGGCGCCCAGGTGCAGCCCACATGCCCTGGCATGGGTAACCAAGGCGGGGGCACAATCCATTCCCTTAGTAGCATCCACTTACTTTATGCTCACCCTGTAAGGTGGGTTACCCCATCAGCCCCACTCTACACACAGGGAAACTGAGGCCAGAATGTAAACTTTGCCCAGAGTCTGCCCTCTAGACCCACCAGCAACAGAACTGAGTTGGGAGGGCGGGAATGTCCATCCAGGATCTGGCCTGGAGTTATGCTGAGGGGCTCCTGGCTTTTCTCCACTCACAGCAGTGAGGGGACTCAGTTTTCCAAGCAGCATGACCTCGTACAGTGGGTGGGAGGCTGCAATGAGCCTGGGAGAGCCCGAGAGGCAGGAGCAGCCATTAGTGGGGTCTGATTTGCATTTCCGAAGGACCCGGGGCCTGAGTAGGGGCAGGTACCCAAGAGGCACACTCCCCCTGGTCAGACCTGTTTCCCTACCTGAGAAATGGGGCTGCGAGGGGTGGATAACTCCCAGTTCAGAGGGCTCGGGCTGAGTCTCATTCCCCAGGAAATGAGACTCAAGCCAGGCGCCAACGCCCCGCCCCGCCCCGCCCCGCCTGTCCCCTCCTCTGGGGAGATTCTGGCAGGCATGGGGAAAGGACACTGTCTGGATGGGGTGGAGCCCCCCACCCTACCCCCGGACTGACGCAGCAGGGCCTCCCGCCGACGAGTCCAGTCAGGGAACAGACGTCAGTAGAGCGGGCTGGACCCCAAGATTGGGGCAGAGACGCCCTTCCCGCCCACACTGAGCCCCGCCTCCAGACACAGCCCCCAGCCCCAGGCGTCCACCCGGACAGTGGCTGAATGTCTCCCACAACAGACCACCCCCAGACCCCAAACCAGTATCCTTGCCGCCGTGCGCCCCGACTTCGTACGCCCCCCCCACTCAGAAAAGGGGGCGAGGCGCCGTGGACTCAGAGGACCTCTGGCCACAGCCATGAGCCCCAGCCCACGGGCGCATGTCCTGTGTCCGCAGATTCGTGCGAGGGCGTGGAGTGCGGCCCCGGCAAGGCCTGCCGCATGCTGGGGGGCCGCCCGCGCTGCGAGTGCACCCCGGACTGCGAAGAGCTCCCGGCGCGCCTGCAGGTCTGCGGCTCCGACGGCGCCACCTACCGCGACGAGTGCGAGCTGCGCGCCGCGCGCTGCCGCGGCCACCCGGACCTGCGCGTCATGTACCGGGGCCGCTGCCGCAGTACGTGGGGGCGGGGCCTGCTGGGGGGTGGAGCCTCAGTACCCGGGGCGCAGTGGGGGCGGGGCCTGTTGGAGGACGGGGCCTCCAGCGCTGAGTGTAGGTATGAGGGTTGGGGCAGGGCTTGTGGTGGGCGGGGCCTAGGTGGCGAGGTCGTGGGCGGAGCCTAATAAAGGGAGTCTTTATGCCGCTGAGAGTATCAGTGGGTTGGGTCTCTTTTTTTTTTTGTAGTCTGTAGTTTTTTGGTTTTTTTTTTTTTTTTTTTTAATTATTATCTGTGTACATATCTTACCATTGCCCCCCTCCGAATGGGTTGGGTCTCTTGTGGGATCGAAAATAAGGAAGAGTAGGGTGGAAGTTTGGAAAGGGGTTCCGGGGCTCACATGGGGTGTGAAGTATGGGTGCTTGACTCAGGGGCTTGAGAGTGCAATAAGAGGGGACAGAGCTTGAGGGTGGACTTGGGCTGTGGGATGGATTTCGTTGAAGAGGTGTGGCTTCTGCCACAACCGAGAAAGTGGGGCCTGAGGGTGCCCTCAGTGTGGTGAGCAGGGGTTCGTCATCCAGGTGGCGCCCCTGACCCACCCTGGCGCCCTGTCCACAGAGTCCTGCGCACACGTGGTGTGCCAGCGGCCGCAGTCGTGCGTGGTGGACCAGACAGGCAGCGCCCACTGCGTGATGTGTCGCGCTGCGCCCTGCCCCGCGCCCTCCAGCCCTGGCCAGGAGCTCTGCGGCAACAACAACGTCACCTACATGTCTTCGTGCCACCTCCGCCAGGCCACCTGCTTCCTGGGCCGGTCTATCGGCGTGCGACACCCCGGCAGCTGCGCTGGGGCGGGGCAGAGCGGGGAGCCGTGGTGGACTGTGGGCCCCAGCCCCTCTCCAGACCCCCATTTCTCTGTTCATCCCTCCCACTCAGCAGGCACCCCTGAGCTAGCAGAGGTTGAGTCGGAGGAAGAGGAGGAGAACTTTGTGTGACTTAACAGGGTGGCCTGGGCCTGGCGTTCAAGGCCTCCCCAGTTTTATTTATTGCCAGAGCAAAGCCTAATTTATGTCCCATGGACACTCCCCAGAGCCAGGACCCTTGGAAGAATTGGGTGGGGAGGAGGCCTGGGAGCAGTGCTGGTAGGTGAGCCCTCCACCCTAAACATCCTACTCTAGAAGCATCTGGAAGCATCATGTTCAAGAGGACCTTGCTTCTGTTCCCTGGGGAATAACTATAATTATCACTGCTGCTGAGAGGGCTGGGGTTCTTTGCCAGCAATGAATGAAAAGGCACCCTAACCTTCTAGAACAGGAACCAAGGGATGAGGAGGAGTCTACAACCTGAGTACATGCTCAGAACATGCTCAGAACCCCGGACAGGCCAAGGAAGCAGTCTGTCCCCTACCGACCCAATAGTCAGGGCTCTCCTTCCCCACTGCCTCCACGCACCCAGTAGGTCCTGTAAAGGCCCCTGAGAAAAGCCCAGCTTACCCCCTGATGGGGGAGGCACTGTCTGTGCCTCCCGACACAAGCCTCCGCTCAGCATTAGCTCAGTTCAGGGCCCAATCCACTTCTGGTGAGATCTCCTGGGGCCCAGGAGCCGCTACTCACCCTAAGGGATGTAGACACCTCTTGGAGCTAGGTGTCTGCACAGCACCCCTAGTGCCTGCTGACCCGTCCACAGGGGAGGTCCAGACGCAGGACCCCCTGGTATCATGAGGCCGCTCTTGGGTCTCTAGGCCTCATTCCTAGGTGAACCCTCTTTGCCCACCAGCTAGGCTCAGGGTTCTCACCCCAGCCGATACCAGCCTCGGGCCAATTCCCTGCATTCCTGGGCCGTCACCCCATGCCACCTCCTTGTGCCTTTGTGTAGACCAGAGGATCAGACCAGATATGGGAATTCAGCTCCTCGAGTTTGGGGCAAGGAGCTCCAGGGGCGGTGTGTCCACCCGCTCCCAGCCCCCAGGAAGTGCCTTACCTATGTCACCCAGAAAAGTGTCCTTGAGTAAGTGAGTTTGCCCAAGCCACCCAATAAGGCAATCTTCCCCACCCTGGGGTCCTGCCTCACCAAAGAAATAAAGATTGTAAAAAGCCACCTTGTGGTCAATTTCTGGTCTGCTCCTCTCTGTCTGAGCCTCTGTGCTGCCCACTTTGGTAGAGGTTACCAGTCTGGAGCCTGGGTTAGTATTAGGGTAGTAAATGGGGGCTCTAGAAGCATCTGGAAGCATCATGAGCCTATGTCCTTAGGGCAGCCACTGTCCATCGTGGCCTCAGTGTCTATCTCTGGGCAGTGGGCGGCCCCCAGAGAGAGCGCTGAGACAGGTAGAGAGTTGGTGGGCGTGGCTGGAAGAGAAAGGAGGCCGAGCAAGTGGCTCAGGGAGGAAGTGGCTCATCTGGACCCTCAGCCACCTTGAGGCCAAGAAGCAACTCAAGGGATGTGCGTAGACCATCATGTCTGGTTGTCAGTTAACATTTTATTCAGTTATTTTGGCCCTTGTTGTTTGGAATTTATGCCCCTCCCCCCACCCCAAGCTCCCTGGAAGGTTCTGTGGACCCCCTGCCCCAGCCACAGACTTTTCCAGGCCAAAGCTGTTTGCATTGGTTGTCATCTCATTTGCATACACAGTGCTGCTGCGGTTCAGGAAGCTCCTGTGGGGGCCCCAGCGGTCCTGGGTGAGGAGCTGAGCTGGGGGCTGTGGGGTCGATGCTGAACCACACCCCAGATCCAGGTCACGAAAGCAGACACCTGTGTGTATACATCTGGGGTCTTGGGGTCGCCACACCAGAGGCCGGAGAAGGAAACGAGGCCATGGGCCAGGTTCTTGCACACCAGGGGCCCCCCGGAGTCCGCCTGGGATGAAAGGAGAGGCGAGGTCAGGGGATCTCCTCTCAGCCTCACTTTGCCTGAAAGGAACTTCTACATGTAACGCCCACCAGGACCCTTTCCTGCCCTCAAAATCCTTCCATGACCCCCTCGTGCTCTTACAGCAAAGACTAAACCCTCACCTCAGCCCTCAAGACCCTGAAGGTCTACATCTCTACCCACATCTCCCACATCTCTCTCCCTTATCGGGTTCCAGCCACACCAGCCTTCCTGGAGCAAGCCAGACTTCATCAGCCTCTAAGCTTTTGCGTGCCTTTGAGATCTGTCACTGCCCCCTACTGGACACTGCTTGTATAAACCTAGGAGTCTGCAGCTGTTTGTGCAGTGCAGACCTAAACAGCTGTGCATGGCAGCCCTGGGACTGCCATGCACAGCTCTGGGACTGTCTCTCTGCCTGTCATGCCTTCCCTCAGGTCTTAAGGCTCCTTCAAGTCTCAGCTCAAAGGTGCTCTCCTCAGAGAAACCTTCCTGAATACTCACCCTGAAACTCCTGCTTTCTCCCTTCCCCTCCCCTCCTGGTCCTGGCACCCTAATGGTCATCTGGAATGAGCTCTGCTCCTAGGAGGTGACAGTTCTAGAGATGGAGAAGGTGGAGTGAGATCCAGAGAAGCGAGGTGACTTTTCCAAGGCCTGGAAAGGGGCACAGTCTGGACTGGGGCCCAGGCAGTTGGGCTCCAGAACCTGTGTTCTGAACCACTGAGCTCTCTTGCCTAAAACAAAAGATCCTCCAGGCTGAGTTTCTTCCTCTGGCCAGGGCCAGGGTATTAGGAGCAGGAGCTGTGACTGCCTGTGCTGGATCCTGTTATAAACACACAAATCTGTAGCTCTTTGTGCACGGCACAGCCATACATGGTTTGGTGTAGGGTAAGCTGGACTTGGTTCCCAAGGCTCTGCCCAGCTCTGACCTTCTCCGAGGGCCTTGGTTTCCCCATATGGTAAGGGGGAGGGATGGACGACGAATGTCTTACCGAGCAGAAGCCTCGCCGCCGTCGGTCACCACTGTGGGTGCAGACCATGGCCGGGCTGAGCTGGCCCTTCCAGGAGCTGTTGCAGACGTCCAGGCCCAGCACACGGACCTCGGCCTCCATCAGCCCGGGGGGCGGTTCCTCAAAGTTGGACACAGAGCCCCAGCCGGCCACGTGGCACCTCGTCTCGGCTCTGGGCGGCCTGGCGCCCCTTTGTGGCAGCCTCAGCAGCCCCACTGCAGGACCCAGGATGGCGGAGCTGTTCAGCTACGGGGAGAACACCGAGTTTTGGACCACCCAAACCGTCACCACTGCTCCTGCCTCCGTTTACCCGTCTGTGACACCTGGTCTCTTGGCCTTATGGAGAGAAAGCAATGGCTGTCAGAAGGCCGCTGCTTTTGCCACGGCATGCCCCCTGTCCATCAGCCCTTACCTGCTCAGCCCAAATGGTCTTTCTAAACAGCATCTCCTTCCCTGCTCTAAGCCCTCCCATTGCCCTTGGAATAAAACTCTTACCCCCCACTAAGTCCTCCCTTCTAGCAAGAATGAATTTACTGCCATGTCCTGGGCCCACCCCCACACTTTGGCTCATACTGTACCCCCCACCTGGAGCATCTTTCCTATCCAACTTTCAGATCTCAGCTTAGACACCACCTTCTCCAGGAAGCTTTCCAAGATGCCCAGGGTAGGGCAGGTGCCTCCTCTGGGCAGCCATGTGCCCTTGCCAAGGCCAGTTTACCCAGCTGCCACCCGCTTAGACTGAAGGCTTTAAGGTAGGGGTGTCAAACTCAATCAGAGAAGGGGCCAAAATCTAAAATCCAGCCTAAATCGCAGGCCGAATGGTTTACTGAACAGTCATAAACTGTCATTGTGATGGAAACGCAGCGGAGTGCAGTGATGACAGCGCGGTGCGGGCCACATTGCAAGGCCTGGCGGGACGGATTTGGCCGAGGGCCTTGTGTTTGACACATGTGCTTTAAGGGGTCAGCCCCATGGCTTGTTCCTGGCTGTGTCCCTGCTAACGGGCACATAGTTGGCACTCAATCAACAGTTTTTGAATGAATGACTCGGGCCCCTCATTTTGGTACACACCCCCTGACCTTGGGCACATCCCTAACCACTCCCAACCTCAGTTTCCCCATATGCACAATGGGATGGGTGAGTCAGAGCAGTGGATTCCAAGCTCTGGGGTCCCACATGTGAGGAAAATCCAGGCTTTGGCTGCTGACATCCACTGCCGCCTTTCTATATGCCAAGAGAGCCCCACACCCCAGACCTTCCTGTTCCCAGGGACCCATTCAGTCATATGGAGTATCTCTTCCTTTTTAATTTTTCAACACATTTGGAGGGCAAGTTTGGGACATCCTCCCTTTGAAACAGAGGCCCTGGGGGTTCCGAGAGTTGGATTTGGGGTGCCTGGGTGGGAACTGCAGGGGGGTGGTTTGAAAGGGCGCGCCTCACGGGGAAGCCGAAGGAAACTCACATTGATGGATGAAGCCACTTCCTGGCCAGAAAACCCCAAGAAGAGCCCAAGTGGCAGGGGACTGAGGTCTTTCATGGCCCTTATCTGTTCCCCCTACCAGCCTGAACATTGAGCACCTGCTGTGTGCCATACACAAGGTAAACATTCCTGTCCTCGGGTCCCGAGGAGGCAGTGAACAATGGTGAGGTAGCAAATGTGCAGGTGCTGCTAGCAGGTGACAGTTGTGCTGGGCATAAGAAAAGTGGAGCAGGGAGAAGGAACAGCAGGACAGGGACAGGTTATAGGATGAGGGGGTCGTCCAAGAAGGTCTCCCGAGAAGGAGGCATTTGAGCAAAGACTTAACCTGACTCAGGTGTTTCAGGATCCTTCAGCTGTTTTAAAACAGGCTCAGCCATCGCGGGAGTAGCTGGGACAGGCCAGACTTAGTTCCTCCCCACGAAGCTCACCTTCAGCAGGCAGATGTCGTTGGCGTGGGTTGTGGGCTGGTAGTCGGGGTGCCTGGTGACAGCTGAGATGCTGAACACCTGCTGAGTGGGCTCTGAGGTGCTGATGTTGTGCGCCCCCAGCACCACCAGGAGGGTCCGTGGGTCTCTGCAGCGGAGAGGGGCACGGTGAGTGAGGCTGGGGGAAGGCTGCCTGTCACAGGCTTTGGTAGCCCCCTTGGCAAAGCCGGTGCACAGCGATCTATCTAACCTTGATAATCATGATGCTTGTTTCATTCCCACCTCAGTTACAGTATGAGTGCTAATCATCAAAATGCTAATTCTAATAACCAAGCTATAGTTAGGATGGATTGGATATGTTTATATTTATTATAATCCCCACCTCAATTATAACATTATCTCTGAAGGGGTTCAGAACATGCCTCCCCAAGATGTGCCCCTTTGGCGTTTGGATTTTTTTTTTTAATTTATTTCAAAGAGGAAGGGAGAGGGAGAGAAACATCAATGGTGAGAGAGAATCATTGGTTGACTGCCTCCTGCATGTCCCCTTACGGATATCGATCCTGCAACCCAGACATGTGCCTGACTGGTGATCCAGCCGTGACTTCCTGGTTCATAGGCCAAAGCTCAACCATTGAGCCACACTGGCCAGGCTGGCATGTGGATTATTTTGAGCTAAAGGCCATCAAGACCCTCTGGGCTCACAAGAAACTTCTGCCTCTTGCTTAACCACCTACATGAATCTAAATTGGGGGCCTGGCTCATAATGAGACTTAACCACCAACGAACATTTTATGAAGGTCTTGAGGATGACCCTTCCTCCCTCTGATGCCTCATCCCTACCTCAGGTGACATGTGTACCTCATCTGTCCTTTCTGTTCTCGAACCTCTTATGGATGTGGGCTCTCTGACTCCCTCTGTACGTGGGTCATCCACATGTATGCATGTATTACATTTGGTTATTTTCCCTTGTTAATCTGTCTCATGTAGATTTAATTCTTAGACCATTGGAAGCATCTGGAGGAAATTTTCTTTTTTCAATAATTTTCAATGTTAATGTTATTAATTATTATAAACCAAGCACAGCGATGACAACATCTACTTATTGTCGTGGAGCCCCACCATTTCCCCTTTGTTGTCCCAGAAAGCTGGCCCCAGAGATGCCTCCTCCTTCAAGGGAGAGGGTGGGATCTGGCCATCCCAACCCGCCCCCACTGGAATGTAGCAATGCCCACACCAGGAACACCCCTCACCACTCCCACCCCTGAAATACAGCCAGAGCATCCTGGGGTCCCAAGGGGCAGGAGGCAGGAGGAGGGCCCCAGGAGGGCTCACCTGTCGCTGAGGCAGTGGGCAGCTGTGACCACCCAGCGGGCACGGAGCAGGAAGCCGCCGCAGTGATGCTCGCCCTGGAACTTCACCGATGCCATGTAGGGACGGGAGTGCGGGGCCACCTCTCGGCCCCCAATGATCCTAGCCCCCCAGGAGCCTGCAGAGGGGAGGAGGGGTATGTTGGGAAGGGCAGAAGATGGGTTAATGGGGACAGCTTAGGCGCTGGATGGGATGGGGGTCAAGTTAAGGGAGAGTGAGAGATAGACAGAGACGGAGGTAGAAAGAGAGATGCAGAAGGACTCAGAGTGATGAGGAGCCCAGAGAAAGCCCTTGCATGTGCCAGGAGGAGAACTGGACCCCAGGAAACCTGCACCTGCGCCGGTGCCTGGTCAAGATCCCAGCTGGGCCTCCCACCTCACTCCCCGGTGAGGCCCTGGAGGGAGACCAGCCAGGGGCTGTGTAGCTGCACCAATTCGGGTCCGCGTGTGGGGTACCTCAGCATTTTCTGGGGGAGGTCTGGAAGGGGGCCTTGGGGCACCTGGGGAGTTCCTGGGAGGCCTCTATATGGGGACTCCTGGGGATCCTCACCTGGAAGCCTCATGGACAGCATCAGAGCAGTGGCCACCGTCAGCAAAAGTCGGTCCCAGCCCTCCACCCCAGGCCCCATGGCCCCAGACTTCTCAAGGCTGAAGTCTCCCTGAGAGCTTTGAGGACTAAGGCACCTACCTTCACCCAACGGCCTGGAAAGGGGGAACTCAGCTGTGGTCTGTGGTTGGAGGCCCCTTCAGCCCCCACCAGCAACGCTCAGATCTGAGCTGGTGATACTGGGAAACTGATGATTTGACTGCCTTGGGGTTGTTGATCGTAATTGCACAGGAGGAAACAGCAGTGGGGGGAGCAGGGGGCTGCCTGCCCAGGCAAACCCTGGCTCCACCAGTCCCTGGGACCCTGGAGATCACTTACCCTTGCTGTGCTGGTGGGGCCTCTATATGGGCTTCAGTTTACCCAGCATCTTCCTCAGGCCTTGGTCATGTCCCCCAGCCACACACCCTTGAGGGGGTTGGTATAAGCATCACTGAAGCTGCAGGTGTGTGGAACCTCATTTAGTCCTGGAGTGACCCGAGGATGTCAGTAGTGTTTCTATCCCCATGCTACAGATGGGGAAACTGAGGCACAGAGAGGTTAAGTGCCTTGGCCAGGGTCATACAGAGAGGGAGTGAGAGGCCAGGGTTGCAGCCTCAAGACAGCTCCTATTGCTCCTGCCAGGGGCCAGTTCTACCCACATCCAGGCCCGTTTCCTCCCCATGTGATAAGCAGTTGTGAAACAGACAACTGTCCTTCATGGTCCCACCTCACTAAGCTCTCAGAAGCCCTGCAAAATGGGCTGGAAGGGGGTCAATATTTCCGTTTTCCAACCCGAGGTGCAGAGAGGGGAGTCTGTTTTGTCTGGGGCTGCATGGAAGATGATCGTGAGCCCAGGACTCTCGGACTATCGTCCTTGACTGTTCTTCCCATGGAGGATTTGGGTGGCTTTCCCAGTCAGAGCAGACACAACAACAACAGTGACAATGATAATAACAACAATCCTATATAATAAAGATGATGTAGTATGCAAATTAACCTCATGCCCTCACAGATGGCTGCCTACAACCAAGCTGACAGTGAGGGACTACCAAACAACTGAACAAGCAGGCTGCATGGGCCAAGTAGGCCGGTGGGGAGGGGGGGTTAGTGAGAAATGATCAAATGACTGAACAGCAGGCTGTGTGGGGCAACCAAACAGGGGGGAGGCGAAGGTGGGGGAAGGAGAACAGTTGGGGGAAACGAGGTCCACAGGGGTGACAGTTGGGGGCGACCACACCAGCAGGTGTGGGCAGTTATGGGTGACCAGGCCAGTAGTGGGGCAGAAAGAGAAGACCAGGCAGGTGGTGGGAGAGTGGGGGGTGATTAGGCTGGTGTGGGGGGCAGTGAGGGATGACTTGGCCGGTGGGGGGGCAGTTGGGGGTGACCAGGCAGGCAGGCAGGAAGGCAGGTGAGCGATTAGGAGCCAGTGGTCCAGGATTGTGAGAGGGATGTTTGACTGCCAGAATCAGGCCTAAACTGGCAGTCAGACATCCCCCAAGAGGTCCTGGATTAGAGAGGATGCAGGCTGGGCTGAGGAGACCCCCCTCCCCGCTGTGCATGAATTTTTTTTTTTTTTTTGTACCGGGTCTCTAGTAATGGTAACAATAGCTCCCTTTACTAAACACTTACTATTATTATTTTTTTTAAAATATTTTTATTGATTTCAGAGAGGAAGAGAGAAACATCAATGATGAGAGAGAATAGATTGGAAGCCTCCTGCATGCCCCCTACTGGGGTTGGAGCCCATAATCTGAGCATGTGCCCTTAACCAGAATTGAACCCAGGACCGTTCAGTCTGCAGGCGGATGCTATATCCACTGAGCCAAACCAGCTAGGGCCTTACTTTTATTATTGATTAGTTAGAGCTCTTTATATGTTGAAGAGATTGACTCATGGTCATATTAATTTCTTTTCTGAGAATTCTCAGGTGCAGAGGACACAGCCCTCCTGGGGAGTGAGTTTGGGTTCTGTTGATCTGCAGATGGACCAATGCTGAGCCAGCCAGAGCTGGGTACCCCATCAGGTCCCCATGCCCCTTGCCCGTGAAGGCCGGGCACCCTAGGGTCACAGAACAGGCCAGGAAGACAGCAGGAGCAAAGGCTCTGGCATGTTGGTCTGTCAAGGGCCTGACCTCGTCTGGGCCTGAGGTTTGGGGTTATAAAGCTGGGGTGGGGAAGCTTGAGCCCCTTTCTTTCTGGGATACAGTCCCTCTATGTGTAGCTTACACCTCCTTAGCCCCTTTTGGGGTGGGAGACACAGGCCTGAGCTGAAGTCAGGGCTAGGGGAGGGAAAGGGATCTCTGACTGAGGGATAGAGGAGGCTTTGGGGGCCTGCACAGAGCCTGTGTGAAGCTTCCCCAGGAGTCCAAGGGCCCCAGAGGATGTCCCGGAGCAGCAGGCTGTGAGGTGAGTGCAGAGCAGGGGCAGGGGTGCTGGGCCGCGGTGGCTAAGGAGGTGGAAGGAGAAGGGGCATCATCATGGAAATCGTGGTTGCAAGTGGTACAGGAAGGGGCTGTGGCCAGAGGAATGGGAGCTGCAGCACCCTGAGCAGAGGATTAAGAAGTGGGTGATGTGGCTGCCTCTCTGGAGGGTGAAAGGTCAACTCAAGCCTACTGCTCTAGTTCCGGACACACCCTGCCTTGTCCCAGCTCCATGCCTTTTGGGGGTCTGTCCTTGCTACTTGGGATGCTTCTCCCCACCATCTCTGCCTGACCTCCTTTCCCCAGCTCATGTGTCACTATCTCTAGGAAGCAACTGCCTGCATGCCTGAGTCTGGGGTGTGAATGTTGGGCTCTTGGGGCCCCTAGGCAGGGCCTTGAGAACTGTGGGAAGGAATTTCACTTTTGATGTAAGGGAGGTGGGAGCCCTTGAAAGTCTAGGGCTGAGAAAGGTGTAGAATGTTTTGTGGGAGGAGAGATGCTCCCAACAGTCTCTCTCCATCCTTCTATTTTTTTTTTTTTAAATCTTATTGATTTTCCACAGAGAGGAAGGGAGAGGGATAGAGAGCCAGAAACATGGATGAGAGAGAAACATTGACCAACTGCCTCCTGCACACCCCCAACCAATGCACATGTCCTTGACCGGAATCAAACCTGGGACCCTTCAGTCCTAAGACCAATGCTCAATCACTGAGCCCAAACTGGTTTGGCTCTATTTTCTTTCTTTCTTTTAAAAAAATATTTTTATTGATTTCAGAGAGAAAGGGAGAGGGAGAGAGAGCTAGAAACCTCAATGATGTCAGAGAATCATTGATCTGCTGTTTCCTGATTGCCCCCTACTGGGCAACCTGTGTATGTGCCCTAACTGTGACCTGGTTCATAGGTCAATGCTCAACCACTGAGCCACACTGACGGGCTTTTTTAAACAAACAAACAAACAAAAAACTTTATGAATTTACTTGTCATCCTTTCACAGGGGCCATGCTAATTTTCTGTCTCCTTCCAATTTTAGTGTATGTGCTGCCAAAGCCAGCACTCTTCCTCCTATTTTTAAACAAAATGCATCCAGCATCCCTAGAACCTTGAATCATTTACTTAGGAGACAAAAAAAAATGCCATTTCTCTGAGGACGAGGTTCCTGCATCCCTGACACCTAACTCTGCTGGTTGCACAGTAGGTGCTCAATAAATCTTTTTGGGCTGAATGAACACAGGGACAGAGGACAGAGATGGAATTACTCACAGCTTCCTTTTGCTGAGCAATTCATGTACTAAATATTGCCTCTGGCTGCTTCCGTGTTGCAATGCAAGTCCTGCGGTTGCAATGCTGAAAATCTTTATCACCTGGCCCTTTATAGGAATAGTTTGCCAAACCCTGGGCTACTGTGTGCTGGGCCTTGTTTCAAGCCCTTCCTGTGTATTCACTCTGTTAACCCTCCCAGCTGCCCTAAGAGATGGGGAAATAAGGCTCAGAGAGGTTAAGAAACATACCCAGGGTCACACAGCACATGTGGCTCTGAGCTGGGACTCAAACCCAGGGCCCTTGATGTTTCTCTGGGTCTTTTTTTTTTTTTTTAAGTTTGCTAATTTATCTCATTATTTTAATGCTAAATGAATGCACATTCATTGTAAAAAGGGGGATGAAAAGGCCTATAAACAAAGAAATAGCAGTGTTCCTGTCCCCTCTGGGGTGCATCCTGATACTTCTCTAGAGCCCCTCCAAAGCTATTTCCCTTTGCACACACATCAATTTATTAAGCACCTGCTGAGTAGAACTATTTTACTTACAAGAAAATAGTTTAGCCGAGACCGGTCTGGCTCAATGGATAGAGCACTGACTTGGGGACTGAAGGGTCCCGGGTTCAATTCCGGTCAAGGGCATGTACCTTGGTTGCGGCACATCCCCAGTGGGGGGTGTGCAAGAGGCAGCTGATCGATGACTCTCTCTCATCGATGTTTCTAACTCTCTCTCTCCCTTTCTCTCTGTACAAAATCAATAAAATATATTTTTTTTAAAAAAAGAAAGAAAAAGAAAATAGTTAGAAGTGTTTTAGGAGAATCTCTCTTCCCTGCCCTCCCCGAAGTCAGACCCCAGTAAGTAAGTGTGTTTGGGGCCAGGAGACTAGAGTTCTAATAAGAACCTGGAAGTCAGGGCTGCAGAGTACATGTTGGCAGTGACAGGTCCTGCCTCTCTCCTGGTCTGTGGGTCATATGGTGACACGTGCAGCATGAAGGACTCAAGATAGCCTGCAAGACATCAAGGGGTAGGCAGAACTGGTTGCCTCTGTCTTCTGCCTGTGCCTGCTTCTCACATGATCTTGTCCAGACTTCCCCTAGCTCAGCCCAGGCCTCCCCCTAAACCCAGAGGGCCAGCTGCCCACCCAATGTCATTCTTTGTTGTTCCCCTCCCCCAACCCCATCATGTTAACATGTCCTTCAAATGGCTCAGTCTGGAAATGGGGAGACCCCAATGCCTGTCATCCCACAACCCATCGGTAGCAATCCTGTCAGCTCTCCCTTCAAGATCCATCCACAATCCACCTGCCTTTCAATCTCATTCAGCCTGAAAGAGGGGTGGGATCCCAGTTCAGCCTCTGCCAGGCCTCCACGCCTCTCCACTTTGCCCTTGTTAATTCACTCCCCACCTGGCAGCCAGAGGGGCCATCATAAAAAATAAATCAGGTTGGTTCATCTCCTGCTCTAAACTCTGCTGTGGCTCCCTAGTGCCCTCAGGACAAAGCCTGAGCTCTCCTGGCTCCCTCCTCTAGCCACCTCACTCGTTCTGGCTACAGAGGCCTGCAGTGTGTGCTGTGAGAGCTGAGGCAGATTTAAATCATTTACCCTCCTCCAACTCCAGCTCCAGGACCAGCGCCCAGCGCCCAGCAAACGCTGAGAAGCTTAAGGAATTGCTGTGTTATTATCATTCCTCCTCACCCGGGCCTGGCTGGGTCCCACAGCCCCGCCTTTGCACTTGCAGCGCCCTCCGCCTTGAACGCTCCTCCTGCAGACCGCCAGGCTGCAGCAGAGGCGTCAGTTCCTCCGAGCGGCCTCCCGGACTCCCCCCACACACACACACCCATCCCCCGGGTCCTTTGCCCTCAGCCTCCCCTCCCCCGCTTCCCTCTGGACCCGGAGCTGGGAGGGACAGGGTTTTGTCCAGGTCAAGTCTAGGGCTAGCGCACAGACTCCGCCTGGCCGTCAGCATCGAACCCTCTAGACTCCCCATTCCAATAATCACAGGCTGTTGTTGTTCCTTGGGATGAAGCCCCAAGGACAAGGGATGGATGACTCCGGGCGGGGCGTGGGGCGCAGCTCCGGGGAGGCTCCAGGCCAGGCCCACGGGCGGCGGCGGGGAGGCTGCGGGCACGGCCCGCGCGCGGGGCTGGGGGAGCTGCGGTGTCGCCGGCGGCCGGCAGGGGGCGCAGCGCCGGCCGCGGCGCCGGGAGGTGGGAGGGGACGGGCGGGGAGGGGAGCGACAGCGAAACGCGGTGGCGGCGGCGCCGGCGCGCGCGCTCAGCCCACCCCCCGCGCCCGCCGCCGCCCGGACAATAAACAGCCGCGCGCGGGGCGATGCCGGAGCCGGCGCCTGCGCCCCCGCGCCGCGCAGCCCGGGCCGCCTGGCCGTAGCCCGCCGCCCTCCTCCCGCCCCCAAAGCGCACCCCTAAAGCTCGCCCCGGCTCAGCATCGCCGACCCGATCGGACCTCCGCAGGGAGATGGAGTGAGTAGGCGCGCCCGGGCCGGGGCGGGGGGCTGTGGGCGGGGGCGCAGCCAGGGGCGAGGCCTCTCCACCGCCCCCACCCGGAGCGGCGCCGCCCCCGCGTGGAGGGGGAGGTGGCGAGGGGCTTCCAGGACCCCCAGCTCAGTGTTTCCCCCGGAAAGACTCGGGCTGGGCAGCGCCGATCCTGAGACCTACCCCACCCCACCCCACCCCACTCCACCAAGGGGCCCACGGGCGCGAGCGGCTGGGGGGCAGCCCAGGACACAGGGAGGGGGAGGCGCGCGTTTCTGTTCCTGCCCGGCCCGCGCCCTGCCCGCGCCCCCTGGGCTCGCCTCGGCCACCTGTGGGCTCCCAAGTGGGCCCCCTGGGGTGATGGAGCGACCCCTCCCCATGGCACAGCCAGGCCTTGAGCTCACCCGCCACCCCTCACCCCCTCACGTCCCAGCCTGAGCTCGCTGCTCCCTGCGCCCTGGCCGCGCCCACAGGTCAATCCTCCCTCCGTCTGGCTGCCCTCCCCACCGGCCTCTGTCTGGAGCCCCTGTTAAGGCGGGGGTCGGCGGAGTGGGGGGGTGGGGGGCCGGGGGTTGGCTGACAGATGTTGTCCCGAGTTACCACTGGAGGGAGGGGCTTTCTCTCCAGGCTTCCGGTCTGGGGTGTGTGAGACTGGGGTCCAGGTGCCTTCCAACAGGGGAGCAGGGAGTTGATCCCCTCCGGGGAAAGTGCCCCCAAATGGTGCAGCCAAGAGTGCCCTGACCGCCGCTTGGGATGGGATGGGTGGCCTGGGGCTGTGGAGGGTGAGGTGTGGAGTGCCTGGGCCAGGGCTCTTGCACAAGCAGGTGCTGAATGAGTGTGCACGGTCATGTCAGACAGAGTCCTTCTTTCTGGCGTCAGGGGGGCCCCGCGCCCCCACTCCCACAGGTGGGCGCCGGGAGGTGGTACCGAGTGTTTGCCAGGGCAGGGAGTGGGCAGCAGGTGCCTGGGGTCCCGGCGGCCTGCTCACTGTGTGTGAGGGGGGGACATCTGCTGTCCGGCACTGGGGCAGGTCCCCATGGGGCAGGGGGCCTGGCCTTGTAGGTCTAGCCAGTCCAGCTCCCCCTGCCCTTCCCACTGGGTGTGTTTTCTGAACATACAACTTCCCTCCAGGGATTCACCCGTGACCCACCACACCCTCCGCAGGGTGGGAGCCCCCGCCTCCTGCCCTCCTCGGAATGTGACACCCAGTGTCCTCTGCTTTTGAAAACCCAGACAAAGGCCTCAGCTGCTCCTCAAGCCGCCCCGGGAGCCCAGCCAGGGGCTCAGGGGAGCCAGGGCCCAGACTTGTCTGCGCTACGATCCCCCACTTGTTTACCTGCTCTGCTCCCAGGGACCAGGGGGAGCCTCTAGGCCTCCTGACAGCAGGCGCCGCCGGGCAGGGTGTGGCCTCCGGGAGGGGGCTGCCCTGGAGAACGAGAGGAGAGCTAGGAGGGCTGTTTGATGGGATCTCATTGTTTCCTTCCCCACCACCCCTTTCTTTCTCAGTGTGGACACTGAGGCCCTGGGAGGGGCAGTACCGCCCCAGCGTCACACAGCACAAGGCGGGGGCCCTGTCCTGGACCTTCTTGGTCACAGGTCAGATATGGTGCTATGCGCCCCCTTTCCCCCAGTTAGGTGGGTCACTGGCTTTTCTGGGTACAGATGTGGGGTGGGACTTGGCATTACCCGGCCCGAATAGACTTGAGAGAAGCCTTTCCCCAGCTCTTGGGCTGACGGTGGTGAGGAGAGGCTGCCCGCGGGCTGCCCTGGCTGGGACACCTGCCCCCGCTCATTCCTCGCTCGTGGTCCTTTCCCACGAGGGCAGAGCAGGCTCCAGGCACAGAGGCAACAGCCCCCAGAACACATCCCTCCCCTCCTTCCGTTTCCATGGATTTTGCCATCAGAGTCACAGGAGATCTTGGTTGTAAGGCTTATGGTGGTGCTGGAAACTTTCTCTTAAAAACAAAATTTAAAAAAGAGAACCTGAAAAAATAAACGTAAGAATTTCACAAAATGTTATTAAAGGCTCAAACAGGTTTTCAGTCGTTTAGGAATGTAAAGATTAAACCTGTTTTCATTGGTTTAAGACTTTAAGGGTTTATTGAAAAGTAGCAGCTGATCACCGAGCTATTGGGCTAGATGGCTGATGCTGCAAAGATGGGACCAGGGCCGAAACCAGTGTGGCTCAGTGGATGGAGCATCGGCCTGGGGACTGAAGGGTCTCGGGTTCGATTCTGGTCAAAGGGCATGTACCTTGGTTGCGGGCACATCCCCAGTGGGGGGTGTGCAGGAGGCAGCTGATCAATGTTTCTCTCTCCTCGATGTTTCTAACTCTCTATCCCTCTCCCTTCCTCTCTGTAAAAAAATCAATAAAATATATATATTTAAAAATGTGACAAGGGTGGGAGTGGCAGAGCAGGACACACTCCTGGTGGGGAGAGCTGGACGCCAGTCCTGCCTGGGAGGGAGGATTTGCTGTGGGGGCCCTGTGAGGTACTGCTCCTCCCGGAGCCTCAGGGTCTGGCTGATAAAGTAACGATATCTTAGCTCAGTAGCTCAGGGTGGCCGTTCTCAAATGCCCAGGCTCTATCCTGGCTGAAGGCAGGACTGCAGCCCGGGGAGAGGAGACAGAGAGCAGGGCTGGGGCCGGACCTTCCCAGATTTCTCCCCACCCTCGGGCCTGGACATCTTTAAGGAGTCTCTGTTGGGTGCTAACCGGATCCTTCATGTTTCTCTCACACTTGCTAATCTCCCTTGTTAATGAGAGGCCCAGCCAGTTAAAAAGCAGCAATATCCAGTGGTAATTGAATAAGAAGCTTTCGTTTTCATTGTGTCTGTTTCTCCATGTTTTTACTCTGTGGCCGTGGCTTCTTATTTTCCCAGTCTTGGAAACAATGAAATGTTTCCATCTAAAACCGAGGGGGTTGGATTCAAACGGTGAGTGATGTGAAGGGAAGGGACAAGCAGATAATCCTAGAGGTAGTGGCAGGAACATGGGGATGTGGTTCGAGAAGCGCTGGCATCCTTTATTTAAGTTAAATTCATTTCGTCAGCCCTTGCTGTAGGCCTGGATGGAGCGCCTTGTCCCTGTGAATTCATTTCCTTCATCTTTACAGCAGCCCTGTAAGGTGGGGAAACTGAGGCATGGAGGGATGACACGACATGCTGGAGGCCACAGCTGATCAGGGGTAGGGCTTGGGCTTGCTGGGCTTTCCTCTTAGTGGCCAGGGCAGGAAGGGAATCTTTGTACCTTCCTATGTCCCAGGGGCTTTTGTCTACGGCAGTGGTCAGCAAACTCAGTAGTCAACAGAGCCAAATATCAACAGTACAATGATTGAAATTTCTTTTGAGAGCCGAAAACCGACTTCTGCACATGCATGGGTCATAAAGTTTCCATCACACTGTACGTGTATGCCCGCATGTGGTATTTTGTGGAAGGAGCCACACGCAAGGGGCCAAAGAGTCGCACGTGGCTCGCGAGCTGCAGTTTGCCGAACACTGGTCTACAGGGTTCCTAGGTATTCTGGCACCAGCTTTCCAACCTGGTTGGTCGTCTTGGCTCCTGGGGACACCTGCCCCTGGACCCCCGCTGTGACCTCTTCTGTGACTGCTGCTTTGAGAGCAGGCCATGGGAAGGGAGTGTCCTGACTCCTTGTGAGAATGGGTACGCCACTCACCTCCCCTGGGCTCACTTTTCACACTAGGTGAGTGGAGACGTGAACCTACCTAGCCCCTTCCCAGGGGGGGTCACAGTTGGGAGAGGAGAGGGTGCCCTATGGACTTGGATCTTGTAATACCAACCCCAAACGAGACCCACCCTCACGGGTCTCAGATTTTGATGCTGGGAAATAGGTTGAAGTTCTGGGGGGTGAGGGTGGGGGGGCGGGAATTACATGTCCTCTTTCCAAGCCTGGGAGCCCTGCTCCCATCCATCCTCCCTCCACCCAGGAAGTGTCTTACCCATTCGTGTAAGGAGCACTCCCTCCTGACCGTCCGAGCCCCGTGCTGGGTCAGAAGGCCCGGGGCAGCCCCTGAACGGTCTCCTCGGAGGTGTGGAGGGAGGCGTCAGTCCTTCCCGTCACGGGCCTTTTCTGGGAAAGGTGGTCAGAGGGAGCATCTGGTAGGAGAGAGTGGCCTGTGCGTTTCTGCTAGAGGTGGGAGAGGGGAGCACGCTGTGGTTTGTGCTCTTGGGGCTGGGTCCTCACAGGCCTCTAGTGCCCAGCGGGGGCCACGGGAGCCGTGGATGGGTCCGAGCAGGGGAGAAGGGAGAGCTGATGCCGGGCACCAGAAGAGACTCTTGCAGGTGAGGGGCCAGGTTGGTGAGGAGCTAGTCAGGGTTTAGTCTAGATGGGGCAGGTGAGGGCAGCTCAGAGACAAGGGCCAAAGTCAGGGGAGCAGGACCCAATGTCTGGGTGAGCATAGTACTGACTTCAGAGGTTTTTTGTTTTGTTTTGTTTTTAAATGCATATTTTATTTATTTTTTTACAGAGAGGAAGGGAGAGGGATAGAGAGTTAGAAACATCAATCAGCTGCCTCCTGCACACCCCCTACTGGGGATGTGCCTGCAACCAAGGTACATGCCATTGACCAGCATCAAATCTGGGACCCTTCAGTCCGCAGGCCGACGCTCTAGCCACTGAGCCATGCTGGTAGCTGATTTCAGAGTTGTGTGGTGTCAGAGCCATGCACAGGGCCAGGCTGTCCTGGTCAGAGAGAGATGGCCCAGCCCCTGGATGCTCAGAGAGGGTCTCTGTGCAGCGTACGATGGCCAAAGAGAGGTCTTGGTTCTCAGGAGTGTGGAACTGGGCTGGGATACCTGTCTCCTGCCTCTTTCAAGCAAGAGTTCAGGGACAGTCAAAGCCCGTCTCTGGGACAGAATGGATTGGGCTGAAAATGGAGAGCTAGAAACCAAACCAGGCCGTGTGGTGGGCAGATTAGGTAAGGACCCAAATGAGGCCAGGCTGCATGGGAGTCACGGCGTGGACACGGGTGGTGGTGGGACGGGCCACGCCTCGGAGCCCAGCGTGGGTGAGCGGGGGGGGGGGAGGGGGGCGGTCAGCGATGTGGGTTCCTTGAAGGCGGAGTGAAGGGAAGGGGCTTGGCAGAGGGCTTGCAGGGAATGAGGAGATGATGTCCTAGTCAGTTGGTGTTCACATCCTTTCGATCATGGAGAGTCTCCGGCAGGACCTGTGCTCCGACCCTGGCCTGGCCCTTGGTGAGAGGGCATTTCTGCTATAGAAAGGCATATGTTTATTTTTACCAGCTGTATTGCGATATCATCCACACACCACACAACCCACCCCACTAAAGTGCACAATTCAGTGGTTTCAGCACATCTACAGAGCTGTACAACCATCACCACTAATTCCAGAACATTCCATCAGCCCTAAAACAGGCCCTGTCCCCTTTTGCAGGCATCCCCATCCTGGCAACCCTAACCCATTCTCTGTCTCTGGAATGTGCCTGTTCTGGACATTTCACGTAAATGGAACCACATACTATGCGGCATTTTGTGTCTGGCTTCTTCCACTGAGCATCACATGTTCAAGGCTCATCCACGTTGTATCAGCACTTGCTTTCATGGCTGAGTAATATTCCATCGAGTGGACAGACACATTGTGTTTATCCATTCATCACTGGTGGGTGTTTGGGTTGTTTAAATATTAATTTGTACAGTCACTTCGAAGGTAGTCAGAACCTATCCCGTGTCCTCTGTTAGATGGGGGCAACCCTGATCCTGCTTTCGGTCGATGTGACAGTGTTTCTTTAAAAGGAAAACATGGAGGTGGTCGTAGGACAGGTGGTCAGTCCAGGGGGTGGCAGGAATGGGAAGAGGGGACAGGTGGGGCATCCTCTGAAAGTGGAAATACCCTAGTTGACTTGCTGGCACAGTGACTGTTCATTGAGAACCTGCTGTACCCTGGGTGCTGGGTACGTGGCAGGGACAAGAAGAGACAGTCACTGTCCTCGTGAGGAAATAAAAAACAAAATAAGCAAAGGTCCAGGGAGTTGCAGGAGGGTGAGAGCTGGCAGGGGCATTGGGGGGTCCAGGGGCTGAACCTGAGTAGGGAGATCAGAGGAAGCCTAAATAAGGAGGTGACGTCTGAAGGAAGCCCTAAGGGAACGAGCGAGGCCGGATGCAGGGACAGCCTGCGCCAGGCAGAGCACCCAGCCAGTGCAAAGGCCCTGTTTTTTGTTGTTGTTTTTAAAAAATATATTTTATTGATTCTTTCACAGAAAGGAAGGGAGAGGGACAGAGAGCCAGAAACATCTATGAGAGAGAAACATCAATCAGCTGCCTCTTGCACACCCCCTACTGGGGACGTGCCCGCAACCAGGGCACATGCCCCTGACCGGAATCGAACCCGGGACCCCTCAGTCCGCAGGCCAACAATCTATCCACTGAGCCAAACCGGCCTCGGCTAAGGCCCTGGGTTGTAACGTGCTTTGGACGCCTGAGTATGGCTGGAGTCGAGTGAGGGGTGGGCAGGAACCATGGTCTTTGGGGTTGGTCTCTGCAGCTGGATTTGCTGTGGCCCCTGGGGAAGGCTCTGTCTCTGTGGCCTTCACTCCTGCTCCGATGCCCTCTGTTGAAGGGCCCAGGGCAGGGTCCAGCCCTCCCTGCTCTCTGCCCAGGTTAATGGGCAACAGGCTCGCTCCTCTGGGTCTGTGTCCTGCCCTGACCTGTCTCCACCACGGGGGTGCTGTCTCCGCCTTGAACCTCCGAGGCAGCGAATGGCTCGTGGCTGTCCACCTCGTTAGTTAGCGACAGTCGTGGTCCTGGGAGTCCCCGGGGGAGGGAGGGGACCAGGAAGGCTTGCTGGAAGAGGGCAGAGCTTGGAGGTGGAGGAGGGAGAGGGGAGGCCGAGGGAGGCGATGAGGAGTGACGGGTAAACTGGGGAGGCTGGGAGGCCCAGGCGTTCTCAGGGTGACAGCTGTGGAGGGTTTGGGGACAGGAAGGTGCTGGGCAGACAAAGGACCCACCTCGGGGAGCCAGCCAGTGGGATGGGGACTTCCCGCCTCTCCATCCCCCCTTCCCTCCCTCCGATGAGGGAAAGGGCCCATTGGGCCACAGGGCTCCCTCTCTCCCCTCCTCCCAGCCCGCGTGACTCTGCCCCACCCGCCCCTCATGGCCAAGGTCGTCGTCAGCTGTTTCCTTTCAATTAACACAGGAATGTTCCAGCACGGGGCTGTGAGCCTGCCTGGGCCAGGACCCCCTCGTTCTGGCTGGAGCTGCCCAGGCGTAGGCTCTTGGAGGAACTCGGGCGATCCCCACACCCGCCCAGGGCCCGCCCGTTCTGCCCGCTGGGTGACCTTGGGCCCGTTGCATAACCTCTCTGGTCTTTCTTTAAGACATAAACGCCCGGCCCATTGGGTTGGGGCCTCCTTAGCTCATCCTCAGGGGCCGGGATTATCTCACGCGCTCACGGCCCACACCCTCTCCGGGTCCTGAGCCGCCCACATTCCCTCTTTGAGCCCAGAATTTGCTCCAAGCGCCATAAAAATAATCGCGCGGGGACTGGAGCCTTCGCAGGCCGAGGGTGGGCGTCCAGGCAGAGGGCGTGTCCCCCCACCAGCCGCCCTAGCTGCGGCCCATGGCGATGCGCAGACAGAGGAGCCCAGCGACTACCCCCCTCCCCCCTAGTGAAGCCAGGGGGGGGCAGCTGCCACGCAGTTCTAAATCCTCCCCTTGTGTTTTAGCCGAAACGGAGCTTCTCCACCCAGCCTGTCCGATCTTTTGTGATCCGGCCGCTGCTTTCCGCACTGAGCCCTAGAGGGCATGTCAGCCACCCCCCTGCCCCACCCCTGCCCCGCCAGACCCCCGGGGGGCCCCCTGCTCCCTGCGCCCGCCGGAGCACAGGTCCCACCGTCCCCGCTGGGCAGCTTCACTCCGTCCACCGGTAAAATGGGTCTGAGGGCCCTCAGGAGGGTGGGCACTTAGCATGTGTCCCTTACAGACTTCCATCCTCCCCAGCCTCAGTTTCCCCTCCTGCTAGATGAGGCTGGGACCCGCCTGGAAGGTGGGGAGCTCCCGGAGGGGGTTCTTACTTATAGCTGTTTCGCGAGAGGGCTAGGGCCCTACTTCGTTCAGTTTTTCTCATTTATGATGTTGAACGTTATCTTGGCTTCAACTTAGCTACCTTGCGTCAGGGGCGGGCCCAGACCCTTTGGGGCGGAGGGGGGGGGCGGTGAGAAAGGAGGGGGGTGGTAGGAGCCCCTCCCTGGGCGGGTGCCCCTGGACCCAAGATGGGACTCCATCCCCCAAACAGGGGGGGGCGGGGGGGGGCGCAGTTACCTCGGCCTCCCATCCTTTTTCGGCAGCCCCTGGAGCTGGGGCTGGGGGTGGGAGGAGCGTGGCGGGCCCACACCCTCTCACAGGCCTCCGAGTTGCCTTGGGGATGGCGCGGTTGCCAGGGCAACCGCCTTCCTCGGGCCTGCCATCCATCACCAGGAGGCAGAGGCGCCCCCGGGCCTGGGAGGGGCCATGGGAAGGGTGCACAGCCTGCGCCCCTTGGGCTGTGACAGGGAGGGGCAATGGGGAGGGGTGAGCATTCTCTTCCAGCCCCCTGACCTCCCCCTGCCCTGGCTCGGCCAGCAGGGACCGGCCGCCTGAGGAGGGACACTGCCCGCCTTGTCTGCAGCCTGTGGAGCTGGCCTCACAGCCGTCCCTGTGTCCCTGTGTCCGGTCTGAATGATCACCTGCCCACCATGGCGTTAGGTGGCTGGTGCCTCTGCCCAGCAGGCCCTGCGTGCCCTGGGGTCTCACCTGCTGTATGACCCCTCCTCAGCTCCGCCTCCTTCTGGAGGGATCCCTGGAGGCTGGGTTGGAGCTGGGAACCGGGTGGCTGGCGTGTGTGTGTGTGTGTGTGTGTGTGTGTGTGTGTGTGTGTCTCCAGAGCTGGGCAATGGGTTTGAATCCGAGCTCTTCCCCTTTGAAGCTGTGTGACTTTGGGCAAAGACCTTGCCCTCTCTGGGCTTAGTTTCCAGCCATGGGAAGAGCACACCAGGCAGAGGGAACAACACGTGCAAAGGCCTTGAGGTAGGAATGGCCTTGGTGTCGACGAGGCACAGCCAAGAGGTCCTGCTAGCGGGAACAGTGAGGAAGGAGAAGAGGGGGTGAGGGCAGGGAAGCGGATGGGGGTTGGGTTATGCTAGTTTCATCATTTCTCTCCAAGGGTGACGGGAGCCAGGGAGACAGAGCAGGAGCGTGGCGGGGTCTGATTCTCCTGAGATGCTGTCTCTGGTTAGGAGGTGGAGGGGGGCTGTCTGTGCAGGGGGCTGGCAGGCGGTGGTAGGGTTCTGGGCTGTGGTGGGACATGTGGGGTTGTGAGAAGTGAGGGGCTGGGAACACAGGTGTGGCACCTGCCTCCGCACTCAG
Source organism: Pipistrellus kuhlii (assembly GCF_014108245.1). NCBI lineage: Eukaryota > Metazoa > Chordata > Mammalia > Chiroptera > Vespertilionidae > Pipistrellus > Pipistrellus kuhlii. Next base: position 69,405,516 of record NW_023425584.1, read on the forward strand.
GGCAGGGGACAGGCCCAGAAGCCTAGCCAATCTGGCCCTTCAGGGCCGGCCTGTGAGCTGGGGAGGTGGATCAAGCTTTTCCTGAACTCCATCCAGCGAAGCAGCTTTTCCTGAGAAAGGAGGGAGGGAAGAGGCGGAGGGTGCAGCTGGTGCTGCTGGGGCCCTAGGAGGTGAAGGGAGGGGGGGAGGTGCCACCCGCCAGGAAGGGAAGAGTTGAGTGGGGTCACCTGGCTGGGGCGTGGGAGCCAGCTGACCTCAGAGGTCTCAGTGAGGCCAGGAAACTGAAGCTGAGGGGACAGGCGGACGGGCACTGTGGTCCAGGGTAGGTTACCCCAGGGGCGCCTGGGCGGGGCTGGGGGCGGGGCTTTGGCCCAGGGCGAGCCCAGTACACTGTGAACCACAAGGGAAGGGGGGCTTAACAGGAGGGTGTGGAGCTGGGTGTCTGCTCCAACCATCCATGTGGGTAAACTGAGACCCAGAGGAGACCACAGGGTGGTTCTGGGCTCGGATACAGGCCAAGGGCTGTTGGGGCGGCAGTAGATCCAAAGAAAGTCTGTAATTTCAGTCCCTGTGAAGATAAGGGGCTTTGGGCAGGGAAGGGAGACAGATCCCACCGCCGCCACTGTGCCCAGCTGGCCCTGGCCCTGGCCCTGGCCCTGGAGGCCTGGCCTCCTGTCCACGCCTCCCGGCTCCCTGAGGGGCCCCGGATCGTTTGGGATTTGGGGCAGAGGTCCAGAACCACCACCCCAGGACCGGAGAATGCTCCATAGGCGCAGGCTGAGCAGGGGCTGTCCTGATCCGTCTCCCGTCCCGGGCAAGGAAGTGAGACGGCTTGTCTTGAAACGCCCTCCAGCCTTTGATTGCTGGTGAACCCCTATCTGTCCTTTACAGCCCAGCCTCCCCAGTCCTTCCTGGGGCTTCAGACAGAGCCTCCCCACCCCCTCCCCACTCTTGGTTCTGCCCTGAGGGAAGGCAGGAGGACCTGAGGGGAGAATGAATGCGGCCATAAGGCTGGATGGAGGCAGGCAGGTCCTGAGTTACAGAAGGGGAACTCGGGAAGGCCAGCCAAGCCCTGGCCACGCTCACCCAGCTGGCAGAGCAGCGGGGGTTTGAACCACATCCGCTGAGAGTAGGGGTGGGGTGGACCCCTGGCTTGACCTTGTCTGTCTCCCCCCTCCCCCAGGGTCCTGGCCGGGGAGACCACATTCCAGCAGGAGCGGCTGCAGGCCATTGCAGTGAGTTCTTCCTACCTCTCGGATGGTGTGGCCAGTGGGGGGCCGGGCTCTCATGGGGTCCTACACTAAGCACAGGGGCCCTGCGGCTCCGTGGTGCCTGCTGGTGCTTCCCCACAGACAGCAGCCTCCCTAATCCCTGGAATGTGGAATGTCAGAGCACTAGCCATCTTAGAGCCCCTTAAAGGTGGGGAAACTGAGGCATGGTAGAATGCTGCCCTTATTTATACCCAGGCTAGGGGAATGGGTGGGGGCAGGTCGGAGGTCAGCGGGCCAAGTGGGTGCCATTTACAGAAAAAACAGGCTCTTTGTAGCCAGGGCCTTCGGTGGGTTGGTGAGGTCTTCACGGTGCCCCTGCCTGGTTCTGACCCACCCCGTCCGCCCGTCTGTCCGTCAGGAGAAACGGAAGAAACAGGCGGAGATCGAGAACAAGCGGCGGCAGCTGGAGGACGACCGGCGGCAGCTGCAGCATCTGAAGGTACCGGCCTCGTGCGGCCCCTGCGGAGCCCGGCCTTGGCCGGGGGCGGGAGGGGGCGGCGGTGCCCAGAGACCCCAAGTCTCAGTCGAATGTGGGGGCCGGGAGAGCAGGAAAGCTGAAGGGACCCCATCCGGACTCCGACCCTGATTCTGGCCCCGCCTCCTGCTGCCCCCAGTCCAAGGCGTTGCGGGAGCGATGGCTGCTGGAGGGGACCCCGTCCTCGGCCTCGGAGGGGGACGAAGACATGAGGAGGCAGATGCAGGAGGATGAGCAGAAGGCCCGGCACCTGGAGGAATCCATCTCCAGGTAAATGGGGCGCCACACCGCCCTGCACCGAGTCTGGGTGTGGGAACCCCGAGCAGTGGGCCCCGAGGACTGGGCTGCGGTGTGGCCACCTTGCTGTGTGTGTGTGTGTGTGTGTGTGTGTGTGTGTGTGTGTATGATGGGAGCAGGGAGACCTGCACATGCTGGATATGGGGTGCACAGGCTTTGATGCCACACCTCAGTGCTGTAATGGGGCTTAAGGTGGCTGAGGGAGGCAGTGTGGGCTGTCAGGAGCATCGGCGGTCCTGCTCGACCCCTCCCTTCCATGGACACGCCAGCAAAGCAGGTGCAGGAGGTACGCGGAGTCAGGGCGGATCCCTCAGTCCCTGAGGATGGGAGTTGCCAGCAGTGGCCTCCCCAGGGGCTTCCTGGCACCGGCCCAGCCAACGAGCTCTTCCTGGCTCCGATCTAATGGAGGCCACAGAGGCCCTGGCAGCTGGGCCTGCAGGAAGGCCGGGAGGGGCGGGCTGGGGAAAGTGACCATCCCCCCGGCTGGGACAAAAGGCCCAGAATTTCCGGGCAGGCGAGAGGCCCAGGCTCAGCTCCAGGGTAGCGGGGTCAGGGGGGGAGGGAAATGACAGCCAACATTCCAAACGTCCGCTTGGCCAAGGAAAGGCTGAGAGGCATGAGACCTGCCCAGGCCCATAGCACACTGGGCCATCGCCCAGGGAAGCGGGGAGACCTGCCCAGGGCCCATAGCATACTGGGCCATCGCCCAGGGAAGCGGGGAGACCTGCCCAGGGCCCATAGCACACTGGGCCATCGCCCAGGGAAGCGGGCCCTGCAGTGGGGACTCGGGATCCTGTCCTGGTGTGTTCGGTTTGGAAGAAAGTGGGCCGGGATTTCCCTCCCTGGGCCCCAGTTTCCTGCCTGTGAACAGAGAAGGCAGAAGTCCTCCTGTGCATCTTAATTCTTTTTTTCTTAAGTATATCTTTATTGATTTCAGAGAGGAAGGGCGAGGGAGAGAGATAGAAACATCCATGATGAGAGAGAATCATCGATTGGCCGCCTCCTGCATGCCTCCCATTGGGGATCGAGCCCACAGCCTGGGCCTGTGCCCCGACCGGGAATTGAACCCTGAACTCCTGGTGCACAGGTCAACGCTCAACCACTGAGCCATGCCAGCCGGGCTGTGCATCTTCATTCTAGCAGACATTAAGCTGAGGGCTGAGACAGGTCTATGTAGAGACCGTCAGAACTGACAGGCAGAGCAGCATGTGCTGGGTGGGGTGGGAAGTCAGTGGAAATGACTGGCCACTGGGATTACTGGCTGGACAAGGTGGACTTCTTGAGTGCAGCCCTGGGATAAGGAGGGGCTAGATTGAACACTGCTGTGAGTTCAGTGCATGCCGAGTGCTGTGGAGGGGCCTTGGCTTTCTCCTCAGAGTAGCTCCCCGGTAGCTCTCGCAGCCGAATTTTGCCCATTTGGTGTCCCCTGACTGGACACCTCCTCCAGGAAGCCCCCCAGGCTGACCCTCGCTGGTCCATCCTGTTGACGTGGGCTCATTTTGTGAGAGGGCTGCAGGCTCATCCTGGGTGGGGGCAGCGGGGCAGGATTTAACATCCCAGCTTTGTTTCCACGGGTTTATGTTTATCTTCTGATACTTGGAAAGTGACATGTTTTTTCCAGTTTTCCTGTAGAGATAAAGCTTCCTGTAAAAATAAATGTATTTGAGTGGGGGGGAAAGGAGCGTCAGTTGGAAGTAAATGAAGTCAGCAACAGCTTGGGCAATGAAAGGTCCGAGCAGCCTGGGTTCAGGTTCCAGCTCTGCTGCCACTCGCTGGCTGTGTGCACGCGTCACCCTGCCTCAGTTTCCCCAACCCTGAGGGGAAGTGACAGGAATACCTCACAGAGTGTTAGGAGTCCCCTTATGGCGTGCGGGGGGCCTGGTGCGGCTGGCACTGCGCCCTCTCCCCAGGCTGGAGCAGGAGATCGAGGTGCTGGAGAACACAGACGCCCGCCCAGCCGCCGCCCAGGAGAACGTGGCAGCCCCCAGCCCGGCCAAGGAGACCCAGAAGGCAGCGGTGGTTCTGAATTCTCAGCAGGTAAGGAGACCCCGAGGGCCCCCACCCCTGCTGGGGCCGGGTTTGAGAGCTTGCATTCAAGCCTCATGCCCTCGCCAGTTTGGCTCAGTGGATAGAGTGTTGGACTGTGGACTGAAGGGTCCTGGGTTCGATACTGGTCAAGGGCAAGTCCCTACGTTGCTCCTCCCTGGCCTGGCCCTCACCGGGGCATGTGCAGGAGGCAACCAATCGATGTGTTTCTCTCACGTGGATATTTCTCTCTGTCTTTCTCTCTCTCTCCACTCTCTAAAAATCAATGGAAAAATATCCTTGGGTGAAGATTAAAAATAACAAAAAATAAATAAATTAAAAATAAAAATAACAACAACAACAACAAACAGTTCTCAGCCTGCCACTGCCCAGCCATGTGACCTGGGACACCTGGCCTTGCCTCTCTGGGCCTCGGTTTCCCCACCCGTAAGAGCACCCATGTGCGGGGGATGTCACAGGGGATAAATGAATCCATGGACGACAAGCACTTCCTACGAGACCTGACGCTTAAGGAGCTTCCCACGGACGCCACCCCTTCTCATCTTCGCCGTTACTTTGAGCACCTGTGCAGGCCTGGTCCATTCGATGGAAGACCGTGTTCGCGTTTGACGGGAGACAAAAACTGAGGCCCAGAGAGACTGAGAGAGGGGTTCAAGGATAGACTGTGAAGAGTGGTCTTTATGGGACTTAGCTATTGATTTGAGGGCCCGGTGTCTATACCAGGTTCTGTTGATACCAGACCTTGGAACAATGGGCCCCAAGCCTGTGGTCACTACATTACATTCATGCAAATCCAGGAGCCACATTTGTGCTTAGGACCCAAGGGGCCTATGGGACCTTCTTCCTTTCCCCCACCAATCCTTGTTATCCTCACCCCAGATACCCAAGGAGGCATCTGATTCCTAGGGGAGAGGGAATGGGCAAGCTTCTGGGAAGGAAGTGAGCTTTGAAGGTTGAGTAGGAGTTCTCCCGATGCAGACACAAGATGAGAGGGGGCTTTCAGTGAGATCGATTGAACGTAGACTGTTGGCATGGTCCCTGCCCTCATGCTGTCCATATTCTGGGGGATGGGGGGCAAAGTCAGAAACTGGCCGGGGGAAACAATGAAAAAAAGAAACCTGGCTGGGCAGGTCATACACAGTATTAACTAACCGGAGAGACTGCAGTGTGTTTGGGGACTGCCTGTGGTTGGGTGGTCAGGGAGCTGAGAGAGGAGCCGGACAAGAGAAGTCCAGGGAACGGCCTTCCTAGGCAGAGGGGGCACACAGAGGCCCTCCCCGGAACAGGAATGTGCCCACGGAACCATGGGAGGCCAGGGAGAGGGCGGGAGGAGAGGCCGGGGGCACGGGTCTGCTCGCACAGAGCCCAGGGCAGTGTCAGGGAGGATTCGGGGCACTCGGAGCCACTGATACGGCTGAGCTGGGCAGGGACACCTGGCTGTCAGGCTAGGGGTGGGGGATGGGTCCAGGAGGAGATGGCATGAGGTGGGGTCACGGCTGAGGCAGACCTTCCCAGGCTCCTGCCCCCGGGGGTGGGGCCTGGTTCATGGGCGGGGGACCCGGGCACCACTAACCCCTCTCCGTTCTTTCTTACAGACCCCGGTGGGCACACCCAAAGGTATGCTTCTGGAATGCACTCTCGGCTGCCCTGAGTGGGGATGGTGTACATGGGGAGAGGGCCTCGTTGCTAATAAGTAACAATAATGGCAACCAGACCGTTATTGCTACTATTCCCAAGGAACCCACAGTGGAGCCTGGCCCCAAGCCCTCATCACCATTGCATTTAGTTTCACAACGTCCCTGGGGTGGATTGCGGCAGTCCTCCCCACACGCCCCCGTTACAGATGAGGAAACCAAGGCCTTGCAGGGCTGTGACTGGGCGCGGTCCTCGCCTTGGAGTTGATGCTGTGGGTCCATCCTGTCCACTGAGGGTGTCTGGCCTTGGCTGACCCTCTCTGTCCACTTGCTCTGGCAGGTGGTGTGTGTGTGTGAGGGGGTGTGCCTTGGTTTTCACATCTGTAAAATGGGTTCTGTGGGGATGAGAATTCAGAGGGGCTCATGAGGAGAGCAAGGTCCCCGCTTTCCTGGAGATCAGGCACCATTTAAAAGAACAAGAGTCCAGGAGACAGATAAAAAAAAAAAAAAAAAAAAAAAAAGCCCCAAATTTGAACCCTGGGACCCATTTTACTCCCCGCTAAATTATTATAGGTATATTATACAATTCGCAAATATTTCACATGTGTATGCTTAGGTATAAATATGATAGTTAATTATATTAAAATGATTTCCTATAAATTATATTGTTAAAATAGACATTAAACTTGCCTACTTTCCTATGGGGAGTATGGCAGGAGATTCACCAGCTGGAAGTGAAGGCGGCGGCCAGAAGTGCCTCAGCCTGATTTCTTTTGTGTTAATTATTCATAAGGAGAGTCTCCTTGTCTTACTGGGGAATTAAAAATTTATAATTAAAAAAAAAAATCTACGCAGGCTTCTCAGGGACTTTGTGAAAATCACTTGGGCCGAGAGACAGGAAATGGACAGCGGGCCGATGGGTGTTCGGTGAGGGGAGGGGTTCCACGTGTGCCTGGGAGCCGGGCACGTGGAGTGGTCGGGTGTGTGTGTGTGTGTGTGTGTGTGTGTGTGTGTGTGTCTGGGGGAGGGGCCGGCGTCTGGGCACTGTGCCTAGGAGGTGTCTGCGTGTCTGGGGGACGTCAGAGTCGGGGCGGTTGTCCGTGTGTCTGGGGGTCTGTGTCATCCTCTCTCCTCTGACCCGCACCTCTCTCCCCCTCTTTGCTCCCGAAGCAGCGAAGTCAGTCTCCAACACCCCGGTGCGGACGGTGGAAGGCTCCACCATGATGAAGGCAGGTAGGTCGGCCCGGGCCTCGGCCCTCGTCCAGCTGCTGTCCTGGGCCGGTGTCGGCCCTGGGAGCCTGTGGGGGCGGGAGGAGGGTGGACCAAGGCTGTATGTAGCCTGGGTAGAGCCTGGCCGATGCCTCTGCTTTGGCTCCTGGGTCACATGCCGTCCGGCTTCCACAGGAAGACGGCCCCCTTGCATGGCTGCTCTAACCCATCACGTTCTACAGCTCCCATCCCCCTAACCACGCCACTCGCTCCCGGCGCCCCGAGGGGCGGCCCACATGTCCAAACACACGCACACACACCATAAACCCTCCTCCACACGCAGGCCCCGGGGCGGGGGGGGCGTGAGTGCCCTGCCCATGGAGGCGACCACGCTGGGCCTCAGCCATGCCTTCTAGGAAGCAGGAAGAGACAGGCTTAGCGCTAAGCAGTCTATGAGGTCAGGTTCAAATCCCTGCTTTGCCCCCCAACACCTGAGTCTCCACCCACAGGAGGGGTGCACTTGCAGTGACCTCACACCGAAGGCCTGGCAGGGAACCACAGAAGTCACAGAACCTTCTTGCTACTCCTGCTGTTCTTGGGGCGAGACGGGCGGCGAAGGCCCTCTTAGGGGCAGGGGGCTGGGCTGTGACAGCACTCGAAGGCAGAGGCGGCAGCAGAGGCCCAGGGTCTCCTGCAGGTCCGGGCGGAGTTCTGCCCCAGCGGGCAGGAGGCAGAGGGCACTGTTTTCCAGAGAAGAACGGGGTATCTTCAGGGCTTCTGTGCCAGTTTGGCCACCCCGAGGCCAGCACCTGTCCCCTCAGTTGGCAATCTCGTGCAGTGTGCGTCCTGTCGTCCTGTCCAACTCTGTGTCTGAGATGGGGGTGTTAGGCTGTGTAGGGACATGAGATTAAATGACATTCTTTCAACAAGTGCTTATTGAGCCCCTGCTGAGTGACACAGCTGGTATGCTGATGGGTCCACAGCCCATAAAATTAACTTACAGAGGAAATAGGCAGATCACGAGGTGCTGAAGGGGGGGCAATTTTAATAAGAGGGTTCAGGGGAGGCCAAAGTGAGGAGGTGACATTTGGGCAAGGACCCAAAAGAAGTGAGGGAACAAGGCATGCAGACACCGGGGTGAATGTGGTCCCGGTGGAGGCAAAGGCCCTGACACTGGTACGCTGTGCTGTGGCAGTGGAATATGTGAGGGAGAGGGACGAACTGAGGCCATGGGGGTGAAAGCCAGGTCTTACAGGGTCCTGTGGACATGGGAGCCAGGGAGGGCCCTGGACAGAGCAGGGATATGCCCACTGGGTGCTCACTGGCGTCCTCTGGTGGCTGTGGGAGGCCAAGGCCAAACCTGACTCGAGTTCTCACAGGTGCCCTCTGGTGGCTTTGGGGAGAACAGACCGTGGTTTGCCGAGGGGGTGAGAAGTGTATGGGTTTAGGGTTTTCTGATGGACAGCGAAGAGGGTGAGAGAGGGAGAGGTGGGAGCTGATATTCCTGGGGCAGTAAGACCCAGGAGGGGCAGGTGGGAGGGGCAGGTTGGGAGGGGCTCTTGGGCGTGGTGATTCCCATGGGGAGGGTGGAGGGAGGTAGTGTGGTACTGGGTTTTGGGGTGAGGTCCTAGGGGTCAGTGCCAGGACTCAGTCTCCCCATGCAGTGTTGTGGCAATGAGCTCCACAGAACGTGGGTGAGACGCTGGGCATGGAATAGTGGCCCTAAGGGGTAAAATGACATTCACTCGTTTTGAGAGGAAGTGATCCATTCTTCATGGAGGTAGACGAGGGCAGATTCCATAGTTCACTGGACGGAGAGGTGGACAGATAATGCGGGGGCTGGCCCGTTAACCCAAGTCGTGTTGTAGCTGCGACCATGGGCAAGGCATTCCTCCTTTTACACACTCTCTCCTCGGAGCAAATGGGACCGTTTAAGGCTTCCCACATAGGATGGGGTGGCAAGGATGGGCCTCGTGTGGAGCGCAGGAATACAGACCTGCGGCCAGGGCACTGGGGAGCCACAGAAGGATGTTGAGCTGGTGAGGTCTGCGCTTCAGGTGTCCCTGCTGCTTGGCTCTGTGCTGCCAGCTCCCCTCCTCGGCTTGGCTGCAGCCCCGCGGGGGGCACTTGAGCGGGTGGCCATGGCGTAACCTGTGCCTCTCGTGCCAGCCATGTACTCGGTTGAGATCACGGTGGAGAAGGACAAGGTGACCGGGGAGACCCGGGTGCTGTCCAGCACCACCTCGCTCCCTCGGGAGCCGCTCCTTCAGGGCGTCAAGGTCTACGAGGACGAGACCAAAGGTACGAGACCCCCACGCCCTGCCCCAAACCCCCTCTCGCTGCCCGAGCCAGAGCCCGACCCCCATCTGACTTGACAGGGCCTCAGCCCCCTCTGTTGCTTTGAGCTTGAACCCGGGGCCCAGTCCTTCTTTCATCCCAGGCACTTGCCTTGAAGGCTGACTAAGTGCCAGGTGCCCGACTGTGTCCGGAAAGCAAATCCCCGGTGGGACTCCCCGGTCAGTGAGCCAAGCCCTTCAATTCCGAGATCACAAATAACTTGTTGAAATAATTACTGTTGTGATAGAGGCTACAAAAGTCCCAAAGATAGAGGAGGTCATGAGCTGTTCAGGCAGGAGGGGTCCAGGGAAGGATGCTCAGGGGAGGTAAACAGGAGCTAATTGAGTGCACACTCCGTGTAGGGGAACAGTGCACCTGCCAGAGGCCACAGCACGTGCAAAGGCCCTGGGGTGGGATGGAGTTTGCTGGACCGGAGGAACTGAGAAGAGCCTGTGGGCTGATAGGGAGTGGAGGGAGGGGACTAGAGAACTTTGGGAGGGGTGAGCAGGCAGTGAGATCTAACTTGTTTTTTATGGTCCCCCTAGTGACTGGGAGGGGAACAGGCTGTGGGAGACACCCAGTAGCAAGACTGGAACACAGAGGAGCCGGGGAGCTGGGGCAAAAGGCCGAAGTCCCTGTGTGTGTGTGTGTGTGTGTGTGTGTGTGTGAATATAACTCATTTACCATCAAATTCACTCTTACTTAAATAAGGAAAATGTTTATTTAAACTGTACACTCCATCAGTATTTACAGAGCAGTTTCTTTTATTTTTTTTATTATTTCTTATTGATTAAGGTATCACATATTTGTCCTAATCTCCCCCCATTCTCATCCCAAACACCTCCCCACATATGCCCCACCCCACCTTTTTTTTTTAAAGTATATTTTAAGTATATATATATTTTTAAGTATATTTTATTGACTTCAGAGAGAGGGAGAGGGAGAGAAAGAGAGAGAGAGAAATATCAATGATGAGAGAGAATCATTGATCAGCTGCCTCTTGCACACCCCCTACTGGGAATTTATACCGCAACCCAGACATATGCCCTGACTGGGAATTGAACCGCAACCTCCTGGTTCATAGGGTGATGCTCAACCATTGAGCCACACTGGTCAGGCCACAGAGCAGTTTCACAAGCGTCTGTGTCCACTTTCGGCAGGAGTGGTAGGATATATGTAAAGGACCCTGGGGAGGGGGAGTCCTGGCAACGTTTTTGTGATGCTAGTAAAAGCAAACAAATCCACTTTAGTAAACAAAATATGTTTTAAGAAGACATGTTAAAAGGTACATTTAAAAAATCAAGCAAGCCAAAACCGGTTTGGCTCAGTGGATAGAGCGTCGGTCTGCGGACTGAAGGGTCCCAGGTTCGATTCCGCTCAAGGGCATGTTCATTGGTTGCGGGCACATCCCCGGTGGGGGGTGTGCAGGAGGCAGCTGGTCGATGTTTCTCTCTCATCGACGTTTCTAGCTCTCTATCCCTCTCCCTCTCTGAGGAAAATCAATAAAATGTATTTTTTTAAAAAATCAAGCAGTGCTCGCTTTGGCAGCACATATATTAAAAAAAAAAAAAAATTTATTTGGAACGATACAGAGAAGATCATCATGGCCCCTGTGCAAAGATGACACGCAAATTGGTGAAGCGTTCCATATTAAAAAAAATAAAAATCAAGGCAAGCATTATCTTTCTTGAGGGAATGGAGTTCACAGGACCAAGTCCCCTGAGCCAAGTATAAGGTGAATACAGTTCAGCTCTAGAGCCCATTAGCACGTCCGCAACCTTTCCCTGGTGAGGAAATGGCGTATGAAGTGCTCGGCGCACAGTGCAGTGGGTTTGGTACGTCCACCACGTTGTACACCCTCACCAGCTGATTCCAGAGCATTTTTTTTTAAGTGCTTCCTTTTTATTTAACATTTTTAAATGACTAAACAGCTCAACTTTATATAATGCACGGTCCTAAAAAAGTGCAAAATATTGACTCTAAACATATGGTCATGAAACTGAATACCCCCACAATGCCCATCAATCCAACTTGGCACTTTTACTCATTTAAAGGAGCAGCTTTTTCTCTGAAATCTTGCTGGTCGTTAACAGCTGCTCTGCATCTTCTTGCGCCTACTGTCTTCTGAACTGGCTCAGGTTGTTCAGTATATACCCACACGGTGTTAAGAAAGTCATAAAAAACACCACGAGTCCAACAGCCATGTCCATCTCGGACAACGGCTGCCGGTTGCGACCAGGCCCCGAGTGGGCCAGCCGGGGTCCAAGCGGACTCAGGCGGCTGCGGTGGTGCAGGCAGAGAATAATCAGGCGGGGCATGACAGCGGCGGGTGAGGTGAAGCCGGGCGAAGCGAAGCGAGGCTGCCGGACAGCACGCGGGAGGTGAGCGAAGGCTCTCCAGAGCATTTTTGTTCCCCAAATAAAAAACCCATCATGGCCGAAACCGGTTTGGCTCAGTGGATAGAGCGTCGGTCTGCGGACTGAAGGGTCCCGGGTTCAATTCCGGTCAAGGGCATGTACCTTGGTTGCGGGCACATCCCCAGTTAGGGGGTGTGCAGGAGGCAGCTGGTCGATGATTCTCTCTCATCGATGTTTCTAACTATATCTATCCCTCTCCCTTCCTCTCTGTGAAAAAAATCAATAAAATATATTTTAAAAAACACACACCAAAAAACTCATCATTGCCCACCCCTCAGCCCTTGACAACACTGACCCACTTCCTGCCCCCGTGGCTGTGCCCCTCCTGGACGTGTCACATAAAGGGGGTCGCATGCGGCGTGGCCTTTGGTGTCTGGCTTCTCTCACGAAGCGTCACGTCTTTAAGGTCCATCCATGTTCACATCCTGTGACTGAACGATATCCTTGTTTTATGGACCACATTATGCTTATCCAGCCGCCCGTGGAGGGAATGGTTTTATACGTTTGTGTGAGTGAATGATTTCCTTTCTCTTGGGCCAACACCCAGGAGTGGAATTGCCGGGTCATGTGGGGACTCGAACCCCATGAGGAATGGCTGGGGTGTTTCCCACAGTGGCCGGACCACGTTATTTTCCCACCAGCAGTGCATGAGGGTTCCAATTTCTCCGCATCCTCGACATGTTCATGTGGGGGTTTTTTTTCTTTGTTGGGTGTGAAGAGACATTCCACTGCCGCTCTGTTTTCCAACGCCTCCTGTTCTTAGTAGTTATTTGGGTCTCTGGGGTGTCCAGAATGCTATCGTGGGGGTCCTGGGCTAGCCCAGCTCTGCCACGCTTTAGCCGCGGTCACCGACCGGTGGTCCGTGGACCCCTGGTGGCCCGTGAGGTCCAAAAGATTGGCGACTGCTGCCTTTGAGGATAGACCCGGGGAGGATTCTGGTCCAGCTCTCACCAGCTGTGTGGTCTTGGCAGACATGACTGCATGAGGCTGAGGGGCAAAGATTTCTGTGCCAGCGGAAGGTCCTCACCATGGCCACTCTGCCCAGCCTGGCCCAGCCCCTGGGGAGTCAGGACCCTCCAGACTGGACTCTGGTTGCTTAGCAATGGGAAGGTGATCCACTTCCAAGGCAGCTGAGGGCTCAGATTCCTATCTTGGGGCAATGGCCATTGGGAAACACTCAGCTTGATTCTGCATTACCTGGGCATACCCGTCCTCTGGGCCTCCAGCTCAAAGTCACTTAGAGGCCTTGAAACGTGGACCTCCCCCCCACCCCCCTCTGGAAACTGAAAGCTGAGAGCACTTTCCGTCTGGCCAGGAGCCAGGAATCGGAGCCCTGACCCTTGTCCAGGGAGGAGCGAATCCCAGGCTCTGTAAGTCCCTCCTCCCTCCCCGGGCAGCCGGGCCGCTGTCTGTGCTGCTAGGGCTGTGATCTGGGGCTGGCGTCCAACTGTGGCTGGGACTCCTTGGTGCTGAAACCCCATCCTTAGAGACCGCAACACAGTCCAGAAAGAGACACGGAGCACGAAGGTTGGAGAGATTTGGAAAGTGCATTTCACAGATTGATTGCAGGGGTTGGGGGGGGGGGGGAGATTGATTGCAGGAATAAAACTCTGCCCTATGGAGAATGACTGTTCTTGTCAAACACAGGTAAAGCATCTTCAAAAAGTGACCATGTTCTGAACTGCAAAGGTGTCTGTAATATCTTATGCTCTGTTTCCCCAATATTTATCCCTCACTCCCCAATATTTAAAAACATCTTTTGTAATATATCTTGGCTTAGAGAGACAGTCAGTCAAAATGGAAATTATAAGATATTTAAACTTGAAAGAGGACAAAGTAATTCAATACATGGGTGCAGCCAAAGCTGAACTCAGGAGAAGGTATAGCCTCTGGGCAGTTATAGGAAAACAAGAAAGACTGGGTGAATGAACTAAATTAATTCCGGATCAACCACATAAACCAGAAGAAGGAAGAAAGGATCCCTGCAACTCACTGAATTCCAATCTTTCTTTGTTTATAAAGAATTGCTGGGTCATATGCGGACTCTTTAACCTCATGAGGAATTGCTGGGGTGTTTTCCACAGGAATTTTCCTGTGTACTCCGATTTGGCTGTGCCCACAGATCCCAACAGGAAGCTTAGACTGTCCATCTAATTTGGCTTATCGTTTTCTCTCTTTAAAAATATATATATATATTTGCCGAAACTGGTTTGGCTCAATGGATAGAGCGTCGGCCTGTGGACTGAAAGGTCCCAGGTTTGATTCCGGTCAAGGGCATGTACCTTGGTTGCGGGCACATCCCCAGTAGGGAGTGTGCAGGAGGCAGCTGGTCGATGTTTCTCTCTCATCGACGTTTCTAACTCTCTATCCCTATCCCTTCCTCTCTGTGGAAAATCAATAAAACATATTTAAAATATGTTGATTTCAGAGAGGACGGGAGAGGAGGAGAGAGAAACATCAGTGATGAGAGAGAATTACTGATCAGCTGCCTCCTGCATGCCCCCTACTGGCGATGAGCCTGCAACCTGGGCATGTGCCCTGACAGGAATCCAACCGTGACCTCCTGGTTCATAGGTCAGTGTTCAACCCCTGAGCCACTCCTGGGGGCTGTGATTTTCCCTTCAGCCTGGAGTGTGGCTTGCAGACCTGCCAGGCCTTCTCTCCGGTCCCAGGTCTCACTCTCTCTCTTCCCCCCTCCAGTGGTCCACGCCGTGGACGGCACCGCGGTGAACGGGATCCAGCCGCTGAGCTCCTCCGAGGTGGACGACCTCATCCACAAGGCGGACGAAGTCACGCTGAGTGAGGCAGGGCCGGCGCCGGGGGCCTCGGAGGCCGGGGGGACGTCCGCGGAGGCCGCCCGGACCGCCACCCCCCCGCGGCGGGAGATCACGGGCGTCCAGGCGCAGCCGGGCGAGGCCACGTCAGGCCCCCCGGGCATCCAGCCCGGCCAGGAGCCCCCGGTCACCATGATCTTCATGGGGTACCAGAACGTGGAGGATGAGGCGGAGAGCCAGAAGGTGCTGGGGCTGCAGGACACCATCACGGCGGAGCTGGTGGTCATCGGGGACGAGGCCGAGCCCAAGGAGGCCGCCCCCCCCAACGGCAGTGCGGCCGAGCCCCCCGCCGCCTCGGGCGCCAGCGAGGAGAACCAGGTGGGGGCCGAGGCCCCGGCCGGCGACGCCCAGGACCTGGACACGAAGAAGCAGCGCTGCAAATGCTGCTCCGTCATGTGAGCCGCAGGCCACAGACCCCGGCCCCGCCCTCCACACCGGCCCCGGGCCCCACCCGCCCTCCACCCACAGTCACGGCCCCAGGACAGGCTCTGTTGTCACATCTTCCTTCTGAGTTTCCTTCCACTGGAAAGAGAGGGGCAGGGGTCCCGTACCCATGGCCACCCCGACGACTCCCCCTGAACCACTGAGCGGTGTGCCTGTGCCTGGCAGGACAGAGACACGGACAGACCCACTCTCCCCACCACGAGGATCCCCCACACGTCACGGCAGCTCCAGCGACGGGCTTCTGCCCACAGAGTGCTCCTGGCCGGTGGGACCCAGGCCTCTGTGCCGCCCAGGCAAGCCCGCCACCTCCGGGCCTCCTGCCTGTGCCTTCCTGCCACCTCCAGCAGGGGCACATCCTGCAGAGAGGGACTGGAGAGCGGGGGGTCCTGGGCGCCTCTTCTGTCCCCACTCAGCCCCTGGGCATGGGGCTCCCCGGCAGAGGCACTGGCGTTGGGGTCCTGGGCAGTTGGGGTGAGGCTGTGCCTCATGGGGGAGCCTCCGTTGGAGACCAGGCTCCAGTTCTTAGAAGAAAGCAGGGCCGCCCCCCCCCCCCCGGCACCCCAGCCCAGTGTGCCCGTCCCTGGATGCTCTCCGTGGCATGACCAGTGCACGAAGGAGCCTAGGAAGGGGGAGCCCAGAGGACGCACACCCCGCTTTGGGGCGGGGGGTCTGTGACCCCTGTGCTGTCCTCTGGATGGGGCCGGTGAGGTGAGGGTCTTCGAGTTGCACCCTGCACAAGGCGGGGTCACGTGAGCCACTTGTCCGGAGCTCCCACCCTCACTGGGCCCTCCTTCCTCCTGGTGCTAATTTGAGGACCCTAGGGGGCCGCCCCAGCCCATTCTCCAGTCTACTTGGGCCAGAGTCCTGGGTCTCCCTAACTGTACCCCAGAGATCAGGCCTACTGCCAGCTCTGCTAGGCTTGGCACATTCTGGGCAGTGGAGGGCCCACAGCCTGGGGCAGGGGGCTCCCCCTGAGTTGCAGCAGGAGACCCCATTGGCTACCCAGCCCAATGGGAGCCTCCCCCACCTCGTTGGAAGGGGTGAGGGGTGAGGGCCTCTCCTGCTCTGGGCCGCTGCCACCCAGGCGTGCACGCACCTCTCCCAGGTTGCAGCCACACTCATCCTCAGAGGCACATTCATGCCCATGCTTACGCGCCCTCTCCTGTGTAGGCTATAGGATGACCGGGCCCCATCTGGGCCCCTCCCCTGGCCCCCAAACCTGGTGCCCAGGCTGAGGTAGCCCCCCCCTCACCACTGCCTCCGAGGAGGAGCTGTGCAAGGGCTGCCTGAAATCAGCCCGGCCTGCCTCAGCTCTGCCCCCTGGTGGTGGGAGGAGAGGCCCTCTCTGAGGTGGCCCCCAGCAGTGGCATGGACCCCCTCCCTCCTCAAGCCGCCAGGTCCTCGAGCCGAGCGCCGACGCTGAAGTGCCCTTGCCGCCCCCTCTGCTTTCGATGTGTGACAGGCCCGTGTTCCTGACCTTCCCAGAGAAGCAAATAAACCCCGTGAACGCCCTGGAGTTCTTGCTTTCTCTGGGGCCGGGAGGATGTGGCCAGCCAGGGGGTGGGTGGGGCCGCCTGGGTGGCCTTAAAGGGAGGCTGTCTGGGGCCCTGCACTCCTCCCGCTCACCTGGCTCTGCGGTGGGGACATCGGCGGAGGCCACACCTACGCTCGAACACATCTGACAGCACCTGGGCAGGTAAGACCTGGAGGGAAAGGGGCGGCAGCCAGGATCAGGACTTGCTTTCTGTTTCCCATGGAGCCCTCCGTCCCAGGCTCGCCCTGCCCCACTCTCACCCCTTGGCTGTGAGGCCGCCTGTGCCGGCACTCAGCACCCCAGGAAACCGAAAGGATCCCCCAGACACGCCCGAGCTCTACGGGAACCAGCCTCTGAAAGACAGGCGGGGCCCTGGGGGAGGACGCATTGATGGGGCTGCGACCCCATGTCCCCTCACTGCCTGGGAAACGCCGCCGCGGTCCCCGTGGGCCTCAGTTGCCCGGCTGTCCAATGCTTTGAGCCCTGAGTGGGCCGCCTGTCTGGGAGCAGGACATGGGGGTGCTTGTCTCCACAGGACGCCCAGCACGCTGGGTGACAGTCTCTGCCATGTGGGGCTTCAGTTTCTCCAATAGGGCGGTAAGGATGGTGGGCAGGTCCCAGCTCCCCCCCCACCCCCACCTCCAGCACTGTGTGCCCGTAGCCAGGACTGTGCTTCAGTTTCCGTGTCTGCAAACAGACAGGACGTGCGGTGAGCGGTGTGGAGGGAAGACAGCGAGGCCGTGCGCCCCAGGTTTGGCAGAACTGGCCCAGGTTGAACGCTCAGGCTGTCATTCTGGGCTGGGCCCCCAATGTGGGCCTGTCTCAAACCCTCATCCCAGGCAGGCCAGCCAGGGTGGGCTCAGGCCCATGCGATGGAAGAAGAGACAGGTTGAGAGGGACCCTGCAGCCAGCCACGAGCAGGACAGAGTCCCAGCCCACTCCACGGTGTCCCCCGCCCCGTAGACCTGGTCCCAGTGGCCTGACGTCCCTGCAAACCCTGGGCTCCCGCAGCCCTGGCCAGGCTCTGCACCTCAACCAAGAATCGGGCGGGTCGGCTGAGCGCCTGGGAGCACCCGCAGCCCAGTAAGGGCCTCTGCTCTGTCTGTCAGCGGGACCCGGGCCTTGCCCACCCACCAGCATTCCCACCACTTTTGAGTCTTCAATCGGCTCTTTGTGTCCGACTCCCAAGCAGCCGGGGCCTCCTCCCCGCTGTGTGATGGCCCCACTTCATGGGAAGGAAACAGGCTCAGAGAGGCTGCCGGGAAGTGAACCCAGACCCGCCGGATCCCCCAGAAACGGACAGGCAAACGGGTTTGTCCCAGAAAGGACTCGGGTGGAGTCGCCCCGAAGGCGGGGGGAGCCAGGCGGCACCATGGAGGTGTGGGACCGGACCCCCCCCCCCCCCCGCACCCAGCAATGGGCAGCCACTCCTGTGCCCGCTGTGTGACCCTGGGCGAGGCGCCCCCTCTCTGGGCGGCCCTGGACGGGGAGGGGAGCCAGGTGGCAGCGACAGGGAGGTTTCGGGTGAGTTCCAGCCCCGGGGGCCGGGCCGGGGACAGAGTGCAGCGGGCACAGTGCCTGCCCTCCACGCCGCCCGGGGATCGGCTTTCTCCCTCCTCCTCCGGACTTTGTTTCCTGGTCCCGGGTGGGGCCGAGGAGGGGGAGTGCACCTGCCTCCCTTGGGTGGGGCCCTTCCCCGGGCAACCTGAGGGAAGGGCGGCGCCGCCAGAGCGGAGCCGGGGCTTGGAGGCTGCAGCTGGAGCTGGCGGGTGAGACGGGGGGCGTGAGGGGCAGGATGCACTCAGAGCCACGGCCGCGGGGTGGGGTCTGCGTGGAGTGGGCTCTGTGTTTGGAGTGGGGACTCCTGTGTCGGTTGGCATCCTCCACTCACCTGTGAGGCCCTTGGGAAGCCGGGAGAGAGGCAGTCCGTTCTCACCCCATTCCCCTCTGGACCGGCTGGGGTCTCAGGGGCTGGTGGGGTTCTCCCGTCGTTCTTCAGCCCCATTGCTCTGATGCCATTGAGGTCTGTGTCCTTCCTGCCCTCCCCACCCTGCCCCCCTGCCCCTGCCCCCTGCCCCCTGCCCTTGCTAAGCTCTCAGTCTCCACCCTGGGCTTCTGGCCTCCAATCTAAGAACCTTGAGCCCTGACACCCTCCCCCCTAAGAGAGGGGCCTGCTGGCGCCATGGCCAGAGTCCACAGGGGCCCCGTCCCCCTCCGCCTGTGGGTTCCGAGAATCCTGGAGGCTGATGGGGAGGCACATAGCGCCAGCCACAGCCTTGCTTGGGGGGCAACACTTAACAACTGCCCTGGGCCGGGGCTCGGTGGGGGCACTTGGGAGGAGGGGTGTGTGTTTGTGTGAGCATAGAGCTCTGTCCAGCAGGAGACACAGACTCGGTTGTGTATCGAAGGGACAGAGGCTCTGCCCTGCCCGGGCCTGGGAGGCTGCGCCGCTGAGTGAGGAGGGAGGAATGCCTGGGGCCCCTTCCCGCTGCGTGGCCCTCCCTGTCTGAGCCTCCGCCTCTCCAGCCGGCCTTTGCCCCGGTGGCGGGAGGCCTGCTGGTTTCGGTGATGAGCAAGCAAATGAGTGGCCCCAGGGGCCATAAACCCCCGTTTTGGTTTTGTATTGACAGGGGTGTGGAGGTGGGGCTAGGCTGGAGCAATCCAGGAGGGCTTCCTGGAGAAGAGCGGCCAACTCGGGGTGAGGGTTTGAACTTCAGGACCTGTTTCCCTGTCACTCCCGTGGGTCCTGAGGTGAGCCACTTCTCCTCGCTGGGCCTTGGCTCCCTGTGCTGTAAACTGGGGATGGTCCCCTCATCACAGGATCTCGTGAGGAGCAAAGAAGGTGAGGGGTGAGCTGAGACTTGCTCAAGATCCTAGGTGAAAGGGACCCTGGGGCCTTGAACCCAAGACCCAGACGGAGTCCCACCCCTCGTTATCCTCAGTGAATTGCCTGGGAGAAACGGGCGAAGGAGGAAGCAGTGTCCCACCCTCCCCTGCCCTGAAGGAGACACCCAGCAGGGGCAGGCAGATCTCTTTTCCGGAACCAATGTGCCCGGTGGGTTATAAATCCTGGTGAATGAGCATCCAGCTATTCACTCAGCAAACACCCCTGAGTCACCCCTGCCACACCTGTCCTTCCCGGCAGCCCCGGGGCGTGGGGACGGAGCTGGCCCGGAGGACAAGCTGTGGTCTCTAGGGGAGCCCCAGAGGGGCAGCCAGGTCTGCAGCTAAAATAGCCCAGCCCTCACCTCCTGAGAACCTGGAGCGAGTAATGTTTGCAGAGACCACACCCTGTCCGCCAGCCATTCTTAAATTCCTGCTGAAAACCAGACTCTGGCTGGGCTGCCGGAGAGATGCTCAGGGGGCCCCTGGGAGAGAGGGTCCTAGGCTGATAGGTGGGGGAAGACAGGCCTTAAGTAAATGTGTTCCCCTTTCAAAGACATGTTTACCCTCAATCACTTCCAGAGAGAAAACCTCTGCTCTGTCATTGGTATGGTGGCTCAGCCCAGAGTCTTGCGATTTACTATCATAGCCACTGTTTTAAATATTGTTTTTCTAATTATAGTTTCAGCAATTGATATATACAAAAGATTGGATGATAGATAACCTCGTTAGTTGTAACATTGTTCCCATGATCAGGTTTTATGTTGCTTGATAACACTTCCCCAGTTCAAGGACATGCTGTGTTTTTCCTTTCAGAACCGCATTTAGCCTTTATAAGCTAGTTGGTATAAAAAGGTAGCGGAAGGGGGTGGGGAAATGTGTGGGGAGGGGTTTGGGGTAGGAATGGGGGGGGGTGAGGACAAATATGATACATTAATCAATAAAGTAATTTTTAAAATAAATTTTAAAAAAGGTAGCGGACGTGCATAGCTCTGGAGGAACCAGGGCCCAGGGCAGAGAACAAGAGCTGTGTGAGGAGTCGGGAACAACCTGCCTTCCTTTTCACAGCCATGAAAAGGTGACGCCTAACATTAGGTGGTGGGCCAGGCTTTGATGATAGCTCCAACCATGGGGCAATCTGGGGGACTCCCTGGAGGAAGTGTCCTGTAGGCTGCAGCTAAGGAGGCCGTGGAGGTGCAGAAATGATGGACCTTCAGGCAAAGGGAGCTTCAGGGGGGTGAGGCAGTTCAGGTTTGAGGTGGAGGCACCTACAGAGTTTGGGAATTTGTGCTGAGGCCAGATGGAGGCCTCGAGCACCTGGGAAAAGCAGTGAGAACGGAACCATGATATGAGATATGAGATCAGGTGTGTGACCTTGTAGAAAGCTCCCGGACATTCAGACACTCAAGGGAGGAGGGAGGCGGCTCTGGGCCTCCCTGGGGCACTGGGTTAGGGCGTGGTCTGCCTAGCAGGATAAGGTCCAAGCATTCCTAGCCTATCCTGGCTTTTATGTGGCTGAGGTGGGGGGAGAGGGGGGTTGGGTGAACTGAGTAAAAGAGGAGAGTAGTAGGATTCGGGCAGCAGGGGATCCCCAAGACTGGATGGGCAGTGTCTGGGAGATGGTGAGCAGGGGTGCCTGCAAATGGCAGATATACGTGAGGCCAGTGGTTGGATCAGTACAGGGGTGAGATTCAGGTATGGCTGGATCCAGGAGTTCAAACAACATTTTTAGGATGCTGTGTTGGGGTTGGGGTTGCTCTTGAGCAGGATGTGTCCACAAGGAGGGGGCATGTATGGCCCCCAGAATTTGTCCGTTTCATTCCACCAACCCAACAAGCCTAACAGGAAGAGGGTCCAGTTTCCACAGTCAAGTGTCAGGATTTCACGTCATCGTTGTTGACCAGGTTGAGTCATATGTCCAGCCCGGAACCACATAGGCCAGGGGAGGGGGTGCTCTGATTGGCCAGGCGGGGTCACTTATCTACCCCTGGACCAATCACAGAGGCCACTGGGGCAGGACTTTGCCCTTGAAAGAACTGGACATTGTGCCCCTCCCCAAGCGCTCTTACCTGGCAGCTGTGCTTCCTTCTCATCCTCAGGGAGCTGAGAGCATCTCCACCCCTGATCCTGTGGTGGCTGAGACCCCCGAGAACATGGACCGAGTGACCAGATACCCCATCTTCAGCATCCCCGACTCGCCAGGCATGGCGGGCCTGGCTCTCAATGGGGACGCCTGCTACACGTACCAGCTGGTGCATGTGGAAGCCTCGGACAGCGACTGGGGCCCGGACCAGACTGCAGGGTGGGGCGGTGACCGCAAGGCCCAGCCGGACGTGCTGCGGGCAAGGGCGCCCCGCAGCCTGCGCACCTGCCTCTGCCAGCCGTCCCTGCGGCCCGAGGACGAGGAGGAGGACGAGGAGGTGAAGGCCTACCGCCTGCACAGCGGGGACGCCCGGCCCAGGCGGCCGCCCGACCTGGAGCAAGAGCGCCGGGCGGTCATCCAGGGCCAGGCGGTGAGAAGGAGCAGCACGGTGGCCACGCTGCACGGCGCCCCTGACCCGGGACGGCCTCCGCTCACCCCCCTGGAGGACAGCGTGGTGGACAGGGAGCAGATTAACTTCCTGGCGGCGAGGCAGCAGTTCCTGAGCCTGGAGCAGGCCAACGCCGGGGCTCCGCAGACCCCGCCGGCCTGGGCCCCGCAGACCCCGCCAGCCCGGGCCCCGCAGACCCCGCCGGCCTGGGCCCCGCAGACCCCGCAGGCCCCGCCGGCCCGGGCCCCGCAAACCCCGCCAGCCTGGGCCCCGCTGACCCCGCAGGCCCGGGCGGCTCCGGAGCGCGCCCCCACCAGGCTCAGCCAGGCCCCCCAGGCCCCGAACCCACCGCTCCTCGTAGCCAATGGCTATGGCTACGCCGCCTCGGCCCAGCCCCGGGTGAAGGAGGTGGGCGTGGGAGAGAAGAGGCTCCGCGGTTTGCCCCTGGGGCCCGGTGTCCAGGCCATGGGAGACCCCAGCGCCTGGCCCCCCGCGCGGTCCCCGGAGGCCCCCCCGGAGACGCCCATCGAGCGGGAGATCCGGCAGGCCCAGGAGCGCGAGGAGGCGCTGCGGGAGCAGCGGGGGCTGCGGCGGGCCGGGGCCCCCCAGGAGCTGGTGCAGATCCCCGCGCGGCCTCTGCTGGCCACGCTGAGCCCGGCGGCCCCGCGGCGGGACCGGGGGCGCCCCTCGCTCTACGTGCAGCGCGACCTGGCGCAGGAGACGCAGCGGGAGGAGGACCACCGGCGGCGGGAGGGCCTGCAGGGGGGCTGGGCGCCCAAGCCCGAGGGCAAACCCGGGGGTCCCCAGCCCGGACTCAGGAGAGCGCTGAGCTCAGACTCCATCCTCGGCCAGGCCCCAGACCCCCCCAGGGCAGCCGACCCCCCCACCCCAGAGCTGAGGAAGGTGAGCCGCATCCCCCCGGACGCCTACCAGCCGTACCTGGGCCTGGGGGCCCCCCAGCAGCAGGTCCCGGCCTCCCCCGCACCCGGCAGGCCCGGCGGGCTCCCCGCGGGCGAGGCCAAGGCCGCCGGGCCGCAGAGGCTGCCCTCGGAACCCTCCAGAAAGCCTCCGGGCACCAAGCAGGAGACCTGGAGGCCCCCCGGGGGTCCCCCGCCCGCACACAGGGGCATCGTGCGGTGGGAGTACTTCCGCCTGCGCCCCCTGCGGTTCGGGGTCCCGGAGGCGCCCCAGAAGGCTGAGGCCCCCCGCACCTGGGGCTGGGAGGTGGCCGGGGCCCCGGCTCTGAGGCTGCAGAGGTCCCAGTCCTCCGAGCTGCTGGAGCGAGAGGTGGAGAGCGTGCTGAGGCGGGAGCAGGAGGTGGCAGAGGAGCGGCGCCAGGCTCTCTTCCCCGAGGTCTTCTCCCCGCAGCCCGACGGCGACGGCGACGGCGACCCGGACTCCAGGAGCTCCTCCCGGGCGTCGGGTGAGGAGAGGTCCCGGCGGGGACCGCTGCTTCGACCTGGTCTCGGTGACTGCAGCAGAGAAGGGTGGAGCGGTGGAGCCTGGGCTATCTAGAGGGACATCTGGGGGGCTCTGTCCACTCCCCCAGCTGGCTGGTCTCTCTGCCTGTGTAAATGTCGGTTTTGGAGAGAGATGTCAACTTTGCCCCGTGGCGTTCGCTTTGTGGGTTTGAAGTCTTTGCTATTAGGCGCATAAAAAGGTTACAGGTGCTGCATCCTCTTGGTCAATTATTCCCCTTTGTCAGATGAGAGATCTCCTATGTCGCTTTTAAAAATATGTATATACTTTATTGGTTTTTTACAGAGAGGAAGAGAGAGGGATAGAGAGTTAGAAACATTGATGAGAAACACCGATCAGCTGCCTCCTGCACACCCCCTACCGGGGATGTGCCCGCAACCAAGGTACATGCCCTTGACCGGAATTGAACCTGGGACCCTTCAGTCCACAGGCTGACGCTGTATCCACTGTGTCACTTTTCATGTTTTCACCTGGCATGGTTGCCCATCCATCTGTCCAGTTCTTTCTGGCTGGCTGTTTTGGTCGTTCTATCCATTTTCCTGACAAGCTCTCTGCCCTGCACATCTGTTCATTCACCTGTCTCCTTAAGTGGTCCAGATGTTCTGTGTCTCCCAGGCCTTGGTCTGATAGATGTTCTGCCCTCACGGGGCTATGGCACCCTTCCTGATGCTCCATCCTCCCCCCTGCCCCCCGCAGGCACCACCGGGAGTTACTCAGTGTCCGAGTCACACTTCTTCACCCCCATCCGCCTGCACTCGGGCCTGGTGTGGACGGCAGAGGCCCCCGCGGAGGCTGCTCCTGGGCAGGGAAAGAAGAAGGAGCAGTGGGTGAGTCTAGAACCCTGGCCACGCCCGTGGAGGGAGACTTGTCAAAGGTCGAGTGGCCTGAGAGTTCCCGAGCCGGGACCTGAGCCCAGGCCTGAGTGCACACCACCCTTTGTAACGATGAGGCCAGCTCCTCCCGGAGTGGGGCGCTGGGGGCGCCATGGAGAGTAACACCAGCTCCAGCCTCACCCACCCGGAACTCATAGCCCGGCCTCTTGGGTTCGGGCACAGAGAACTGGGTTCCACTCTCCGCTCTGCCACTTGCCTGCTGTGTGACGTTGGACAAGTCCCTGCCCCTCTCTGATCCTCAAGCTCCTCCTTTTTTTCCTTTTTCTTTTTTTTAATATATTTTATTGATTTTTTTACAGAGAGAAAGAGAGAGAGAGAGAGTTAGAAACATCGATGAGAGAGAATCATCAATCAGCTGCCTCTTAAACATCCCTGACTGGGGATGTGCCTGCAACCAAGGTACATGCCCTTGACCGGAATCGAACCCGGGACCTTTCAGTCCGCAGGCTGACCCTCTATCCACTGAGCCAAACCGGTTTCAGCAAGCTCCTCCTTTGTGAAATCACCATGAAAGGAGCCATCTCCGAGCCTTACAACAGGGCCCGGCCGTGGGAAAAGTTCCATACATAGTGACTGTCTTTATTAAGCTGAAGTTCACAGAAAGATTAAAAAACAAAACAAAACTGCAAATGCCAGCCCGAGGCTGCACGGGGCGGAGGGGGGGGGGGGGGGGCAGGGGGTTAGCATGAGGGAGCAGCATGGTGGATGGCTGAATCTGTGGTCATCAAGGGCCCCTCAGAGGTCCGTGTGGGTATGGAACACCTTCCCTCCTGCCTCAGGGCTGACCGAGTGGACTTCGCATCGAGCTCCTGGCGGGCTGTGGGGCAGGCAGGGCCCGAGGCCCAGGGCTCACGCATGTTTCCTTCCTGCAGTATGCCGGCATCAACCCCTTGGACCATGTCAACTCGGAGGTGAGTGCGTTCCGGGGGCGGGGGCGGTCTTTTCCTCCCCGTCTGTGCCCTGCCCCATGGCACCGGGGCCACCGAAGGCTTTTCTTTGGGATGTGGAAACGTCACTGGGCAGCTCCTGGGTTGGCAGTGCGTTCCCGCGGTGGATTTTGCTCTGAGCTGCTTGTGATGCCTGCATGGGCATGGATTGTTGCAAAAAGGGTGCATTTGCAGCTTCTTTGCCAAATGATGAAGGTTTTGGACCAGATTGGGTCCAAGACAAGGGTGCTTTCTTTGAGGGAGGGGTTCATCTGAGCGTGTGGAGAAGGCCAGCTACCTCGGTGGGTTTGTGGAATATATTTGGGGCCACCTTTGAGCTGAGCCTACAAAGCCAGACCCGGATATTTCCCCTGCTACGGAGCTTGGCATAAGTAGGAGTAGAAAGTCTGAAACAGAGGAGGGGGTGGCCCTGCTTTGCCCCTGTGCTAAGCCCATCCTATGAGCTGGCAGTGGGAGAGGGGGGTTGGGACGCTGATGGGGACCCTGTACCTCCTCTTGCAGCTCCTGGAAGCCACGCGGGTGACCCGCCACAAGAACGCCATGGCTGAACGCTGGGAAGCCGGCGTCTATGCCAGCGAGGATGAGGACTGAGCCTGAAGAGGGGGCACCTGGACCCTGCGGGAACTGCCAAGACCATCCCTTAGACCCCCACCTCAGGAAACAGGTCCCCATTTAACCCCACAGTCCGAGGACCACTAATGACACGCCCACAATCCTGAGGGCGGGTGTGGCCCTGGACTCAAGGGCTTTCTGTTCTGATTTTATTTTCCTAGAGAAATCGTTCTGCTCTTTCTGGCTCTGAAGCCGGGGGTAAAACGGGACCTCTGTCAATTCCTCCTGCTTCGAGGACTTTGCCAAATGCTCTCCGTCCGAGAAGAACGGAGACCAGCTCCCCTCCCCCCCGCTCGTCATTGTTCCCACCAGTCTGAGGGCAGGGAGGTGGGTGGGGGAAGGCTTGTGTCCTGGCACCTCGAGGAGCCGCAGGTCTGAGCGGCCCCCTCGGCCCCCTCGACGTCCCAATCTAAGTGGGGGCACGTGCCCATTTCACGTGCCCCCGCTCCACCCCGGGGAAACCGTCCAGGCTGAGGAAGGAAACCTGAGTGCCCAGCCTGAGGGCCTCCGCACGGCCCTCCGTCCCCGCCAACGCCGCTCGGCAAAGCCCCGGGGACAGCACGTGGCCTGCGGAGGAAGGGCTTGATCTGTGGGCTCAAAGGGGTTCTTGTGTCCACGTCCACCGTGAATAAACCCTCCTCCCTCTGGCTCATGCCTCTCGGTGACACTCCCTGCTCCCAGCCCGCGGGGTGTGGGGGCTCCCGGCGCTCCCGGCGCGCGGCACGCAGTAGGCGCTCCATCGGTGCTGGTGGGGTGGCCTCTGCAGTAAGGCCAGGCCCAGACGTCCCACGCCGTCCATCCCACTGAGCCGGGCACTGCCCTGCAGCCCGTCAGCGCTGACTCAGGACAAGAGTGTGTGTTCCACTCACAGGCGGTGCCTCGCGGAGTCAGATTCACGGAGCCGGAGAGCCGATGGTGGGCGATGGGCTGGGGAGGAGGGGGTGAGTGTGTAATGGGGTCAAAGTGTCAGTTTGGGAAGATGAGAAAGTTCTGGAGATGGGTGGTGGGCTTGACTGCACAACAGTGTAATGCCACGGAGCCAAACACTTAAAAATGGCTAAGACAGTAAGTTTTGTTAATGTGTATCTTAACACTATAAACGGTCGGGGGTGGGGTGGGGGATTAGTGGCTCTCTTGAAGACATAAGAAGGCCGTTGGGGACCATCAGGGAGACTTAAAAAATTTAGAAGTGGCCCTGGCCAGTGGCTTAGTGGTTAGGGTGTCAGCCTGCACACCACAGGACCACAGGTTCGATTCCCAGTCAAGGGCACTGACGTTGGTTGCAGGTTTGATCCATTCAGGAGGCAACCAGTAGATGTGTTTCTCTGGCATCAATGTGTGTGTGTCTCTCTCCCCCCACTTCCCTCCCACTCTCTCTAAAAGCCACGGAAGAATGTCCTCAGGTGAGGATTAACAAAACACACACACTTGAAGTGCCCAAAAAATGCAGTGCCCTCTGAAATTCTTGACTTGTCCTGACTGGCATGTCCTGAGGAGGCCAGAAGTTCAACCACTGGAACGGTCATGTTTTTCAAATGCATGTTTCATTTTGATTCTTTTAATGAGGCAGCTCCCTTAGAAAGCAGCGGGAGAATCCTATCCACAGCCCGGCTGGCTGCCCAGGAGGTATTTGGTAAAAGGTTTAAATAAATTCTTAGTGGAATTCCCAGCGGAGGACGGGTCTGTCTGGAGAGAGTGGGGACTCTCAGGGTGAAACGAAACCGGGCGGCCCAGCGGTCGGCACTTCTCAGATCTGGTATCTGGGCTCGGCCGCCCCTCACTTCCCTGTGAGCTGCACTTTCCCCTGGTCTCCCCAGCTCCTGTATTGTAATCTGTGAAGGGAGGAATGTCCTCCCCCCCAGGCTATTAGAAAGGCTGAAATACAAACCAAGCTCCTGACTGAAATGCCAGAACCCTGACTCCCTCCCTCCCTCCCAGGCCTGCTTCTCAGCACTTTTCGCAGCACCCCGCCCCCTCTCCTCTGAGCATCCTTGGTTAATGACCTCTGCAGGGTCCTGGTATACAGGGCCCCATGCCTCCAGGGAACCCCTCTTATGCAGGTGGACTGCCATCTGATGAGGGGACAGAGTTATGAGATAAAACCGGGACACCCAGTTAAATGTAAATTTTAGGCCAATAACAAGTGACTTTTTTTTTTTTTAATAATAGCAGATTAAAAATTTTTTTTTTATTGATTTCAGAGAGGGAGATAGAAATATCAATGATGAGAGAGAATCATTGGTTGGCTGCCTCCTGCATGCCCCACACTGGAGATTGAGCCAGCAACCTGGACAGGTACCCTGATGGTGAATTGAACCATGACCTCCTGGTTCATATTCAGCCACTAAGCTATGCTGGCTGGGCAACAAATGACTTTACACACACACACTCACACACACTGTAGAGCACATGTGTCAAACACAAGGCCCGCGGGCCAAATCCGTCCTGCCAGGCCTTGCAATGTGGCCCGCACCGCTGTCATCACTGCATTCCGCTGCATTTCCATCACAATGACAGTTTATGACTGTTCAGTAAACCATTCGGCCCACGATTTAGGCTGGATTTTAGATTTTGGCCCCTTCTCTGATTGAGTTCGACACCCCTACTGTAGAGGCTGGGTGCACGAATTCATGCACAGGTGGGGCCCCTCAGCCTGACCAACAATCGGGTCTGATGGGGGGCAGGTGGCCAGCAGAGGGAGGGACCACAGGAGGCTGGCCCCAGCAGCAAACTAATCAATGACCGATTCCACGAGGAATCAGGCTCCCTCCTCCCCCCTGTCTGGGTCTGGGTCTGGGGTGTGGGTGAACCAGATTTAGAGCTGTCAGGTTCCCAGCAGCAAGGTCTGGGTCAGTGTGTGTGATAGCTATCGGCTAGCCGTCCAGTCATTCTGGTCATTTGGTCATAAAGGTCGCGTAGGCTTTTAATATAGATAGATAGACAGACAGATAGATATTTTATTGACTTAAGAGAGGAAGGGAGAAGAAGAGAGCAATAGAAACATCAATGCTGAAAGCGAATCATTGATCAGCTGCCACCTGCATGCCCCCCATTGGGGATCGAGGCATGTGCTCTTGACAGGAATCAAACCCGGGACCCTTCAGTCTGAAAGCTGATGCTCTATCACCTGAGCCAAACCAGCTAGGGCACAAATGACGTTTTTAGTATAAGCATGTCCCATGCAATATCTGGGACATCGGCATGCTGAGAAAAACCACTCACTGCTCATCTGAAGTTCAATGTACCTGGGCACCCTGTATGTTTAGTTACTAAATCTGGCTGCCCTTGATGGGGCGACTGCCAGGCTGGCCGGCTCCTCCCCTGAGGGACCTCACCCAGGACCAGCAGGCAGGCAGGTCCCGAAACATAAGCACTTCAGATGCATGTGTCACGCGCCGCTGTCCCTCCAGCTGCATGCGGCACATGCCAGGCTTGAGTCAGGACGAGAGGTCACATAGGAGCATGGGAGGCCGGGCCACCAGGACTATTCCTGGAATAACCTGTCAGACCGTGGGGGCTGGGGAGACCCTTAACCTCCCTGTGCCTCAGTTTCCTCATTTGTACGATAGGATATCAATGGTATGGCATCACCTTCACAGGACAGTGGTGAGGACTAACTGATTAACAGTGTACTACCACCTGGTACACATACAATACATTCCAAATGAGTATTGGCTCTGATTAACCATGGTGTGATCATTTGATTTATATCTATTGTCCCACCAGGCTGGCCACCTGATTGGTGGGGGGAGGAAGTGTCTGTTTTGTCCCTGTCATGTACCCAGGGCCCAGACCAGCACCTAGCAAACCATAGGTGCTCAATAAATATCAGCCTCTCATCAATTACTAAGTGTCTGGTGCTGTTCAAATCACTGTGACCCAGCCATGACCTAGGGCCGTGGTCGGAAAACTGCAGCTCGCGAGCCACATGTGGCTCTTTGGCCCCTTGAGTGTGGCTCTTCCACAAAATACCACGGCCTGGGCGAGTCTATGTTGAAGAAGTGGCATTAGAAGACGTTTAAGTTTAGAAAAATGTGGCTCTCAAAAGAAATTTCCATCGTTGTGCTGTTGATATTTGGCTCTGTTGACTAATGAGTTTGCTGATCACTGCCCTATGGGCATGGTGTCCCTGCCACAGAGCTCAATGACACTTACATGGTGACATAAAACAAGGCAATGAAAACCGTCAGCAGGAACAGGACACAGGGCGTGACGAGGTGGCTTCCTGAACCAGGGGGTCAGGGGAGGCCTCTCGGAAGACGTGACCTTGAAGCAGTGGCCAGAATTGGGTGAAAGGATGAGCCAGAGGAACATAACCAGGAGGCAGGCACAGCACGTGCAAAGGCCGTGGTGCTGGACCATGCCCGGGATGTTCGGGGAACAGAAGGAGACCTGTGTGGCTGGAGTGGAATGAGGGAGGGGGATAGAGGGAGGAGGTGATGGGGAGGAGATGATGGATAGGGCAGGACTTGGGCTTTTACCCCTGGGATGTGGGAGCCATGAAGCCTGCCAGCAGAACAGAGTTAGTGCTCACAGCGCCCTCTGGTGACTTTGGGGAGGACAGACCATGGAGGACAGGGCAGAGCTAGACAGGGGGACGGAGCTGGAGGTCCCTGGTGGAGTCCCTATGCTTTGCTGGTGCAGGTGGATGAGAAATGTTTGTGGAGAGAAGGCAGGGAATAAATAGCCCCAAGGTTGACCCCTCCTGGTCAAAAAGCCTGTGGCTCCCAGTTTTCTTGCTGCCTCCCCAGGTGCTTGCCACATGGCACTCTCGATGAGTAGCTCACTCAGGGCTGCTGGCTGCTCCCCAGGCCATTACAAAAGGCTTGCCGGGTTAGGTCGGGACCACCCGCCATAATCTCCTTTTGGGTCAACTCAGAGTCAACTGATTTGGGAACATTAATTAACATCTAAAAAAGCCCTCTCCACCTTTTACCAAATAAGGTTCTACACACACTCCAGGGGGTTACAGAGGGTGTGTACACGGGGTGTGTACACGGGGACAAGGTTCCTGGGGCCACCTCAGAATTCTGGCCATTTTGGGAGGACCTGAAGTGGGATTTGGGGCATGGGCTCTGGTAGGGTGAATTGGGTTCAAACCTCATCCCCAGCACTTAATCATTGGGCTGTCTTAAGTTAACCAGCTATGTTCCCCTTCTGAGCCTCAGTTTCCCTGAGCCTCAGTAAAGGGGAGATGACCCTTGAGCCCACAGAACGGATGGGCCCATGAAATGAGGTGAATGGTAGTTACTTGCCCTTGAGTCTCAAACTGGAGAATTCAGAACACAGACTTCTCTTCCTTGGCCATCAGCGCGCTACTTTGTTTGTTTTAAAGATTTTGCCAACAGCCCTGACTGGTGTGGATCAGTGGTTGGAGCGTTGGCCTGTGCACCAAAGGGTCACAGGTTCAATTCCTGGTCAAAAGCAGGTACCTGGGTTGCAGGTTCAATCCCTAGCCTCAGTTGGGGTGCATATGGGAGGCAACCAATCAATACGTCTCTCTCAGGTCAATGTTTCTCTCTCTCCCCCTCCCTTCCTCCTTTCCACTCTTCTTCAAAATAAATGGGGAGAGTGGATGGGTGGAATTCTCAAATGAGGATTAGCCAAAAAAGAAAAGAAGTTGCCAACAGTTAAAAAGCAGGTCATTTTTAAAAGAAAAAAAAATCTGGATTTCTCACTTCTCTCGAGAAGTCCCCACTCTCTGGCTAGGCTGGCCAGGGTCTTATGGAGCCGCACTGGGGCCAGAGTAGAGCAGACAGGCCCCAGGCCCCGGGGACGCTCCTGACCTCGCTCCAGGGGACTCTGAGTGGATCATTAGGGAGAACACCTGCCTATTCTGCATCCCATACACATCCACAAGAGTGGATTTTACAAGAGTACTGAAGAAACTGTAATTGGATAAAAACCAGCGATGGCCTTGTGAGAGCAGTTTCTTTAAAACGATTGTAAGGTTCCAGCTGAGAGGTCTGCCACGCAGAAGCAAGACACGGAGTCCAGGTGATTAAAAACGAGGGAGGTTTTAATCTGTGCTCCCAGGTGAAGCTCGCTGGTCTGAGGGTGGGCCAGGGAAGTTTGCTCCAAAAGGCGGCTTAGGTACTTCTTTTATACAGCTGTTTAGGGAGGGGAGGGTGGAGGGCATGAGAGGCGTGGAATTCCTGCCTCGGGCCAGGGGTCTAGGAAGGCCCTAGGAAGGCGCCAGCTATCTTTGTCACCTTGCAGATGCCTCGACCTAACAACTATATCCTCCAATCCTAGCTGGCGTGGCTCAGTGGTTGCACGTGGACCTATGAACCAAAAGGCCATGCTTTGATTCCGTCAGGGCACATTCCTAGGTTGCCAGCTCAATCCCCAGTTTGGGGCAGATGATGCCCAGTGTGGGGTGTGCAGAAGGCAGTCAATCAATGATTCTCTTTCATCATTGATATTTCTCTCTCTCTCTCTCTCTCTCCCTCCCTCTCTGAAATCAATAAAAATACACAGTAGGGTGGGGAGAGGGTTTTAAGCCTGGTCCCTGAAGCAAATTCCAGTTGTCTTTCCAGTAGGACCTACCTGGGGTGAAAACTGGATCTGAATATGAGGTCATTTGCAGGGCCCCTGTACCCTGCTTAGCAAAGGCATTTGCTATCTTGCGTTAAATAGGGTTCCCCCAAACTCATGTCCACTCGGAACTTCCGAATGTAATATCACTAGGAAACAAGGCCTTTGCAGGCAGGACAGACTGAGTAGGTGATATAGTGGTTTATGGCCCTCAGTGCGCTTATCTGGGACATGATGGGTTGTTAGTGACTGCAAATGCCAAACGTTGGACATGAAGCTCATGTGTCCCCAGGCTGGGCTCCTTGGCTTGCTGGCTCAGGTGTCCATCATCACTGCCCATTCTCTGCCAGCCTCGGTGACCCCCAGGGGCATTACGTATGAGGTTTACCAGGCACCAGGCGCATGATCGGTACTGAATAAATGTTGGTTCTAGTTACTATAGATCAAGTAAATAAACTAATCCTCACCGGACAACCAGGGGTTTAAAGCAATTTCCTGATTTGAGGCCGAGATGAGCAACTGCAGCTACCACCAGAGGGCAGCAAAACACCAGCAATGTGGTATCTGCTCGCACCAGCCCAGAGACGCCGGCCCTCTGCATTTTGCAAGTTCCAGATCCTCTCCCTGGCCTAGGCTCCCCAGCGCCCCTGAACGCCCAACTGGAGAAAGCACAGCCCCAGCCCCACAAAACGCCCCTGGGCTGCTGGGAACAACAGAGAGGGGAGTGGAGGTGGACGATCCATCAAGCCATACTACAGAGAAAAAAGCACACCCTCTAATACATTTTAATGTTTTTGAACCTATTTTAATGGATTTCTTCCCCAGCACATTCAAGTAGTTGAAATTTTTGAAAAATTAAAAAAGGATGTGTTGGCTGGGTGGCTCAGCTAGCTGGAGCGGCATCCCATACAACAGAAGGTTGCAGGTTCGATTCTAAGTCAGGGTGCATAACTAGGTTACGGGTTCAATCCCCAGCTGGGGTGCATATAAGAGGCAATTGATTGATATTTCTCTCACATCAATGTTTCTCTCTCTTTCTCATATATCCATAAAAACATCCTCGAGTGAGAGTTACAAAAAGTATGTGTATTAAAACTCATGGCAGCCAAAACTGGTTTGGCTCAGTGGATAGAGCGTCAGCCTGCGGACTGAAGGGTTCCGGGTTCGATTCCGGCAGGGGCATGTACCTTGGTTGTGGGCACATCCCCAGTAGGGGGCGTGCAAGAGGCAGCTGATCGATGACTCTCTCATTGATGTTTCTCTCTATCTCTCTTCCTCTCTCTCTGTAAAAAATCAATAAAATATATATATTTTTAAAAACTCCTGGCAAACACACACACACACACACACACACACACACACACCTCATGGCACTATTTTAGGTTTAAATGTATACTTTTGTAGTTATGATCCAAACAGAATCATACATTTCTTCCAGTCCTGCTCCTGCAAACTAGGTTTCCTGTGTTGGTTTCCTGCTTGGGACCTGCTGAGTGAGGAGTGACAACTTGTGGGCATGGAGTGTTCTTTGTGAGATGATGAAAATGTTCTGGAATTAGACAGTAGTGAGGGTTGCACAAGTCTGTGAATGTCCTAAAAACCACTGGATAGTCCACTTTAAAATAGTGGATTTGTATGGGTTGCAATTACATCTCAGTTAAAAGTTCGCTAGAAGGTGGTGCCTCCTTTGCATTCGCTGTCTGCTGCGATATCGGGGTTCCCATTGGCAGGTGTTGGCCAGCACTGGGCACTACTGATCTTCTTGGTTTCAGCTGTTCTCCTAGGGCCGTGGTCCCTCTCTGGGGCTTTAATCTGCACTTCCCTTTGGGCTGGCGCTGTCAAGTACATGCTCATGGCCTTGGGGGTCCTTCCCCAGGACCTGCCCTTTCAAGCCCTTGGCCCATTTTCTTAACTTGGGTTGGCTGATTTCAGGTCATTGATTTGTGAGAGTTCTTTACATGTGTTAGACCTGAGTTCTTTGTTGTATTAGGTTCTGCAAATACCTTCTCCCAGCCTGTGCTTTGCCTTTTGACTCCCCTAATGGTGTATTTGAATAAACCAAATTGTTTAAAATAAAATAGTAAATATTTTAATTAGAAATACATTCTACAGGCAAGGAGGCTCAGCAGATGAGTCATTGAGGAGATAGTTTGCCAACAGTAGCATCAGCTTTTCCATGTGAAGGGCAGAGAAAATGCGATTGGCTTCATTCACAAAGAGCCCAAAGTTCTCAGAAGGATCCTGACTTATCCTGGGTCACCTGAGGCAGCAGCCCCTGATCTGAGTAGAAGCCTGGGAGAGATGTTTCTGGAAGACGCACCGCCCTCCCCCCTCCTCCCTCCCCACACTCCCTGTTGCCGCCGCAGCCGCCCACATCAGTATATTTCTAGCAAATCTTCAGGTTTGGCATGAAACCCCCAGTTTCAAGTTACAAAACCTCATTTCCTGCCAAAGGGAATGGAAAAGGCTGGAGACGGAAGGCCACTATTTATGTCTTGTCCCCTCTGGCTAGCTGCCTCGTAGGTCAATCATTTGTGTAGCTCTGTGGTGTGGAATGAGGACATGGCCACCCAGGGGGCTCCCTGAGGATGTGGCCCATGCCTGTCCACTTCTAGGTCCCCAGGGGGCCATGGATGCTGGGCGGTGCCAGAGCGGGCAGCTGGAAGCTGTGTGTTCACCCTGGGTCATCAGTGCCCAACCTTTCTGGGCATTAAATGGCTAGGGTCTTGCAATTCTTTTCTTTCTTTCTTTTTAAAAATATCTATATATATAAAAGGCTAAGCGACTGTCCAACCAACCGACCATCTAACCAACTGTCTGACCAGCCAGGAGATATAACGTGCACTGACCACCAGGGAGCAAATGCCCAACGCAGGAGCGGCCAAGTGACAGCAATTCTGCAGAGCGCCCTCTCACTCTCCAGGACCCCTTGGGGGATGTCGGAGAGCGGGTTTCAGCCCGATTCTCCATCCTCGCAGGCCAGGCCGAGGGACCCCGCCTGCCAAGGTGACCTCGCTCATTCTGCCCCTTTGAGCCCCGCGGGAGGTTGGCTCCAGGGAACGTCCAGCCAGTCTCACCCAGTCCCTCCCCAAGGGCCACCTTCTTCTTCTTTTAAAAAAACAAAACATTTTTATTGACTTCAGAGAGGAAGAGAGAGGGAAAGAGAGATGGAAACATCAATGATGAGAGAAAATCACCAATCAGCTGCCTCCCACACACCCTCACACTTGGGATCAAGGCCACAGCCTGGGCATGTGCCCTGATGGGGAATCCAACCGTGACCTCCTAGTTCATAGTAAGACGCTCAACCACTGAACCACGCCAGCCGGGCTGGGGTCTTGCAATTCCTCACAAAAGAATTGGAAACTGGCTGGTGGCTGAGGGGCAGGTCAGCCCGAACCACAGCCTCTCTTGACTCCAGGTGGCTAGCAGGTGGCACAGGCAGCATCTGAAGCAGAGCTCCCTGCCCCGGAGCCTGGCAGGAAGTGGGGCCAGGACCTCCCCCCTTGCCCAGCACACCAGCCCTGTTTATACCAGGAACCCATGGAAAGTTCTCCTGGTTCCACGGAGCGGCTCTCATCAATAAGTCATTGGCAGGATGGATGATCCCTCCCAGGGAGCAGCGGAGAGGCAGCCCCTCTCCCTTTCCATGCCCTGGATGGGCCATGTGGGGACGTCAAAACTGCTGGCCAGGCCGGGCTCGGAAGTTCCAACAGGGAATTACGGTGTGACCAGCCATTCCCCTCCTCGGCGGAAATGAAGATGAGAACTGAAAACATATGAACACACAACAACCTGCACACCCATGTTCAAAACTCGCAGTTCACAGCAGCACAGTTCACAGCAGCCAAAGGTGAACACAACCCACGGGTCCATCGATGGGTGAATGGACAAGCACAATGTGGTCCCTCCACACACGGGAATAGCACTCAGCCCTGAAAAGGAGGGAAGCACTGACACTGGTTACAGCGTGGATGGACCTTGAACACAAGACGCTCAGTGAGAGAAGCAGACACAAAAGGCCACACACCGTGTGTGGTTCCATCTCTGTGAAATGTCCAGAGCAGGCACATCCACAGAGACAGGAAGTGGGTCAGAGGCTGGGGAGGGAGATGGGGGTGACTACTAATGGGAATGATTTTTTGGGGGGGTGGGGGTGATGAGGATGTTCTGGAATTAATAGTATTGATGGTTGGGCAATTCTATGAATATGCTAGAAACCGTTGCATTCTATAATTTATTTCTTCTGCATAGTTGTGGTTTTTTAAAAATCCTCAGCTGAGATATGTTTTTAATTGGTTTTGGAGAGAGTGGAAGGGAGAAAGAGAGACAGAAACATCGATGTGACAGAGAAACAATGATTGGTTGCCTCCCAGGCCCTACTAAAGATCGAACCTGCGACCCAGGTAAGTGCCCTGATCAGGAACCGAACCCACAACCTTTAGGTGTAGGAGACGATGCTCCAACCAGCTGCCCTGGCTAAGGGCTCTGCATAGTTTAAAATATATATTCCCCAGGTACAATTTGAACAATGCAGGTGGGTATATTAAAAAAAAAAAAAAAAAAAAAAAAAAAAAAAAGTCTGTTCCACTCCGGCTGGCGTGGCTCATTGATTGACCGTCGACCTATGAACCAGGAGGTCACAGTTCAGTTCTCAGTTAGGGCTCGTGCCCGGGTTGCAGGCTCAATCCCCAGTGAGGGGTGTGCAGGAGGCAGCCGAACAATAATTCTCTCTCATCATTGATGTTTCTATCTCTCTCTCACTCTCCCTTCCTCTCTGAAATCAATTAAAATATTATAAAAACTAAAACAAAAAGTCTGCTCTAACTCACCATTTCACTTATTTAACCAATTCATCTTTCTGGGAGCAAACCCTTTCCACACTCCTTTTTCCCAGCTTTACCGAGGCTTGATGGACCTGTAACAATTGTGTGCGCTCATTGGCACCAAGATGCCGAGGGGCTGAGGCTTCCGCTGCCGGCCAGCCTCTCAGCGGGGCCTGTGCACCCACCGTGGTGCCAGTGGTGC
Organism: Pipistrellus kuhlii; assembly: GCF_014108245.1. NCBI lineage: Eukaryota > Metazoa > Chordata > Mammalia > Chiroptera > Vespertilionidae > Pipistrellus > Pipistrellus kuhlii. Next base: position 69,442,924 of record NW_023425584.1, read on the forward strand.
CAGTGGTGCCTGTGGTGGCTGTGGTGGCGGAGGAGGGCACAGTCACCACAGACGAGGGCTTCGTGTGGGGCCATGGAGCTTAGAGGGGGAAGAGGAACTCACTGCATCGGTGGCTGGCTCTGGGGAGGGGCAGACAAGGGGATGTGTGTGGAAGCTCTGCACACCAGCTGCAGTGGTGAGGTGGGTGACGTCATCGTGGTGGAGAGGATCCCAGGTTCACAGAAGGGACGGAGGTGGAGGCCGGCCCCAGGCTGGGCTCAGTCTGGAAAGATTCTGTCCTCGGTGAACTTTCCCACAGGAGAGCCGAGGAGCCGATCTGCAGGAGGTGAGCGGGCGATGTGAGGGTTTTTACGGAAAGGGGATCTTATTAGTGCCAAGGGCCAGGCAGTGCTGTCTCTGCACACGCGTGGTCTGGTATTCGAAAAACTAGGCCAGGATGTTTTGGTCCTGGTTTCCGCTCCCTAGTAACACGGCAGAAGATGCTCTTCCATGGCGTGCCTTATGGTGTCTCCTGAGCAGCAGCAGCTTCATCTGGATGCACCCTCCACCTGGGCACAAGGAGAGAGATGCAGGGGCTTCATTCCATCTCCCGCAGAGCACGTAGCTCTCAAATGGCAACAAGGGGAACGTGGTGTAACACGCACCCTCACCAGCAAGCCCTGACTCAGCCAGGCAGCCTCAGGGGCCAGCACCAGGCTCTGTGTGCATCCACATCACGAAGGAGCCTGCTCACCATGGGAACGAAGTAAGACAAGCCAGCCACTGCAGGAAAGTCAGGAGTTCTTTCAAAAAGCCAAACCTAGAGCCCTGACAGGCATGGCCAAGTTGGCTGGAGCATCGTCCTGTACACCAAAGGGTCACAAGTTTGATTCCTGGTCAGGGCGCATACTCAGGTTGTGGATTTGATCAATGTTTCTATCTCTCCCTTCCTCTCTCTGAAAAGTCAATAAAAGCATCTTAGCTAATAAAGATGGAATATGCAAATTGACCATAATTCCACGACAAAGATGGCTGCGCCCACAGCCAATAAGGAGGGGATATGCAAATCGACATGACAAGGCGAGAGATGGAAGGCGGCAAGAAGGCCTATTCTTGCGTGAATCTTCGTGCGTTGGGTCTCTAGTATTTTTAAAAAATATATATTTTATTGATTTTTTACAGAGAGGAAGGGAGAGAGAGAGTTAGAAACATCGATGAGAGTCATCGATCAGCTGCCTCCTGCACGCCCCCTCCTGGGGATGTGCCCGTAACCAAGGTACATGCCCTTGACCGGAATTGAACCTGGGGACCCTTCAGTCCGCAGGCCGATGCTCTCTCCACTGAGCCAAACCGGTTTTGGCGGGCCTCTACTATTTTTTATAAAAAAGATTTGTGCTTAAAGTAGCTTTGCTCCCAGATTGTTCACACCCTGTGATAGCCACGGCGTGTCTGCTGTGCTGTGCACAGTGATGAGCCTGGGTGACAGTAGAGGCCCAAGGATAGCACCTATGAGGACTGGAGTAGATCCCAATTCCCCAGTCTCATTGGAACAGCTGAAGCCCCCTGAGTGCCTGGGACCATGCTGAGGCCTGGCCCGTGCTCGCTGGTTCTGTCCTGCTTTCCTTCCTGGAGGAGGTCACGGTCACACAAGAGGGAGGTTTTCTCTCTGAGGGCCGAAGGCTCTCCACAGAGCAGCACCTCAGCTCCACACAGGGCAACCCCGGCCGCTCCTTTAGAGACGCCACGGAGGCTCGGGAACAGCCCCTGAAATCCCCCAGGGCCCCACCCAGGTCAGTCTGCCTCCACGTGCGAGCCCACAGGCCCAGGCACCCCGACAGAAATACACACTCCGTAGGGTGGATCCAGCTGAGGACCTGGGAGAGTGATTTGTTCTGTTTTAATTTATCGTTATGGTTTAAAGCCTTACAGATGTCCCTCATTTTCACCCCATTGATCCCCTCCACCCCAGGCCTTCACCTCACTATTGTCTGTGTCCAGGGTTATGTGTACGTGCAAATAAATTCTCTGGTTTATCTCTTCCCTCCTCCCCCACCCCTTTCCTCTGAGATTTGTCAGTCTGTTCCATGTTTCTATGTCTCTGGATCTATTTTGCTCATCAGTTTATTTTTGGCGTGGAGTGATTTTAACTCCTGCCTCAGTTTCCCCGCCGGGAATCTGGTTGGCCTCCAAGGCTGGCCACTGTCTAACTGTTAGGGGCAGAAATAGAATAGTGGGGACTAGCTATAATGACAAGGAATATTAATCATGCTCTGTTAACCAGGATTGTTCTGTTCTGATTAGAGAAAGACATTCTAAGCGGGGCTGAGAGTTGTATGCCGGGGGACAGGAATGCAGGGCTGTTCTCCTTTTCCAAGAACTGCCTGTCATCATGGAATGATTTACAACCTTGTGGCTGAAACAATCTGGACGCGGAGGCACCTGCCCTAGGCGACCCCCTGCCCGCAGGGCCGGTAACCAGTAACCATTACACCGTGTCCACTTCCCCATGCCTGTAATTCCTACTTTCGCACGTACTCTTTGTCCTTCTGTCCAATACAAGCAGTTGGTTGATGGGGTGGGAAGGGCTGTGCAGAACAGATATTTGTGGATGACCGGCAGCTCTCCCATACCGCTGGCATTATTGGAATAAACACTCATGTATGATTCAACCCTATATCTGCTTAGGGGGTTCAGTCAGTGACAGGCAGCCGGGACCCAGTGGTTGTCTGCTTTCATAACCGGTAGCAGAAACTCTGCTGCCTCCCCCGAGTCCAGGCCTGTGTGTCCACCATCCAGCCTGGCCTGCAATGAGCTGAAATCTCTTCCCACCTCCCTCCTCCCAACGGCTAAGTGAGGGGAGGCACGAACGCCCTGGCTGCAGAGTGGACAGCGTTGATGGGAGTGGCCGTGGACGACCAGCCTGCGGCGGCCCAGGGCCCAGGGCCAGCCACGCACGTTCAGACGCAATCACCGTGTGGCATCTCTGCGGGAGGGGGTGCAGCATGGAAGGGTGCTAGCATGTCCCAGGGCTTGGCCACTGGTGGTTCCTGGATGAACATGCAAAGTCCCTAAATGCTAGCGGCAGCAGAGAACAAAAGGAAAAAGGCGTTCCTGGGCATCTAATTTAAAACAAGCAAACAAACAAGTGGGGACAAAGGCAGGAATGCTGGGAATGTGGCCAGGTCCCCTTCCGGTGTGGGTGCGGGTGCGGGTGCGGGTGTGGCTGAGGCTGACCGTGTGGGACCTCAGGCCACCCAGGCTCCCTCAGCCTCTGCGCTCGTGGGAGGGAACTAAGACAATTATTAACACTAAGGAATTTTGCTGTTTTTACTGGGGTTGCGATTGCTCCCTCCTGGCGTGTGTTTATTGTAAGGGACATTTTGGGGTCTGAGTGGGGACCCCTCAGAGTTTGAATTCTTGGGCGTGAAAGAACCCTGTGGAAGGTTCCAGAGAGCTTCACGGGGAGAAGTAAGCATGAACGTCGCAGGCTGCTGGAGGAACACCGGCATTTTAAGAGCAGTGTTCCTAAGCCTTGGCCTGGTGCGGGGAGGCCTCTCTCCCGGAACCGTATACAATGTCTGGAAATGACAGGACATTCCACACTTTGGAGATAAGCACCAGCGTTTGGTATGTGTGTGTGTTTTCTGGTTGGATCTGCTTTATCTTCAGCAAAAAGGAAGGAGCTTGTGCTTGCCTAATTCTAGAATTTTCCTCCAAGATCATGTTGGGAGATTTAAACTCTGCTAGCTGGACAGAGAAGCTGGGGCAGGGGAGGGAAATGTGGCTTTCTTCAAAGAATAAAGATGTAGCCGAGACCGGTTTGACTCAGTGGATAGAGTGTCGGCCTGCGGACTGAAGGGTCCTGGGTTCGATTCCGGTCAGGGGCATGTGCCTTGGTTGCGGGCACATTCCCAGTGGGGGGTGTGCAGGAGGCAGCTGGTCGATGTTTCTCTCTCATTGACGTTTCTAACTCTCTATCCCTCTCAATTCCTCTCTGTGTAAAATCAATGAAATATATTATTAAAAAAAGAAAAGAAAAAAAAAAGAATAAAGATGCAGCCCTGGCCGGTGTGACTCAGTGGCTGGAGCTCGGGCCAAGCACTGAGGGGTCCGGGTTCAATTGCCAGTTCAGAGCACGCACTTGCGTTGCGATTTGCTCGTGCAGGAGGCAGTGGGTCATGTGGCTCTCGCTTGCAGGCATGTTTCTCTTTCTCCTTCTCCCTGCCCTCCCTTCCTCCCACATTCTGAAAAAGCAATGGAAAGAATATCCTCGGGTGAGGACTAACAAAACAACAGAAGATGTAGATTTTAGGGAAAGAAGAATTGTTATCATCTCAGTCTTTCTGGGTTTTTGTTGTTGTTGTTTGTTGAACTCCGCTGGGCGCGGGCTGGTCGGAGGTTCGGGGGAGCAGGATTCTGAGGTGAGCTGGGCTGGGAGGGCTCCCGCTCCTCTGGAATGTGGGTGGGGCAGCCAGGAACGTTGTGCCTGACCCCTGTCCTCAGTGACCCGGCACCCAGATTTAGGGCTGGACATGCCTGTGGGCCCCCAGCACGTCCTGAGTTTCAAGAAGCCCAGGGAGGAGCTGCTGCCCACGTGAGAGGGAGCCCCAGAAACGCTGACCAGGAGGAGGACGCGAGACGGTCAGCGCCGACAGCCCTGCAAATGGTGAAGATGTTTCCGGAATTGCAGTTTGGGAAGATGGGAGAGTTGTGGGGACAGATGGTGGTGTCGGCTGCACTACAGTGTGAATGTACTTGATGCCACTGACCCCAGGACTGAAAATGCTGAAAGGGGTAAATGTTATGGTTTGCATAGTTTAGAGATTGATTTATTTATTTTACTAATTAAAAAAACAAACAAACAAACATTTTACAATTTAAAAAAATGATGTTTCAGAGGAAATGTTAATATCAACTGGAAAGTTTCAGGAAATAAAATAAGGGGAAAGGAATCTGCTAAACAAGGAAGCAAGTCTCACTTTGGTGAACACAATAAAGCTACGAATAAAGTTCAAAGCCCCTGCTCAACACACCAGCACTTGTTCCCTCTGGGCTCCTGGGGACATTTATTTCCTCTTCTATTCTATTCTATTTTTAAATCTGTTGCTACACTAACATGGGAAACTGAGTTGGTTGTTAAATGCAAAATGCATCATGGAAAAATGAATGGTGCCCTAGCTGATTTGGATCAATGGATAGAGTGTCGGCCTACGGACCAAAGGGTCCCAGGTTCGATTCCAGCCAAAGGCACATGCCCAGGTTTCAGGCTCTGTCCTGTCCCCAGTAGGGGGGATGTGGGAGGCAGCCATTCGATGATTCTCTCTCATCATTGAACATACACTGACAGAGCCCTGGCAGGCATGACTCAGCAGTTGGAGCTTTGGTCTCCTCACCAAAGTCTCAGGTTCAATTTCCGGTCAAGGGCATGTACCTCGGTTTCTATCTCTCTCTCCCTCTCCCTTCCTCTCTGAAATCAATAAAGATATATTAAAAAACCAACAACTCAAAGGATGGAAGATGCATAGGGGTTGGGAGCATGATGTCACTTTACAAAAAAAACCCAAAAACAACTGTATGTCCTCTCAGGTTCTGTGGTGGGAAATAGGGCCTTGGAAATGCCGGGGAGCAAATAGTGTGAACTTGGAATGGCTGGAATATGCAAGGAACAGGACAGAGGAGCTTTGCATGTTTGTTTATTTTTATTTTTAAAATACATTTTATTGATTTCTTACAGGGAGGAAGAGAGAGAAATAGAGAGCTAGAAACATCGATGAGAGAGAAATATTGATCAGCTGCCTCCTGCACACTCCCCACTGGGGATGTGCCCGCAACCAAGGTACATGCCCTTGACTGGAATCGAACCCGGGACCTTTCAGTCCACAGGCCGATGCTCTATCCACTAAGCCAAACCGGTTAGAGCTGCATGTTTATTTTATATTATTTTGGGGGGGTGTGAATTGGTTACTATGATACTTAATTTTTAACCAATTTTTAGAAAGTATTAGCATGATTGGGATTATACTGTATATGTGTATATAGACATTATGTATGTGTATATATTGTACATATAGTTGTATCTACATTTATATATCCACTTATTTTCCTTACAACATACACAGACAGAGCCCTGGCAGGCATGACTCAGCAGTTGGAGGTTTGGTCTCCTCACCAAAGTCTCAGGTTCAATTTCCGGTCAAGGGCACGTACCTCGGTTGCAGGCTGGATCCCTGCCCCTGGTTGGGGCACATGTGAGAGGCAACCAATCGATGTATCTCTTTCACATTGATGTTTCTCACTCTCTCTAAAAATCAATGGATTAACAAACAAACATCAATGGGGAAAATATCATCGGGGGAGGATTAAAAAACAAACAAAAAGGCCCTGGCAGGTTTGGCTCAGTGGATAGAGCGTCTGGACTGCGGACTGAAAGGTCCCAGGTTTGATTTCAGTCAAGGGCATGTACCTTGGTTGCAGGCACATCCCTGGTAGGAGGTGTGCAGGAGGCAGCTGATCGATGTTTCTCTCTCATTGATGTTTCTAGCTCTCTATCCCTTTCCCTTTCTCTCTGTAAAAAATCAATTAAAAAAAAAAGGTAAATAAATATAGGAAACCTGAAAGAAAGGCTTATGAGGTTAAAGGTGGTTACTGTTGACTTGAGTAGTGGAAGTGTCAGGTAATTTTTAAAAAAATATATTTTATTTATATTTCATGGAGAGGAGGAAGAGAGGGAGATAGAGAGCTAGAAACGTCGATGAGAGAGAAACATCGACCAGCTGCCTCTTGCACACCCCCTACCGGGGATGTGCCCGCAACCAAGGTACATGCCCTTGACCGGAATTGAACCTGGGACCTTTCAGTCCGCAGGCCGACACTCTACCACTGAGCCAAACCAGCTTCGGCGTGTCAGGTAATTTTTAATTTTCTTTTATTTGGTTACCCAATTTTTTAGAGTAAACTTTTAAAAAAACCTTTTCTTTTCATTTTTATAAAATATTTTTGTTGATTTCAGAGAGGAAGGGAGAGGGAGAGAAAGATTGAAACATCAGTGATGAGAGAAAATCATTGATTGGCTACCTCCTGCACGTCCCTATAGGGGATAGAGCCCACAACCTCGGCATTTGCTCTTGACCGGAATCAAACCCTGGGACCCTTCAGTTTGCAGGCGACTGTTTTATCCACTGAGCCAAACCTGCTAGGGCTACAACGAGCATTTAGCATAACGTACACACATTTTAAACTCAGTAAGAAAAATAATGCAGAAAAGCCTCAGGAACAAAAGAGAAATCCCACCGCCATCAGCAGTCACTCCCCATCCCCCTTCCTAGCCCCTGACAACTACTAACACACTTCCTGTCTCTGGGTCTGCCTGTTCTTGACATTTCACAGAAATCACACACTATGTGACTTTCTGTGCCTCGCTTCTCTCACTGAGCATCATGGTTTTAAGGTCCATCCACATATCTGTGCTTCACTCCTTTTCATGGCTAAGTAATATTCCAGTGTACAGATGGAGCACATTTATCTGTTGATGGACACCCGTTGTTCCCTCTTTATGGCTTTTGTGGATCATGCTGCTGTGTACACTCTTGTATTTGTGTACCGTTTTATGTGGATGTGTTTTTATTTCTCGTGGGGTGAAATTCCTAGGGTGAAATTGCTAGGTCAGACAGTAACTCTCTGGTCACCCTTTAGAAGAACTGCCAGTTTTCCACAGCAGCTGCCTGTTTCACAGCCCAGCAGCTGTGGACTAGGGCTCCAACCTCTCCACACCCTCGCCCACCCCTGTGATCGCCATTTGAACAGTGGCCACCCTGTGGGTGTGAGGCACCCTCTCACTGAGTTTGCTTGGTCAGCATTTCCTCCATGTCTCATGCTGTTGAGCATCTTCTCATGGCCTTGTTGGCCATTTGTCCATCTTTTCTACGGAGATGTCTGTTCAGAACTACAAAGGAACTTGGAGCCAGTGGCCTTGGCCCCTTCTCCTCCCTCCTCTTCCGACTAACACCTAAGCAGCCCCACCCTCCAGCCCATCCAAATGGAAACGCATTGGTGACAGAGTGTCTCCACGCCGGGCAGGGGTGGCTTCTGTGGAACCAGGCACAAACACTTGTGTAGTCAGCCCGAGGTGAGGGGCAGGGTCCGTCTTGACCCTCCGTGGGTCGTGAGGAGCCTACCCAGGCAGGTGGCCCCGAGGCCATCCAAGCCGACTGCCCGAGCCTCCAGATCAAGTGTCCGTTCCTGCTATAAACTATTGATGCCGGCGCTGTCACCACTGGAAGTCTGGCTGTCTGGGGTGTCGTATGTTACCTGTTATGAAATGCAAGGGCCACTCTTCCTTGTGTCCTCAGGTCCTATCTGCCTGCCTTGGGGGCACGCTCTTTCCCAAGCGCCTGGATCCTTCCAGAATTAGCTTTTCACCAGGATTCCGGATCCCCCCTCTGTGCAGCCTGACCTCCTCCGGGGTCATCTGCAGAGGACTCTGGGGCTTTATTTAAACACAGCTGACATTGGGCAGTTACTGTCTGTGGGGGCCACCCTGGGCACTTGTGGGATAGAGAGCAGTGTCCCTGGCCCCCAACTAGATGTCAGGGACACCCCCAGTGTGACAGCCACAAATGTCCTCAGACATGGTCCAGTAACCAAGCAGGGGCAAAAGGAATCTCCTGCTTGCTGAAACCGGTTTGGCTCAGTGGTAGAGCGTCGGTCTGCGGACTGAAAGGTCCCAGGTTTGATTCCGGTCAAGGGCATGTACATTGGTTGCGGGCACATCCCCAGTGGGGAGTGTGCAGGAGGCAGCTGGTCGATGTTTCTCTCTCATCGACGTTTCTAGCTCTCTATCTCTCTCCCTTCCTCTCTGTAAAATATCAATAAAAATATATTAAAAAAAAAAAAAAAGAATCTCCTGCTTATGTGCACACATATGAGCCTAACCAGTGGTCAAGGACAATAGGGGGGTGGGGACATGAGTGTGTGGGGGGGGATTGGAATGGGGGGTTGAGGACAAATATGTGATACCTTAATCAATAAAAAATTAATAATAAAAAAAGAAGAATCTCCTGGGTGAGAGAGGCTGCTTTCCTGTATGTAGGAAGGCTCTGCTGCAGTGACCAGGATGGCGTCCTCACCCCCAGTGGGTGAGGACTTGGGTCTGGCCCCTACCCTGGTCAGGACATGCTGGGCAGCCCACAGCCCCTGATCTGTTCCATCTCAGCTGGTTCCCATGGCCCCGTGACCCTGTGGGCAGGCGGGCATCGGAGTGAACAGATGGCCACAGGATCACTTACCACCCAGCTCACATTCCCTCTCCCTATCAAGACATCCTCCTTTTCATCAATTTTGCAAGGGCCACGGAAGCAAGCCAACTTTCCTGTCACCAGGCAAAGCTGCCAGCCCAGACAGGAGGCCACTGCCCACCCCCCTGGCCACGCTTCTCAAAGGCGTAATGAGTTTCCTGTGCTGTCATGACCAAGAGCCACGAGCTGGGTGACTTAAAACAACACACATTCACTCTCTCCCTTTTCTGGAGGCCAAGTGCCAGCCGGCTGGTTCTTTCTGGAGGCTGTGAGGGGAGATGTTGGTGTTGCCAGCAACCTTGGCATGCCAGGCTGGTGACCTCATTACCCCAGTCTCTGCCTCTCTTGTCACTGTGGCCTCTTCCCTGTTTGTATGCAAATTTCCCTCTTCCTATAAGGACACTAGTCATTGCCTTAGGACTCCTTTGTGACCTTGTCTTAACGGTTTCCATCTGCACAGACCCCATTTCCAGGCAAGGTCACATTCGTGGGTGCGGGGCGTCAGGACGTGGACACATCTTTTGGGACCCTGACTCAACCTTTGTGGTTCCGTCCTCCACACTCTTGGCCCAGCAGTCCCGTGCCCACCCTCCCCCCTCAAATTAAATGTGGCTGCTCAGGGAGGCTGCCCTGATCTGTCGCAGCCCCTTCCGGCCTTTCTCTCTGCCATTTCCTGCTGGGCTCAAAGCAGCCGCCGGCTGGTGTTTGCTGCCCTCTGTTTTGTGTTTACCGTCCATTTCCCGAGGCCCCGGCTTCCTGCACAGCCCATGCCCAACAGGAGCCCTGACCTGACTTTGAGCCATTTGGGCTCCTGACCATTTGACAGAAAGACCCCTGGCCCATCCCTCTCCACGGGCTGCACATGGCGACCCCTCCTGAGAGGACAGTTGAGGGACAGACTTCCCAGTGGAGAAAAATGACCAGCACACAGGCCAGGAGATAAGGGTGTCAGCCCTGAGGAGCCACAGGTGACAGCAGGGACTCTGATGACGTTTTGGCTTGCCAGTGTTTCATTCCTTTTCGTGGCTGACTAGTAATATTCCACTGTGTTTGTGTTGTGGCTGGATCACGTTTTGTCTGTTTGTCTGTCAATGAACACTTTTGGCTTCTGTGAGCACTCCTGTCCAAGTGATTGTGCGAATGTGAGTTTCATTTCGCTTGAGCACATACCTAAAAGTGTTGCTGGGTCAGGTGGTCATTCTGTGTGGACAGGCCTGTTTGCCCCAAGGAAGGTGGAGCAGCCTGCGGGGGGGAGAGCTATCTTACAGGCTAAGAGGCTCAGGCAGCTGACTCAAAGTCTCTGATCTCTGGGCTGGGGAAAGGAATTGATAATACTTCATACTCAGAGGATTAAAAAGTTATAACTGGCCCTAACTGGTTTGGGGCGTTGGCCTGCGGACTGAAGGGTCCCAGGTTTGATTCTGGTCAAGGGCACGTACATACCTTGGTTGCAGGCACATCCCCAGTCGGGGGTGTGCTGGAGGCAGCTGATCGATGTTTCTCACTGATTGATGTTTCTAACTCCCTTCCTCTCTGTAAAAATCAATAAAATATATTGGGGAGGAAAAAGGAGTTATAACTGGAAGGCACCCAGCACTAGCTGAGCTCCCAGCCGGGGGGTGGTGTGGTGCTGAAGGCGGAAACAAAGTTCTAGCCCTAAGGCAAGGCCTGGGGAGAGGGTGGGTTCCTGAGGGGAGGGGCAAGCCGGCTGGTTTGGGCGAGGAAGGGCTAGGGAGTTAACCGCCTGAGGGGAGGGAGTCTGAGCCCTGGATGTGGGATCTATGATAAGACCCTTGTGAGGTGGCCAGGAAATTCAAAGGTAGCACCTTGGAGACTCCCTACCTTACAGAGACAGTGGGCTGGGCAGGGCCTGGCCGGGGTAGTGGAGGAAGAGCCTGGGGCCTAATTGCAGGAGGGGACCTGCTGAGGTCTGGTAAGCTGGGGAGTCAGCTATTCCCTGATGGGCCCAGGCAGGAGGCAGATTTTGAATATTCTCAGGCCAGAGAGAGTTCCAGAAGGTCCAGGAGAGGGTTCAGGCCACCCAGCTGGGCTGGGGGAGGAGCTCCAGCTTGGAGGAGCTGGGAGTAGTCTCTTTAATCCCCTTCTGCTCTACTTCAGTTCAACAGAAATGTGCAAGAAGGGTCAGAAAGTCTGGGAGGCCGTCTGGGGGGAGAGAAGATGTGAGAGACTTGCCCAAGCACAAACCCAGATCCCCTACAACCATGGCTTTGTAATCTAGGCAATGGATAAACAAACACGGGACTAAATCCAAAACCATTAAGCTATTTCTATTGGAAACAGGAAGGTAAACCGCAGGGAGGGGAAGAGGGACAGGCCTGGCCATGCCCCTCTATTTTGACAAAGATAAACTGAGGCTCCATCTTCCACTTCCATCTGACTTGAGAAGAGAATTAAAGCCCTGGGATACCTGCCCTCACCCCCATCTGGCTCCCACTCAGCCAGCCTTGCTCCTGCCACAGAGTATCGTTTTCAAAATTATCAAACAATTGCAAGGTGAGCGTGTGGCTGCACTCACCCTGAATCATTCATGAGGGAAGCAGCTGGCTGGCAAGATTAGGATGGAAGCACTGAGACGGGAAAGGGAAGACAAAGAGAGGAGGCTGGCTCCCCTAAACAAACCAGGGGCCCAGATCTAATTGTCTGTGCCCTGCCCCGAGCCTTTTCTGCAGCCATGAAGGCCCCGCCAGCATCCTTTTGTTGCTGGCCCAAGTTTCAGATGGCGTTGTGAACTGTTGGGTTAGGGGGCCATATTAGATTATATTAACATCTAATCCCTGAACCTATGAGCATGACCTTATTCGGGAAAGGGGGTCTTGATGTTAACATTAAAAAAAAATTCAAACCTGTAAAGAATTTTTGTGAGTTTATTTGAGCCAAACTGTTGACAATTGCCAGGAAGCAATATCTCAACGAATTGGGATAGTGCTCCGGAGAATGGTGGATTTTCCTCTATTTTTATATTTTGCAATCTAAGGAGGCACATAGGTGGGGTAACATGAAATCCATTGGTGATAAATTAGAGAGACGGGAGAAAGCAAAGAAGAGAAACCTCTGGGATTGGATTAAAAAGTAAAATGATAGACACATACTTAGGTGGGTGCAGGAATAATTAACAATGAAGGAATTTGTGGTATCTGTCCTGGTGCCCACCACATTTGGTTGTGCCCCAAGAGGTCCAGAAAAAGTTACAAGTTACCCAGACATTTCAAGGGTATGTTATCATAGATGGAAAAAGACAGACAGGCTCAGTTAAGGTAAAGGTTGACCTTGTCAGTAAAGATACCGGCCTAGAACGTGACTATCCCCCATAACTGCTTTTTAAATTTAATTTCAGACCATCCTTTGTGGTTACTTTAGGTCTCAGAGTTTCCAAGACCGCCATGCAGGCCCTCCCTGAGCTTGTCCGGTTTTGAGGTGAGATCTTCCGGGATTACCCTGACAGGCTTTAAATCCAATGAGAAATGTCTATGTTAGAGAAACAGAGAAGGGACAGAGAAAATAAGGGAGAAAAATGGCCATGTGATCCCAGTCAGAGACTAGAGTGATGTGCCTACAAGTCAAGAGTCTGGAGCCCCATAACCTGAGAGACATTAAGGCTCCTCCCCTGGAGCCTCCGGAGTGAGCGTGGGCCTGTTGGTACCTTGATTTCACGCTTCTGGCCTTCAGAAAGCGAGAGAATAAAGGAGGGAGTTGTGTAGGTTTAGGGAAGAATCTTCCAGAAGGGAACTGCTGCACAAAGGAGGCCCACAGAAGTGAGGTCAGAAACGAGAAAGGTGGCCAATGGGGTGGGGTGGGGCCTCCTGGGCTGCAAGATTGATTTGGGCTTGAACTCTGAGCAAGACGCGAGTCCTGGGAGGGTCATGCTCAGAAGTGGGTTATAACACAATCCTGATGGCTTAGGCCCCCACCAATGTCAGCTGCCCCTCCTCTCTCTGGGCTGAGACACTCCTGCCATTTAGGGTTGGGGGTGGGGAGGCAGCCCTGGCACTGGTCACCAAAAGATGAGCAACTGGCCCTGGTGGTACCCACGTCCCAGCTTGGATGGGAGTCTGGGAGGGAGCAAACCCAAGAATCCCCTGGAACGTTCCTCATGATTAGTGATTCTGGGGCTTCAGATATTCTGAGACGCGAGAGAAAGCCGCGGCGCAGGAGGCTCCCTGTAAACCCGAGGCCGCCCCTCGCCCGCGGCAGCCCTCCAGCTCCTACAACCCCTGGGCTGCGTCCAGGCCGCCGGCCTTGGCAGTGCTGTTGCCAGGACCACGGGCGCTGGCTGGTGACATGACACCAACCCGAGAGGCAGAGAAAAATGTCATGGCCTCTCCCTCTCGAGGCTGGTGCCATTTAAAAGCCCCCCTCTCCGGGGGGCTATGATCACAACAGCTTCAGCTTCCTCTGTTTATTGAGCTTCTATTTTTTTTTGTTTTGTTTTGTTTTGTTTATTGAGTTTCTACTTCGCACCGAGAACCTCACCATCGGCTCCGCCGCCTGTGCGACCTGCAGCGCCGGGGGAGCCCACCCGCGCGAGCCTCCCGGCTCGGCCTCGCAGGTCGCACGTGGAACTCCCCCTCCCCACCTCTCTGGCCTTGGTTTCCCGTCATCGCTCCAAAGGGGCAACCCTGTCACAGACAACCCTGTTAAGTCCTGGAATCAGCACTCTTGGGAATATGTTTAGGGTGTTTTTTTCCTGCTGCTGAGATGGAGCCGCACCCGGTTCTGAATTTCCCGTGATGGCAGGATTCTGCTTTCTGCAGCCCCGGCTCAGATTCCCGGTGTGCAGGGCAGAGGCTGTCCCCTGTGTGCCGCCCCACCCCACCCCACCCCCGAGCCTCAATTTCCGCGTGTGCACCGGGCCTTCGCTGCTCTAAAACAGGCCGGTCCGGGCGATCCCTGTCCATAGGCGCCTGCAGGCTCGGTGGCCAGCAGTGAGAATTGGGGCCTGGTGTCTGGGACACGTTAAGCTGGCAGCCTCTGCCTCCCCGCCTGCTAATCTAGGAACAGCGTCTCAATTTGAATCAGACTTTTCTGCCACGTGCCCACAAGCAAGATGGAGCCTACTAGGTGTCCCGCCCGACCCTAAGATGGCGACAAGCCTCCCTTTGCTCTCCCGCGTGAGAGGGACAACAACCTGCCCGTTTGCAAGATGGTGGCAACCTAAGGGGAGCACGCTTTCCGCCGCCAGACTCGCCACGTACCCACTCTCAAGATGGCTACTCCCGCAAAGCCCAAGGCAGGAGGAATGCTGGCTCATTGGTTCAGGCTTTGTCACGTGCTCCCACCTTTTCTCCCCTCCCCCGATTCCATGGGCCGTTTCCGCCTTGAGCCCTGACGGACGGCTACGCTCTCCAATGGTCGCCTGCCATTCCTCTTAGCTCCACCCCTCAGACGGCCTCCTAGCCACTGGGCGGCGCTGGTGGGGGTCCGCAGCGCTCGCCCCGCCTCCCTGAGCAGAGGGAGCCAATGGGCAGAGCGCGCGAGGGACGTGTTCAGGCGTCTCCGCCATTTTGTGAGTCTATAACTCGGAGCCGTTGGGTCGGTTCCTGCTATTCCAGCGCCTCCACTCCGTCCCTAGCGGGTCTCTTCTGTGTGCAATGGACGGGTGAGTCATGTTTATCCGCGCTTCCCGCCCCTCTTCTCGCGCTCCAGCCTTACTCTTGCGGCCGACTGGGCCTCCTCGGAGAAAGGGCTCGCCTGCCGGGGCCACAGCGCCTCCGGGATCTTTCTTCTCTCCCGGCCGCGGGCGGTAAGGGAAGCTCCCTGGAGCGAGAGATCTCGGGTATTTCCCGAGCCGGGGGTTGGCTGGCCCAGCCCTTCCCACTGTCGTGCTCGTTTCCGGTCTCTCCGCGGTTTGTCCCGAACACACGGGGCGGCCGCGCGACCCTTTCCGCTGGTCTTCCCCAACCCCGCGCTAACTTTTGCGCTTTCCACGTGCCCTTTCCTGCTATCCGGGCGGCCCTTCCCGGTCCCCGTCCGGTTCTTCCCGCTCCCCGTCCGGCCCCCACGCGCGCGTGCGCAGTTCCTCGGACTCTTCTCAGGCCCCGGTGCGCGTGCGCAGCCTTTCCCGCCGCACCGACTTTGCTCTCGGCCTCCCCCGCCCGCGGCGGTCCCGGGCGCGCCGGGGAGACGCCGCCCTTCTGTCCGGAAGGGCGCGGGCTCTCCTCCGCCCCCGCCCGGCCCCTCCCCGGCTTCCCACAAAGAACCGCCGCGCTCCCGGTTCAGCTCCTGGACCGGGGGTGTCGGGGAGGGGCCCTCGCGCTCCCTTTGTTCCCGCCGTCCCGGAGCTCCTTGTACGGGAGTCCTTTTAAGCACGAGTTGGCTCCCTCGGGCCGCGGAGTTACAGGCCCTGGAGTCCGCGGAACGGCCCACGTGGGCCGGCGCGACCGGACCCCGAGCTCGCGGGCAGTGGGGCCGGCTGGCCGGCCAACGGCCTTTCGGCCGCCTTGGGAGAGGGAAGGGGTCTCTCCGGGGCTTGCGTGTGTTCCAGGAACGAGAGAAATGGGGAGGGCGGTGGGTAATTAGATTTTATGTTGTAGATTATCATAACCTTAAGCAGATCTGAGGTTGCAAAAAGGCTTATCCACTTGACGGTTGAGATTTAGGGCCAACGCACAAAGCTGTAAAGTCCTTAAACTGGACATGAGTCTGTCCAGTTTAAGGACTTTTCTTTTTTTTTCTGGTCTGAGGGAAAAAATGATAGGACTTGTTAAAAATGAAACTAACTTGAAACAGGGCCTTTTCTTCTTTCGTGTTAGTGTGATTATTTTCATTTCCCCTTGGGAGGGTTAGGTTCTGGTTTTTAAAAAGGGAGCCAGAAGATTCCAAAGGCAGTTCTTATCTTTAGATCTGGAGGTGTGTGTAGTTAGAATGTCTGGACGGTCACTATCTCTGTGCCTCTGGTTTTAAATGATACGTTTCAGGCTTAATTAAATTCAGCCTTTTAGAGAAACTGCTGGTGCATGAGGAATGTGATCTGGGGTCCACCTTCCGTTTTGGGTGGATCTCCCAGGGAATTGCCAGTCCAGCTGGCCTGCACTGTGGGTGCACATGAGTGGGAGTTTAAGGGGCCCTGCAGAGAAATCTTGATGGAAAGTGGGGACTGTCTGGTCTGGTTCTGTTTTTCTTCCCTCAAGGACTTTTGAGTGTTTTGTCCCCCACGTGTGGCTTGGTGGCCCAGTTCCATCTGCAGCTACTTTTGAATTGTGAGGTATTACGAGGCAGCCAGGTTCTCTTTGGAAGGTTTGAAACCCTTTTTAAGAAGAGCCATTTTATGTAAAACTGCCTCAGGCTCCCTCCCAGGGAGCAATGTGTTGCCCTGGGTTAGCAGAGGGGAAGCTGCATGTTTTTCATTCTTTCCGTTTTTCTGAGTTTTTCCTTGACACTCTATAAGGCAGTGGTTCTCAATCTTTCTAAAGCCACAACCATTTAATACATTTCCTCATGTTGTGGTGACCCCCAACCATAAGATTATTTTTGTTGCTACTTCATAACTGTAACTTTGCTGCTGTTAATGAATCATAATGCAAATATCTGTGTTTTCCCATGGTCTTAGGCAACCCTGATAGCTGTTCTCAACCTATGAGTTGCAAACTGCTGCTGTAAGGCCTAAGACCATCGGAAAACACAGATATTTGCATTATGATTCATTAATAGCAGCAAAGTTACAGTTATGAAGTAGCAACGAAAATCTTATCGTTGGGGGTCCCCACAACATGAGGAAATGTATTAAAGGTTGATGGCATTAGAAAGGTTGAGAACCATTGCTATAAGGTTTTAAAAACTCTTGACACTAGCCCATAGTGTTTTTTATACTGAAGAGGTGAAGGCCCTACAGTAGAGGCAGTGGGTTAGAATGAGCCAGTGAGATGTGCAGCAAATGGCTGGACTAGGGTGTAGCACTTGGGGGCAGGAGTGTCAGATCTTCTGCTCATTCTGAGACTAGCCTTTCCTGGCTAGTGAGGGGGACATCTTTGTGTGACATCATGGAGGCTCTGGTCACACACCACTAAGCCAGGTGACCTGGTGGAGGGTGGAAGTTCCTCTCCTTGAGTCATGAAGGACCTTGTGAGTTTACATTTAGAAGCCGTAGGAGGGTTTTATGTTTGTACTGAGAGCTGGTGTGCAGTTGAGGAATGCAGGGACCTCAGCAGCCATGGTTTTTTCTCACCTTCCTTAGCCGGGCCTGGAGCAGGGAGAAAGTCCGGTCACATGGAGCCAGGTTGATGAGTAACTTGTGTTAATTTTATCTGATTATTTCATCTTTGCTGCCTCCTTACTCTGAAGGGTGCCATTCTTTGAACAGAGTTCCCTTGTTGAGCCCCTTTCTCATCTCCCTGGAGCTATGACCCCAAGGCCTTGTGAGCTACCTTCTCACTAGTCTCCTCTGCTTGAAACATTCTCCAAGCATTTCCAGTTTTTAGAAAGCAAACAACAGCACTTCAGCTTTTAACAATAAGCATCAAGTGTCCCTCCTGGGGCTTTTGGAGGGGGTGTTTTTGTCTGGTGGCCTGCTGGGAGGGAGGGGAGCTAGAGGACAATGATGGCTCCTTTTTCAAGTTGAGATTAAAGGGGCGGCAGCTCACTTCCCTGCCCTAAGCTTACTAGTTATCTGAGGACTTCATTGGGTGGACTGTGCAGCCAGAGGAGCCCTTCGCTGGCCGGCCTATCCTGAGAGTCCTAGCAGCAGCTGCTGTAGTACACCTGCTAACATTCTTTTTTTTCTCTCTCTACAGCATTGTCCCAGACATAGCAGTTGGTACAAAGGTAGGCATTGCTGACTCTGCTACCCTTCTAGCTGGCATGGCCTCTGATCTGGTGCTGCCCTGCAGGCCCCTTCCCTCCTGCTGCTGAGCACTGGGGCTTCTAACGGCACTCCCATGGTCTATAGTGTGTGTAGGGCTGACAGTTTGCAGGTTGGGCACTCAGGCACCTTTCCTTTGTCCTGCCTGCATCCAGCTAATTCGAGGCACTGTGTTTCTAACTGTGGGTTCCGTGGCCTCTCAGTGGTAAATGCACCTTTGGCCTTAATATGGGACCCCTCCTCCCTGTCCTGTGATTGGGACAGGATATTTGTCAAGTGTTCTAAGTACTGTTGGTTTGATACAGAAAAAGTTGAAGCTTGGTTGTACCCCAAGTAGTTTATTGGTTTATGAGGTGGTTGGTAGGATAGGAGGGTATAGAGGTGCTGCTCTTAAAGAAAAGAAAATATATTATTTTAGAGAGGATGGGGGAGAGAGAAACATCAGTGATTGGACTCATTGATCGGCTGCTTCCTGCATACCCCCCACTGGAGATTGAGCTGACAACCTGTGCATGTGCCCTTGACTGAAATCAAACCTGGGACCCTCAGTCTGCAGGGCAACACTATGCACTGAGCTAAACCAGATAGGGCCAGAGGTGCTACTTTTGATGGCATTGTGATTTGGTCTAAACATCTTATAGCTTCTTATGAGATGAAAGTGCCGTGTCCCCTTTCTATGCCATCCTTGGTACTTGGGACATTTAAGCTGTAGAAAGGGCAGAGCTGGCAGCGGCTGTCTCCACAGGAAGTGGGGCCATGGTGGTCCTCAGTTCTCCCCTCAGGTGAAGACCAGGCCTGTGCACTGCAGTAAGTGGCATCCAGGGATGCCTGGTGCTGACTGAATGCTTACATAGATTTGGTACAGTGCTGGCAGGAATTGGGGGCTGGGGAATCCACTGCAGGTGGGTTGGTCAGTGAGCCATGCGGCTGGGATGGGTTTTTCCAGGTGGAGTCTTGTCTTCACATGCTGCCTGTCCTGATCTTTCTGCAGATAAAACCTGTTTGTTCAGTGGTAGGAGGAGGGGAGAGGGACTTCCATCTGAAGCACAGAAAATGTCTGGCCTTCCCATAATCCTGGCTTTGCCTGTTTCCAGCTGGAGCAGCTCTGTCTGGGGTTGTCCTTAAGAGTGGTCCTTCCTGGCCAGCCCCAGGGGACCGCTGCTTTCAGAATCAGACCTGTACATGACAGACTGAGGTTCCAGTGAGTGGGTGGGTGGCTACTTGCCATCAGCAGGGCAGCACAGCCTGTTACCAGGAGGCAGCACCGTTGGGTTCTGGCCACCACTGACCATCACCCCAGCTACAGAACAAGCTGTGCGATAATTTAGAAGTGTCCAGAGATTAACAATGCTTAGCTACTGATTAAGAAGTAAAGGTTCCCCTTAACATACTGTTGGGAGCAGGTGTGCCTTGTTCCCAGCAGGAAGCATGCAGCTTGGGGGCTTTTCCAATAGGTGCTTAATTTACTTTGGATAAGGAACCATTGGGTCTCCCCAAATGCCCAGGTCATGATCTCAGTGTCCCTGTGCTCTGGGGAGGGCGGAGTTGCTGTTTAGCAGACCTGACCTGTGTCCTGGGGAAGGGGGGGCCTAGGGGAATGTGGACAGACAAGTGGTCACAATTTGTCCACAAATGTGGGAGCACCAGGTCATATTGCCATGGGAACACAGAGTCAGGAGTGTTGCCATTTAAATGATGGCCCACCTGGCATTGGTCAGAGACAGCAGTCAAGTCCCTTTTTAAGGTTGTGCAGCCAGCACGGTGGAGCCACATAGTGCCTGGCTCTTGTCCAACTTTGGGGGAGGCACCTTTGTGAGCATAAAGGGGGCAGGGATATGGGCCAGAACTCCCAGTCCATAGGCAAGAACCTTCTTGAGGCTTGCCCAGGTAGGACTCATCTGCCCTTGGTGTCACCAGGAGGTTCAGAGGGTGCACTCTGCCTGGTGACTTTGTCCCCACTGAGGCCTATCTGTCTGCAATACTGAGCTTTGAAGCTGGTATTCACTCAGGAAAAGCTCAGTCTTGACAGACCTTTTTATAGTAGACCCCAGTGCTCAGAAACCAGCAATTTTAACTTTCTGTTCCTTGGCTGTAAGCACCACTGGGAGTGGGCAGCCCTCACAGCCTTGGGCTATGGGGAGGCAGGGTTGTGGGGCTTCTGGGTGCTTGCCTAGTCAGGGGTCTGGGATGGGAGATATGCCCACATAGCAGGGACCAATGGTGGTGTGGCCATTCCTGATCCTCTTCTTGAAGAAGAATTTGTAAACTTTGTCTCCCTTCAGAAGGTACTGGCATCCGCCTGTAGTGGCAGCGGAGTGTGTGTGTGTGTGTGTGTGTGTGTGTGTGGAGATTCTGAGGGCTTCTAGAGCACCTCAGCTCTGCCAGTGGTAGATGGCAGCCCTGGGTGATGGTTATGCTTGTTTGATTAACAACTATATTGGCAGTTTGGAGGAAGGGCAAAGATAAGGTGTCCTTGAGAAAAAGGCAGTTTGAGGGAGAGGGGCGAGGCTCGTAAGCCCTGAGAGCAAAGGCCCAGTTGAGCTGGTCTTTCCTGTTCCTGCTTCAGGCCTGAGGGGGCACTGAAGTTCGGGAGGGGGTGGGGGGGAGATACCCTCCCCTGATTGCCACCCTTGGTCCTAGTTCATGCTGATGAAGTACTGTCACAGCTCCGCCCTTAACCCCAGACAGGTCCTAGAGCTTGCCAGTCCCTAGTACTCACGTTCTTGTTCCAAGCAGAGCCTGTCCTGGGTGGGGGCTGCATCCTGAGTCTCCACTTGCACGAGTGTACGGCAGTCTCATACAGTTCACCCCCCAAATAAAAGTCCTGTCCTTGGGCCTCAGTCCACAGGAGGGATGCCTGTCTGCCTGCTTTCTGAGCCCAGAGTTAGTCTAACATGCTCAGGGAGTTGATTTAATTAGATTGAGACTTAAGGAGTAAATAGGTTGTTTCTGAAAAGAAAACAGGCAGGTCAGAAGTCACAGGGGTCTGCCTACATATGAGCAGTCTAGAGCTGCCCTCACACCGTTTTCTGTCATTGGATAGTGTTGCTGGCTCACAGAGAGGTAGTGTTTCTAGTCAGTGAGTGAGGAGGCTGCAGCTCAGGTGTCCTCACACAGCTGGAAAATAGGCCGAGCTCCCGAGGCCACGGGAATAGCTGCAGTGTGACAAGGGGGCTTTGTTCTCAAGTTTGCAAGCAGCTTTGGGATAACTAAAGACAGTCTAACAGTCTCAAGGTGGCCAGCTAGGCCTGTCCACAGACCCTGTAAGGATTCCCCAGAAAAGCCCTTTGTAGGTGACAGTCCCCCCTCCCCCGCCGTGGAAAAGCAGCCATATCTGAGGCTGTGAGGCCATCTTGAGGTGGGACAGACACAGTGCAGGGTAGTATCTTCACATCTGAGCAGCAGGGTATTCTGGGAGGAGGGTGTCTGCAGCCATGTGCCAGGCCACCCCCAGCCCCACTTTGGCACACCCTCTCTTCCAGCGGGGATCGGACGAGCTCTTCTCTACCTGTGTCACTAACGGACCCTTTATCATGAGCAGCAACTCAGCCTCTGCAGGTAACTGCTGACCATAACCCTTTGTCCCTGCCACGGGGTTCGGGGAGGGGAGAGCGGGTCTCTCTGTGCCCAAGTGGGCTTCAAGGACACTGAGGTGAACTGACGTGGGCTGTGACCTTGAGCCCTGGTACATACATGGGCACTTACTGGGGAGCTATGTGTGCACCAGATGTGGAGATCACTCTGCTTGGATCCTGTCCGGGAGGAAGCTGATTCTGAGGAGGTGCGGGGAATGGAATGTTGCTGTGTGAGAGCCTGGGAGGTGCTCTGTGTTAGACTTACCACCTTTCTTCTCAGCAAACGGAAATGACAGCAAAAAGTTCAAAGGTGACAACAGAAGTACAGGTGTGCCCTCCAGAGTGATCCATATCCGGAAGCTTCCCAGTGATGTCACCGAGGGCGAGGTCATTTCCCTGGGACTGCCTTTTGGGAAGGTCACCAACCTCTTGATGCTGAAAGGGAAAAACCAGGTATGTGCGCACATGTCAGGAGGGGCCCTAGGCCTGCTTTAGGAGTGTGGTGCCGGGCTTCCTCAGGAATCTGGGTCTGGCTTACGCCCCCACCCCCACCAGGCCTTCATTGAGATGAACACAGAGGAGGCAGCCAACACTATGGTGAACTACTACACCTCGGTGACACCTGTGCTCCGTGGCCAGCCCATCTACATCCAGTTCTCCAACCATAAGGAACTTAAGACTGACAGCTCACCCAACCAGGCAGTGCGTCATCCCCTCTCAGGTCTGGGGTGGGACTGGGCTCTTGGTGTGGCCTGGGGGCATTGGGACTCATGGCTTTCCCCCCAACAGCGGGCCCAGGCCGCCTTGCAGGCAGTGAACTCGGTTCAGTCTGGGAACCTGTCGCTGGCTGCCTCAGCTGCTGCTGTGGATGCTGGGATGGCGATGGCTGGCCAGAGTCCAGTGCTCAGGATCATTGTGGAAAACCTCTTCTACCCAGTCACCTTGGACGTGCTTCACCAGGTGAGGTGGGGTCCATGTGCCCCATTTTCCACCCAGACCCTGGGCAGAGGCTGACTATTCTTTTCTGACAGATTTTCTCCAAGTTTGGCACAGTTCTGAAGATTATCACTTTCACCAAGAACAATCAGTTCCAGGCACTGCTGCAGTATGCTGAACCCGTGAGCGCTCAGCATGCTAAGCTGGTGAGTGGGTCCCCAGGGCCACCTGCTTGCCCTCTTCAGCTCCAGGGCCCCAGCCACTCACAGCTTTCCCCTCCCCCGCAGTCGCTGGATGGGCAGAACATCTACAATGCTTGCTGTACACTCCGCATCGACTTCTCTAAACTCACCAGCCTCAATGTGAAGTACAACAATGACAAGAGCCGAGACTACACCCGTCCTGACCTGCCCTCTGGTGACAGCCAACCCTCTCTGGACCAGACCATGGCCGCAGCCTTTGGTAAGATTTCTGGGAAGGTTCCCACTACTGCCGTGTGCCATAGGCAAGGACGCGCAGCTCAGTCTAAGTGGCCAGGCCCCAGGATGCCCGCCCTGCGCCCAGGGAGGTTGGCGCCCATCGCACCTTACATGGCCATAGCACCCAGCTTGGGTGGACATTGGACCTGCCTGCTGGGTGTGGGGTGCGCCGGCTTGGCTCACTCGGCTCTGGTGGCGGAGGTTGTGGGTGCAATGATTAGTGTCTCATTTGTTTCTAGGTGCACCTGGTATAATGTCAGCCTCTCCTTATGCAGGAGCTGGTTTCCCTCCCACCTTTGCCATTCCTCAAGCTGCAGGTACTCAAACACTTGGTCTTGGTCCCCATAACTGACTGTGCATGCCCACACACCTTTCAGTAGCTCTGCCGACAAGCGAGCTGACGGGCGCAGTCACGGGGGGAGCCCATCTTCCTGGGCGCGGGCATCTGGGTTCCCTGAGGAGCCTGGACAGGGTAGTTGTAGGACAGGGCCACGCAGAGAATACTCTAACCCCACAGTCTCTGGTCTGATTCCTTCAAGCACCTCCCGGGCAAGGACGTGTACACACAATGGTTGGAGGGCTGTGTCCCTAGTAGGTGAATTAAGTGTCCTGGTAAGAAGTCAGCATGAGCTGGGTGGGCACACCTGAGCGTCCCTCCTGGGGGCTGGGCGCCCCACAATGTAACAACTACCATGTGACAGTCATGAGCCTGCTGTGTCCTGCCCAGTGTGCCATCTGCATGGTGATGGGTACCTGCATGCACACAAGGCCGAGGCTCGTTTCTGCATTCATGGAGCTGGAGCTTCTGTGCTGTATGGGCGCATGTAGCCTGGTCCAAACCCAGTACAGTCTGCTCTTAGGAAGATGAAGGAGCCATATGGCCAGGACAGGCCGAGTGCAGACACCTCCTGTGTGTCTTTTGCATGAGGATGGGCAGGACTTCGCTCCCCTTTTGGTGGAAAGCAGGCTGTGCTGCTCATCTTACTGCCTTTTCCTGCAGGCCTCTCTGTTCCCAATATGCATGGGGCCCTGGCCCCTCTGGCCATCCCATCAGCGGCAGCGGCGGCGGCGGCAGCTGGCCGGATCGCCATCCCAGGCCTGGGAGGGGCTGGAAATTCTGTTCTGCTGGTCAGCAACCTCAACCCTGAGGTATGTAGCTCTTTCTTTCAGGCTGTTTTTCCTGGAGGCTCAGGCAGGGGAGTTGTGTATCTCGGGTCTTAGTGCAAACTGTCAGCAGGCCACGCTCCTGTAACTCCTGGAGCTCATACACAGGCCAATCCTTATGCAGGTCCACTCTGTGCTCGCATCCTCCTCGCCCGTCCCACTGTGCTGGAAGCTCTGTCCCTGAACATCCTAGTTTAATTTCCAATTTCATAGTGTTTATAGAGTTGAAATAGTTTTTGATACTTTCATGAAAGCAATCAAAATTTCGAGCCAAACACAACTCTGTTTGAGGAGGTCTCTGGGCACCTCTGCTCAGGAGGGCCATGGTCTGTGCTGCCCCCACAACTGAGTCATAGTCCTACTATAGCCAACCTACACTTATCTCAGGGCCAAGTTTGGCTCAGAGAGCATGGGTAAGATCAAGGCTCAAAATATTTAACTATTCAGAGATGGGATTAATGTCCTGTTAGCATTTCAGACTGTTTTCTCATCTGTCTGACCACTCCTATAATCTCTTGGCCTGGGGCAGCCGGTGCCTTGTCTGACTGAGTTATTAGATGCTCTAGAAGCCTCACTAACAGACTCCACCCCTCGTGCTTGTGTGAGCGTTTATACTTTCCCCGCAGCAGTCAGCAGGAGACAGGTTCCCGGGGAGCTGAGCCCAGCAAGGGGCTTGGCAGGAACAGGGCGAGGTTGGAGGGGCAGCAGCGTCTCCTGCTCACTGTGCGGACAGGTGCTTTCCTGCCTGCTCCACGAGGTGGTCCTGTGACTAGTAATGTGTGTAGATCTGACTGATGGAACACTGCGGATTTTCTTATGTATTTACTGACCTGTGTTTTTTGCTACTTTTTTTCTTTTCTCCCCTTCCCCTTTCCCAATTTTTTTTCTGATCCGGAATTTCTTTGCCAACTGACTGCACGGTACTTCTGCTTCCTGTTGTTGCTTGAAACAAAACAAAACCATAAATAAATAAAAACAAAATTCCCCCTCAAACCCTGCTCTCCGGAAACCAACCTGCCCTTGAATATTAACATCCTGACAACTTCATCATCCATCAACCTGCACGCCTGCGGGGCTGCCTCCTCGTGGTGGACGATGGCAACTCGCCCCCTGACCTCTCCCTTTCCCTGTCCCTCCGCTGCCTTGCTCTGCTGTCCTCTAAAGAGAGTCACACCCCAAAGCCTCTTTATTCTTTTCGGTATGTTATCATTCACACTTTTATTATCTTGTTTTCATTTAATTGAGGTTATTTTTATGCCCTAAGATATACTGTGAGTTTGCAGTTCTGCCTCATTACTTGGTTTGCCTTCGGTTTGTGTATTTATTTGGATTTTTGTAGACACGCATGGTTTATTGCCCTGCATGCTCTCGCAGAGTTAAGCGTGTTGGTAGCATGTAAAGTGATGGCTCTGGCAATTGACTTTCCTGGATTTTATGACTTCTTTGCTGAAGGTAGTCCTCCTGGTAACATCCCTGTGACTAGACGCAGGTTCCCAGAGGCAGAATAGCAAACCTTCAGGAAGAGCCAGTCCTGTGAGGGTGTGCGGGTCATGGGGGCTGGTGTGGGAGGCGAAATCAGATCCTAGGCTCAGAGCCCTGTCCCCACACTTTTGAAGGCGTGTATGGCGATGTGCAACGGGTGAAGATTTTGTTCAATAAGAAGGAGAATGCCTTGGTACAGATGGCAGATGGGAGCCAGGCCCAGCTGGGTAAGTGGTGGTGGCCCGAGATGGGGGTGGGGAACCAGGCCTGTGCCTGGAGCCTTGGGTCATAATGGTCTTACCTTTCCAGCCATAAGCCACCTTAACGGACATAAGCTGCATGGAAAGCCTGTGCGCATTACCCTCTCCAAACACCAAAACGTACAGCTGCCCCGGGAGGGCCAGGAGGACCAGGGCCTCACCAAAGACTATGGGAACTCACCCCTCCACCGCTTCAAGAAGCCTTTCTCCAAGAACTTCCAGAACATCTTCCCACCCTCAGCCACCCTGCACCTTTCCAACATCCCGTAGGTGGCACATGGTGGGGGGAGCAAAGGGAAGGGGTAGGAGGGCCTTCTGACAGGTGGTCCTGCTATAAGCTGCCTCTGTACTTCCTGAAACACTCCCAAAACAAATAAGGAAGGAGGGGCTGGCAGTTTTTGCAAACCTGTTTGGTGTCATTTTTTGAAGCCAAGTGGATTATTTTTTTTGTCTTATTTTTTTGTCTTAAGATAAGGTGGTTCTGCAATATCTATGGGTACCTAAAACAGTGAACAGCCCCCAGGCCTCTCCCTCACCTCTCTGAGAGAATTATTGTCCTCAAGGTGGTAGATGTTTCGCTCAGGTCTTCCCTCTCCCTACAGGCCCTCCATAACTGAGGACGACCTCAAGATGCTCTTCTCTAGCAACGGCGGAATTGTCAAAGGGTTCAAGTTCTTCCAGTGAGCATGAAACCCTCTCCCCACCTGCCCTCCTTCCCCTCTCTCCCCCCTCCACCTCATGCTGTCTTTATACCCCTTGTCCTGCAGGAAGGATCGCAAGATGGCGCTGATCCAGATGGGCTCAGTGGAGGAGGCCATCCAGGCACTCATCGACCTACACAACCACGACCTGGGAGAGAACCACCACCTGCGGGTGTCCTTCTCCAAGTCCACTATCTAGGCTCCCCACCAAGGACCAGCCTGCCGGGTAGTCCTGGCAACAACTTCCATCATTCCAGAAAATAGCCACTTTAAAAAGCAGCTGAAGTGACCTTAAAAAGACCAGAGATTTTATTTTTTTAAAGAGAAAATCAGTTTACCTGTTTTTAAAAAAATTAAATCTAATTCACCTTGCTCACCTTTGGGAGATAGGGTGCCAGCCTCAGGCTCTTGGTGACCCGCGGACAATACCCCTTTGCAGCCTGCAGGGTGGGTGTTCCCAAGCCTCCATTCAGCTTTCTTGTGCCTTAAAACCCACTGCTTTGGCAGGGCCTTTTTTTTGCAGTAGCAAATACATAGGGGTTTGGGGACAGGAGACTGCTTCCCCACAGGGATCATGTGCCTAGCATGGCAGGAGGCTGCCAGCTGCAGGGTCTGCAGGCATCCTAATCCTCCATTTAATCAAGAATGTTGATTCTCTCCTTTCCCTGCCCCTGGCTTGAGGTGCCCCTCCTGGGCCAAGACCCTCTAGGGTGCATCCCTGGCACTTCTTCAGCTTGGAGCTTTGTTTTATAATAAGTCTTTGTATTGTGCTTTTATGCAGTTGCAGACATCTGTGCCTAGCAATATTCCAGTTGACCAAATATTCTAATCTTCATTTATATGCAAAAGAAATAGTTTTAAGTAACCTTTTATATAGCAAGATGATAAAAATGGTATGTGTAATCTAAATTTCTTCCTTATATGACCTGTATACTGTACTTTTTATTTTATTCCTTGTAATTAAGTTGCAGGGCAGGATCTAGTTTCAGGGCAGACGCAGTGGGGCCGGCCACTGTGGAGCCTGGGTTCTTCCTAGAAAGCCCCAGGCCTGCGACCTTCAGATGCCTTACACACAGCCTGTCCTCTGTCTGGGAGGACAAGGACTCTTAAACTTTCAGGGTTTCTTTTTTCCTGCAAATCATGGACCAAAGTTGTTTTTTTTTCTCTTTTTTTTTTTTTCTGCCTCTAACTCAGACCCATTAAGGTGGGACAATAGCCCTCAAGTCTTAACTGTCTCCTATACCTTGTATAGTCCTTACTCATGGGTCCAAGGGGCTTCCCTGTGCACAAACCTTGTGCTGGCTGGCTCCTCTTCCTGGGCCTGGACCCCAAGTGTTCATGTTGGGGCGGGGACAAGGGATTAAATATTTATAATTTTTTATACCTGTTGTAAGACATGAGGGGCAGCAAATACAGTTTTTTATGGTGACACAGATGTATATTTTGATACCAGCAATTACAGGCTCAGTATTGTAATGTGGAGCATGGCACATTCTGTTGCCTGCCTTACAGCTTGTAATGTTGAGAAAACTGAATTAAAAGCGATTTTATAACAACTTTTGCCTTTTCTGCAGGCTTTCTATTCACATTGTAGAAGGCAGTTTGGCTAGTCTGTACTGGACTTTGAATAAACTCTTCTGTATCCTGCACTCATTTCCCTCTTTATTGGGCCTGCTTGTCTTCACTGCTGTTTTCTTTGAGAATTCAGACATTTTTGTGCTCCCCCTACCCCCATGACTTTAGGATTTCGGGAAATTTTATGGGCCAGTGGCCCCTGCTTGGGAGTCTCGCCTATCCTATGCCAGTGCGGGTGGCCTTTCCTGGGAAGCAAGCATGAATCAAGTGGGGCAACTCTCCAGATGCTCAAACCACACTAAAGCCTTTCCATATTTAGAACCTTGCTCTGGTGCCCTGTTCTCAGTGCTCTGCAGGCCCTGGTCACATTGCCTACATGGGGGACCCTCAGATCAGGATGACTTTGCAGCCAGGACTTCAATTCAAATTTTTATTGTCTGATTGCAAAATGCTTCCACTTGGCCCTCTTTCCCCAGTACCCCCATGCTGTTGCACCCCCACCCCACCCTGCTGAACTCCTGGGCGCTCAGTCCTTGAATCTGCGTGCTGCCTGCATCTTATGGTAGTAGCTTTCAGCCTCTGACTCACAAGAGGCAGGGTCCCGCTCACCCAGTGCCAGGCCAACCGCTTTGCGCCTCAGCGTTGATTCCCGGCTGGCTGGCCCCAGAGTACTGTCTGTGCCCAGTGGGGGCAGCCCCTCCCCTGTGGCCAGGTTGACTGTAGCCACAGCACCAAACCTTGGCTCCTCCTGGTCTACATCACTGACAGATGAGCCAGGAGACACACCCAGTGGCTTGGGCCCACCGCGGAAGCCATGAGCCAGGTCTCCTAGCTCATAAGTGCCCTCGCCCTCCAGCCCCTTGGTCCCACTGCCAGCAGCCTTCCACTCCCAGGGCCCATTGCCAGCAGACAGGTGGACCACAGGGTGGTGAGGCGCGTGTGCATCAATGGTGACGATGCTTGCCGAGTCGCGGTCTGATGGCGACCTGTACTGTGAGGAGTCGGAGCTGGAGCTGGAGGACAAGGCTGTCTCGGCCGCCTTGGGGCCAGGTCCACCGGGCGCCTTGGACATGGCAATCACCTGCAGCAGTCGGGGCGGGTTGGCCATGCGGGGCTGGGTGGAGGCTGGGGCCACGGGGGCCCCGCTCTTCTCAGCCATCATGAGCCACTTGGCCCGCACAGCCACGCTGCCCTTGGGTGACAGGCCAGCTGCTGCCTGCGCCCCCTCCTCAGGGATGTGTACCAGTGGCTGTGGCCCGGGCCTCGGTGGGAGGATGACCCGAGGCCCGAGGCCTGGCCTTGCCTGGACTGTGGGGTAGAGGGAGGGTGGAGCTGGGCCCTCCTCCTCTCCTCCCTCCTCCTCTTCCTCCTCCTCCTCTTCCTCCTCTGCCATGGGCTCTGCGGGCACCAGCATATGCCCCAGGCCAGCCTCATCAGGCAGCCCCAGGCCACGGCCTTCCAGTGACTTCTGTTTCCACTCGCTGATGAGCTGTTTGGAGCGTGAGGCGTCGAGTGGCACGTGGATGGTCATGTGGCGGCGGGCAGGGTCATCAAGCGAGGGCGTGCTGACACGGGGCAGCGTGTGGCTGAAAGTCACCATGTTCTCCTTGCCCATGGGGCTGCGTGAAGCCAGCAGGTCCACGTCCACGCTGGCCCGCTTCAGGCTGCCCAGGGAGGTCTTCTCACGGGCCACGGGCCCAGGCACACTCTCCAGCCGCCCTGGAGGGCCCAGCTCATCCGTGCTCACAGACTTGTTCTGCTGGTACACCGAGTCGTGGCCCCGCTGGGTCAGCACCCGAAGAGCATCTTTGGCAGGTGTTGGGGCCGTTGGCTTCTCTGTGGGTGGGGCCTGGAAGTTGCCGACTGCATGGCAGGCCTGGAGGTGAGATTTCAGGATGGCTGTGAGGCCAGGTCAGGGACCCCACAGGGCAAAGACTTGGGGGGTTTTGAGGGGAAGCAAAAGTCTTATCAAAGTCTCCTCAGAACAGGGCTAGGCCTTGGCACCTGTTTCTCCCCTCCTCTGACCTCCCCCGTGGGGGCTAGCCTGCTCCTTCAGACCTGCCCAGTGGCTGCCGGCCTCCCTGGTCAGCCTCTCACCAAGTAGGCGGCGATGCCAGCACCGATGAGGAAGCCTGCATACACGTCCACGGGGTGGCTTCGATACTGTGTGATCTGGGTGAGACCGCAGACACCCGCTGCGATGGCGAAAGCGAACACCAGGCTGGGCTTGAGCAGCTTGGTCGTGTCGGAGATGACAGAGTTGAAGTACATCTGGGGACGGGGCAGCAGTCAGGGCGTGGGGCAGCGGCGGAGGGGGGGCGGGTCCAGGGGAGCTGGGGCGGAGGTGGGTGGAGTGAAGGAGGGCCGGGTGGGTGTGGGCCATCCTAGCAGGGGGAGGGGAGGGGCGGTAGGATGAGCAGATCCTGGGCCTGGGGACTCACGGACACGTAGACCGCAGCGAAGGCCGACAGCGTGGCGTGCTGGGATGGGAAGGTCTTCCTGTAAGAGTCACCCGGGTAAGCCCTGCTGTATCTGAGACCCCTCTGCGCCTCAGTTTCTCCCTCCTGAGTGGCACAGGGGCTGGACCCGCTCACCTTGCGGACAGGATGGCATGGGTGTCCTGGCCAGAGCAGATGTCCTGCGTGATGTAGGGGTTGGCCTCGCAGGAGGTGCCCAGCAGGGTGTAATTGGGCTTGCAGACGGTCAGGAAGAAGGGTGCATGGTAGCCCGTGGCCAGCTGGATGACGTCTGTCACTAAGGCCGTGGCACACAGGCCGAACACATGGACTCCTGCAGGTGAGAGGGTCAGGGCCGCCGTCCAGGGGCCGGGACCCGCCCCCGCCCACTCCTGGCTACCGATGGGGGAGGTCGGGGTGCTTTCCGGGGACTTACCCACAAAGCGCACCGTGCGCCGGAGGAAGGAGTTGAAGTTGCAGCCGCCAGCATTGATGCTGCCCTCAGCCCCACCTGGGCCACCTCCGCGGCCCCAGAGCCGAGACTGCAGACAGTACAGCATGCCCTCGCCCACCATGATCTGCCGACAGGGGGGTGGCTCAGCTGGATCCTGGCCGGGGGTGCCCACAGGCTGGCCGCGACCCCTGGACTCTGGGACTCACCGAGGCTGCAGGGGCAGCGAAAGCCAAGCTGAGCAGCATGAGCAGTGGAATGAGCTCCTCGTTGGTCTCCACGTAGGGCATGGAGAGCGTGCGGTCGTAGCACTGGAAACCCACCTTGGCCGGCTTGAAGAGGTCGGTCAACTCCAGGAAGTACAGGGACACAATGGAAGATGCCACAATGGGCAGCTACGGGAGAAGGCTATTCAGTCACACCATCCACTGACCCGCCCACCAATTCACGCCACTTATCCATGCTGCAGTTCACCCATCATGCAGTGGCCCGCCCATCCTTCTGTGTAGCAGCCATAGTCTACCCATTCATCACGGCCATTCCTGCACCCATGAATTCATTCATCAATCCATGGATTTACCCATCCATCATTCATTCATGCTTCTTTCCGTCCATCCATCCACCTACTCACCCACCCACCCATCATCCATCCTTTCATCCACCCATGCTTCCTTCCTTCCACCCACCCACCCCATTCATCCATTTCTTCCCTCCAGCCATCCTTGCCATCCTGCCTCTCAGCTTTTTCTCTCAAGGATGGATGGATGCCCTTCGATATCCCTCCTCGGTGGAGCCCTCCCTGGCTACCCATCTCTCTATCCCTTGTACTGCTTTATCTCCTCCGGCCTCATATCCTAAGTGCCAACCTGCCACTCAGCCCCGAGAACATGGCAGGTGCTGGATGAATGAACAACTGAATCCATTGAGTCACTAATTCATGCAACTGTCCTCCACACAGCCTGTCTTGTGCCCCGCACAAGTGGGGCAAACAGCATACATGACAGTCCTGCATGCTCATGCCCCCCGTGAGGTAGAGAAAGTGAGACTGAGTTTGGGAAAGCTGAGCTGTTCACATCACAGGTGTGGTGCCTGAAGGAAGATCACTCACTCATTTACGTGGGCCACAAATAGTTGTTGGGCACAGATTCTAACAAAATCTTTTTTAAAAATACATATTTTTATTGATTTCAGCGAGGAAGGGAGAGGGAGAGAGAGCAACATCAATGACGAGAGAGAATCATTGATCTGCTCCCGCCTCATAATGGGGATTGAGCCTGAAACCCAGGCAAAATGCCCTGACCAAGAATCGAACCACGACCTCCTACTTCATAGGTGGACACTCAACCACTGAGCCACACAGGCTGGGCTGGCAGACTCCTTTTGAGGAAGCAAACCCGCCTAGTGTTCTCTGCATCCCATTCTGGTCCGAGGGTCTCAAAATCAAACACCACAGGAGACGGAGGGGTGACACTGTGGGGGCCAGAGGATAGGAAAGAACCTAAGGGGGCCTGGCTGCCTCCGGAAACCCCCTCTATTTTTAAAAATACATATTTTATTGATTTTTTTACAGAGAGAAAGGGAGAGGGATAGAACCATCGATGAGAGAGAGAGATCGATCCGCTGTCTCCTGCACACCCCCTACTGGGGATGTGCCCGCAACCAAGGTACATGCCCTTGACCGGAATCGAACCTGGGACCTTTCAGTCTGCAGACCGATGCTCTATCCACTGAGCCAAACCGGTTTCGGCAAACCCCCCCCCCCTCTATTTTACAGACGGGGAAACTGAGACACAAATAAAGCCACGAGAGGCTCCCATCTTAACTCCTGCCTTGAATGACGCCTTAAGAGGGGCCTCAGCCATCCATCTAGCCCTGGAGAAGGCACAGGGCAGGACAGACCACCCCAGGCCCGTGGCCAGGGCTGGGATCAGGGTGGGGGCTCTCAGCGGGAAAGGCCAAAGTTGGATTTGTAGGAGGTCTCCTCCCCAAGGAGCCTTTATTGAGTGCCTGTTGGCATGTCGAGGGGGACTCAAGTCAGCACTGAACCTCAAAGGATGGACAAGGGTCACCCGGTGCCATCCTCAGCATATGTCAAGGCTGAACCTACTATCTTTTACGTTTCAGGCACTCACTAAGCCTTCATCATGTGCCTGGACTGTTCTATCGTGTACCAGCCCCCGGTATCAGCTCAAGAGGGATTTGAGCTCAGACCTCAGGCTTTAGAGCTCAAGTCCTGGAGGAAATCGCTGCACCGCCCTCATGCCTCCCTATACCTGTTCCAGCCCCTCAGGTGAGCTCCTGGCCTGAACCCCAGACTGAAGGTCCCCCCCCCCCCTTTTTCCCAGCATTTGGCCAGACTGGTTGGGAAGCACAGAACAGCCTTTTGCCCCCCGGCACAGCCCCACCCCCAGGCCCTCTCTAGCTGTGCCCCAACTCGAGGGTGATCCGAGCAGGGTCGCCCCTGCCTCAGCATGGGGGTCCCGGTGGGACTGAGGCCTCTGCCATGCCCCCCCCCCCGCCCCGGCGCGCCCCCCTGCCCCCCGCCACCCTACCTCCACGAAGTAGAAGCAGGGCAGAAGCGTCATGCTGTCCTTGGGGCTTTTATTCTTCTCCTTGGCGGAGAGCATGGTGCTGCGGGAGCCACAGGCTGTGGATGGATGCGCTGGGAGGGAGGCGCAGCCTGAGTCCGGGGACCCGGGACCCGGCGATGGCGGGGGAGGGGCGGGCCAGGATGCGAGGGAACCGCCCAGGGACACTGAGGCCAGGGGAGGGAGAGGGGGTCCCCGCGGCCCGCCCCGCGCACTGAGTCCCTCCCGAACAATCGGCCGCGGGCACCCCCACGCTCCGGACGGGGGCCGGCGGAGAGGGCGGGGCCGGCCTGGCTTCGAGGGGGGTTGAGTCCGGGGCGGTCCCCGCGTCAGGGCGGGGGTCTCCGGGAGGACGGAGGGTCCCCGCCGCGGCCGGGGGCCCCTCACCTGGCGCGGCTGCTCGGAGGGCGGAGCCGGCGGCGCGGCGGCCCCTCCAGGCACCGAGCACAAAGCGCAGCCGCTCCCGGCGCGGGCGGCGGAGGGGAGAGCGGAGGAGGGAGGGAGGGGAGGGGAGGGGAGGCGGAGGGGAGAGCGCAGGAGGGAGGGAGGGAGGGAGGGGAGGGGAGGCGGAGGGGGCCGCCCGGCCCGGAGACCCCGCACCCGCAGGCCCAGATGCGGCGGCGCGAGGGGCGGGGGCTCTTTGTCTGCGCCCGGTGTGCGCCCGCCTCCCTCCCGGCGCCGCCTCCGCCTCCGGCCTCAGGGGTCCGGGTCCGGGAGGAGGGAGCTCGGCTGGGAGCTGCGGTCTCCTTCCCCGCGGAGCAGGCCTCGGAGCCCCCCCTTTCCGGGGCGCGGGGCGCGGGTCTGAGCTCCTGGGTCTCTCCGGGTCTCACACCCCAACCCTCATCTCAGCACCCCTCCTCCTCCTCCTCCTCCTCCTCCTCCTCCTCCTCCTCCTCCTCTGCCCGCGCCCACCGCCCGCCCGCACGCGTTTCCATGGCGAGAGACCTGCCGCGGAGCCTCCGCAGACAAAGGAGCTGGGCGGGGGCTCGCCCTCCCCCAACCCAGCCTCGCCCCGCGCCCGCCCGGTCCACCCTCCGACCTGCAGACCAGCCGCCAGAGTCCAGGCCCCAGCCAGGCACCGCGCTCGCGGTGATTTTTTCTTAAAAATATATTTTATTGATTTTGTACAGAGAGTAAGGGAGAGAGGGATAGAGAGCCAGAAACATCGATGAGAGAGAAACATCGACCAGCTGCCTCCTGCACACCTCCCACCGGGGATGCGCCCGCAACCAAGGTACATGCCCTTGACCGGAATTGAACCTGGGACCTTTCAGTCCGCAGGCCGACGCTCTATCCACTGAGCCAAACCGGCTTCGGCTCACGATGAATTTTTAATATGGCTCCATTGACTACATATATATATATATCTTCACCCAATGATTTTTAGAGAGCGGGAAAGACAGAGAGAAACATCGATGTAAGAGAAACACAGCGAATGGTTGCCTATTGCCCAGGCCAGGGAGGAGCCTGCAACCGAGGCATGAGCCCTTAACCGGAATCAAACCCGGGACCCTTCGGTCTGCAGGCCAACACTATATCCACTGAGTCAAACGGGCCAGGGCTCCCAGTGAATTTTTTGACTTACAATTAGGCAGCTCTTACCTGTGTGTAGTCCCTTCCTCCTCACCACACACAGCCCTGTAGGGTGGGGACGGTCGAGCCCTGAGCCCTTATTGACGAATGGGGCAGCTGAGACCCACAGAGCTTAAAAATCACTGACAACAGTCACCAGGCCCCCAAACGGCAGGATATTATTCAGTTCATAGATTCACCATCTCTTGAGCAACTACTGTATACATGGCCCTAACAGTCCCTGGGGGCCCCTGGGAACTGGGACAGACCTGGACAGTCAACTCCGTCCTTACGTGTCGGGGGCACGAGGGCTGCATTGTTGAGCTCACCACTGGTTTCTACCCCTGGGCAGCCGCCCACACTCCGCCCAGGCTGTCCGAGAAGCTGGGCGGACCAGGCCGGTGGGGACAGGCCCCAGTGTTCCCGGCTGGGAGGGGCTGGGCTGCCATGGACTGAGTGGCATGTCCTTCTTACCATCCATTCCTGGTGGTGGAGATGGGGCAAGACCAGATTGTGGGTGTTGGAAGGTGACTCCAGCCCACCAGCCTTTGGGAGGCAGGAGGAGGAGGGGAAGATGTGGCAGTCGCTCCTGGGTGACTCCTGGGGGCAGGAGCATGAAGAGGGGTCCTGGAGAAACGTGTTGGTTTTTTTTTGTGTGTTTTTTTTAAATATATGTTATTTTTTACAGAGAGAAAGAGAGAGGGATAGAGAGTCAGAAACATTGATGAGAGAGTATCATCGATCAGCTGCCTCCTGCACAACCCCCACAGGGATGTGCCCGCAACCAAGGCACATGCCCCCAACCGGAATCGAACCTGGGACCCTTCAGTATGCAGGCTGACGTTCCATCCACTGAGCCAAACCAACTTTGGCGAGAAACGTTTTTTAAAATATATATTTTTTTATTGATTTCAGAGAGGAAGGGAGAGAGAAAGGGAGAGTAAGACAGAAACATCAATGATGAGGGAGAATCACTGACTGGCTGCCCCCTGCATGCCCCCAACTGGGGATCAAGCCCATAATCCAGACATGTACACTTGACTAGAATTGAACCTGGGACCCTTCAGCCCACAGTCTGACGCTCTATCCACTGAGCCAAACCAGCTAGGGCTGGAGAAACTTCTTGACTGCTTGATAGTCTAGGGCCGTGGTCAGCAAACATGCAGCTCTTTGGCCCCTTGAGTGTGGCTCTTCCACAAAATACCACAGTCTGGGCGAATCTATTTTGAAGAAGTGGCGTTAGAAGAAGTTTAAGTTGAAAAAATTTGGCTCTCCAAAGAAATTTCAGTCGTACTGTTGATATTTGGTTCTGTTGACTAATGAGTTTGCCGACCAGTAGGGGATTATCAGGATCTGGGGAGAGGGAGGAACATGTCCTTCTTGCCATCCATTCCTGGTGGTGGAGATGGGGCAAGACCAGATTGCGGTGGCACATTGTCCAGCTGAGGGCCTGCCCTGGAGTCTGGGGCATCAGAGAGCCGCCGAGAGGTCAGAGCAGGCAAGAGGGGTGACCATGCCAGGTGCTGCCCAGAGACTCATGCTCGCATTAACTCGATACCATAGCTATACTGAAAGGGTGGGCTGTTCATACCCCCATTGTACCCTTAGGGAAACTGAGGCACGGGGCAGGCAGTTTACTGCAGAGCTCAAGGGGCTCACCACTTGGGGTGCTCTATTAAAAAATGAGACATGGTTGGCACATGGTAGTTTTATTTACTTACAGCAAGAAAAGGAGCGGGGGATTCCTGTCCAAAGCCCTGCCTCCCCAAAGGAGGCTTCCATTGCTTAGATACACTGTTTGGTCCGTCACATGCTGATTTCTTCTGTGCAGTTGGCTACACTTATGGGTTGGGTTCCTGTAAGTTTATCCTGTTTACAGCTGGTCTACAAAGTACTGTGCTATATATTTTAACATTTACCAAGAACGGCGTTTAATAAGAATGGCTCAGACCTTGAGACCCTTGTCCTATCCAACAGTTCCCCCAGGGGTTTTTTTACTTCTCATTTTCGAGGGAATGGGGACAAGGGTCATTCTTCTGTAACTTTTCTGCTGAACACGGACCCAGTGTGTCTTTGAGCCAGAGGAGGGAGATGATCTGGCTGCCCAACTTAAGAAAGTCACGGGGTCCCCTCGGTTTTGAGATTCCCGAGAAGAGGAGTGGATGGAGGCAGCACGGCTCTAACAGGAGATAGGAGCCATCAGAGGTGAGGCAGAAGGAAGAGGGAAAAATCAAGGGCTCCCAGTGAATTTTTTGACTTACAATTAGGCAGCTCTTACCTGTGTGTAGTCCCTTCCTCCTCACCACACACAGCCCTGTAGGGTGGGGACGGACTGAGGCCTGGGCCCTTATTGACGAATGGGGCAGCTGAGACCCACAGAGCTTAAAAATCACTGACAAAAGTCACTCACAAACTCACACTCCGGGGGGATCTAACGCGCCAGAGAGAGCAGAGGGACAGCTGCCCTCAGTGAGATGTCCGCACGCCATGTCGTCTACCCAAGACGCTGGGGGAGGGTAGGATCCGGGCGGGATGAAGCACAGGTGTCCCAGAGGGGGTACGGACACTGGGTATGACCGCTGTACACCATGCCCAGTGGGTGTCCCGTGGTTTTTCAAGCACAGAGATGCTTCTACATGGCTGAGGGGAGAGCTGCATCCCATGAGGCACCTGGGCCTGGGGAGGGGAGACGGTTTGGGAGGAAGTCCTGGCACAGCTTTCTGAACCAGCTGTGCAGCAGACAGTGCGCCAGGGAAAGCCCCCGCCCACACCCCATGGTGGCAGGAGGCACTCCGGGGACCACACACTGTGTGTGTGTGTGTGTGTGTGCGCACGCGCGTGTGTCTGTGTGTGTAAGGTCAAACACGCCCACACAGCACAAGGCCCTCCATAACCAGCCGTCCTGTTGGAGACCATCCCCTAGTTAGCCAGCCACACAGCTGCAATTCAGAGACTTAAAGCCCGTCTGAAAAAGAGGACACAGGGAGAAAGCACCAGTCACTCGCTGCCTCTTTGTCACCCAAACCTGCTGCCCTGCAGGCACTGGGATGAGCCTCGATTTGAGCAGACCACCCGAGGTCTATAGAACCCACAATTTCCAGCTCTTACGGACTGTGGCTCCTCCACCCCCTGTCCCCCGTTTGGAAACATTAGGAGCTCAAGACTAGAGTGAAGGCAGGTTGTAATGAAAGGAGGGGGGGGGAGTAAAGGGAGTCGGCAATGCCATGAGGAGCTGCTCCCAGGAGCACCGGCCGCCCTCCCCTCCTCTCTGGCCGCAGACGCCCACATCAGCGGAGTCTCCACCGCAGTTACCGATCCCGGCCCCTCGCAGTCCTCCGGCGTCTGGGCTGTTAGAGAAGATGAACTGAGAAGCCCCCCCCCCCCCAATATTCTCCACAAATGGGACTGTGAGAGGCAGGACAGGCCCAGGACGCCTGGTTAAGAGCTGGCTTCTTAAGACCATTCTGAAGTCTTCCTGAAAGAATTCATTTTCTTGTGTCATTTGCACCGTCCTCCCTCACCATGTGGCTAGCGAGCCCACCCTTTTGGTTTCTGTGACTCAAAATACATGTGGTTGATTCTACTCGCTTCATATTGCAAGTCCATTAAAGCTGATTCAAGCAGCTTTTTTAATGTCAATTCCTTTTCTTTTTTTTTAATATGTTTTTACTGATTTTTTAGGGAGTAAGGGAGAGAAAGAGAAACTTCAATGTGAAAGAGAAACGTTGATTGGCTGCCTCCCGTACGCACCCCAACTAGGGATCAAACCACAACCTGGGTATGTGCTGACCGGGAATTGTACTGTGACCTCCTGGTGCTTGGGACGGTGCCAAATCCACCGAGCCACACCGGCCGGACGAACATCTCTTTATATCAATGAGACTCTTGAAGAGATGTGGCATGTAATTTTTCCCCTTATCCTTCAGATATCCTTTTTTCTTTTTTCTTAATTGATTTCGCAGATGAAGTGGGGGAGAGAGGCAGACAGATACATAAATTGGGAGTCTTATTCAAACAGCTCATATATAAAACCAGTGATTCTTCCCATATAACCCCAAGCATATCTCTTTACATCATGAGCCATAGACTGGCCCCTGAGTCCCACAGCCAAAGCTTTGCTTGTCCCAGATCAGAGCCAGGAGCTCACTTGCTTGCCCTCCTCGGAGAAGGAGGTGTGGCCTGGTCTGAGGGAACCTGGAGGCTGTTCAGGGAGCTGCGGGGCGCCATCCCCATTTCCCACCAGCTCCCCCCGGCTGCAGCGGCTCCAGAAAGTGCGCTCCTTACAGAAAAACTGCACTTAGAAAACCATGCCTCCTAAGTCCAAAGTAGAACCCCGGCTTTGAGCAAGGCTGCCTTAAACAGGACGGGCAGTTTCCCTCCCTTAGTCCATGTGTTATATTTCTTCATGGATTTTAAGCGCTTAATTTATTTAAGTCAAATCAACCAAGCTCTTTAAAAAAAAGAAAAAAAAGTATTTTATTGCCAAAATCGGTTTGGCTCAGTGGATAGAGCGTCGGCCTGCGGACTGAAGGGTCCCGGGTTTGATTCCGGTCAAGGGCATGTGCCTTGGTTGCGGGCATGTGCCTTGGTTGCGGGCACATTCCTAGTGGGGAGTGTGCAGGAGGCAGCTGATCGATGTGTCTCTCTCATTGATGTTTCTAACTCTCCTTCCCTCTCTCTCTTCC
The DNA here is from genome assembly GCF_014108245.1 of Pipistrellus kuhlii. Taxonomy (NCBI): domain Eukaryota; kingdom Metazoa; phylum Chordata; class Mammalia; order Chiroptera; family Vespertilionidae; genus Pipistrellus; species Pipistrellus kuhlii. Next base: position 69,482,935 of record NW_023425584.1, read on the forward strand.
TCTCTGTAAAAAAAAAAAAAAAAAAAAAAAAAATCAATAAAATATATATATTTTTAAAATGTATTTTATTGGGAGCATTATCTCAATCCGTTGAGGTTCTGCTTCCCAGCATATGTCGACAGTAAGGCTCAAATCAACTCTTTAAAATTTTTTTTTAAAAATGTATTTTATTGATTTTTTACAGAGAGGAAGGGAGAGGAACAGAGAGCCAGAAACACCAAAGAGAGAAATATCGATGAGCCGCCTCCTGCACCCCTCTCCCTGGGGATGTGCCCACAACCAAGGCACATGCCCCTGACCGGAATCAAACCTGGGACCTCTCGGTCTGCAGGCCGATACTCTATCCACTGAGCCAAACCAGTCAGGGCTAAACCAAGCTCTTTTTATCCAATTCTGAAGAATGCACCCCAAGAGGCTGCATTGAGGGATCAAATTTGAGTTTCCCACAGCCGAGACATTTACATAGAAGGCGAACAAGGCAAACACCAATGTGCACACGAAGAACAAACTCTCACTCTTGCAGGACAAATGGCCAGACCACCAAACCAGAGATTGCCACCCAGGGATGTGCCTCACAGCGTTCCTCAGCCCTCCAGCGTTAGCCCCCGGTCAGGCCTTGAATCTGGGGTCCCAGAGATAAGTTCCTGCCTAAGCAACCAGAAACCAAGCACTTACCAACCAAAACTACCTTTCCGAAAACCGATACCCAAAACAGGAATAGAAACACCAATTCTAGAGACCACAGGAGCTGAATGACACAGATCCAGGTGTCCTTTCGGCTTTGCCACCAGGCAGACCAGGCGGCCGGTGCTGTGGGCACCAAGTGGGAGTATCCACTGGAACAGGTGCTTCGTCCAGGGGAGATGCAGGCAAATTAGTCCTGGGTGCGAACTGCTGCTGCTGACCACTCGGCCGAGTGTCCACACAAGGCCAAGGGGAAATCCTTTTAGAAGGGTCCCATCTGGAGTTGCCAGTTTGGCACCGAACTCAAGGGGCTTGCCACTCGGGGTGCTCTATTAAAAAAATGAGACTTGGCCTGGCTGGGTGGCTCAGCAGTTGAGCATCAACTCAGGAACCAAGAGGTCGCGGGTTCAATTCCTGGTCAGGGTACATGCCTGCGTTGCTGGCTTGATCCCCAGTATAGGGCATGCAGAAAGCAGTTAATCAATTATATATATATATATATATATATATCTCCTATCTAATAAAAGGGTGATATGCAAATTAAATGTCACTCAGTCACAAATATGGTGGTGCCCATAGCCATAAGATGGCCACACCCAGTCCTCTCATCTCCGCCAGAGTCCCCCAGTCCTTGGGGAGCAACCACTGAGAGCAGGTAGCATGAACGGCCTGGCAGAATGCTTGCTTTGTCACCCTGGTGACGAGGCAAGTGTTCCACACCTGGCCGCAGATGGGCCTCTGGGCCTCGGAGAGCCTCTGGCAGCGGGCACTGAGCGGCCAGGCCCTGCAGAGCTACTGGCACACGGATTCCTGCTCAGGGCTACAGATATATATATATATATATATATATATATATATATATATATATATATCAAGAGTTGGGCCGAAACCGGTTTGGCTCAGTAGTAGAGCATTGGTCTGTGGACTGAAAGGTCCCGGGTTCGATTACGGTCAAGGGCATTGGTTGCAGGCTTATCCCCAGTAGGGGGTGTGCAAGAGGCAGCTGATCGATGATTCTCTCTCATCGATGTTTCTAACTCTCTATTCCTCTCTTCCTCTCTGTAAAAAATCAATAAAATATTTTTTTTAAAAAGAGTTGGCTATCACAAAGTAGTTTTATTTACTTGCAGCAAGTAAAGGAGACAGAAGATTCATATCTAAAGCTCTGCCTCCCCAAAGGGCGGCTTAGCCAGTGCTTATATGCACCACTTGGTCCATCACATGTTTTCTATTTTGCTGTTGGCTACACTCATGGGGTTGGGTTCCTGTCATGTTTCTGTTTACAGTTGATTTGCAAAATACTGTGCTGCATTCTAACACTTAGTAAGAACGATATTTGATAAGAATGGCTCAGACCTTGAGACCCTTGTCCTATCTAACAAGTTGGCAGGGGCTAGGCAGTTTCCAGGAGCAGCTGGCAGCGGAGGCCTTGGGCAACGTCTTGTTTTTCACCCGGAGAGGCTGACCCCGTGCTGGGGTACTGCCCAGGTCTGAGGGGGGTCCATCCCCAGCCACCCCGGCTGCCCTGCCACGCCAGTATGCAGACTCCCATGCCAGGCGGCGTGCCCATCCGTGCCCACCTCTGCCGGGGGTCCGGGTGCCGAGGGAGGGGCCCCGAGGGGAGGGAGCAGCAGCCGTTCCTTGTTCCCCTGCCTTAGGGCTCAGGGAGGGGAAATTACTTGGCTCAGGTCACACCCAGGGGACTGCTGGGGCCCTGAACAGTCCTGGAAGGGGACAGCGGGCCTGAGGCCACCTGTCTTTTTAGGGAAAGGGGGGGGGGGGGGGGGGGCGGGTGTCTCTCCAGGGACAGGGATGAGACGAGGAGCTGCACAATGCCCCACCCGTGGTTCAGCTCCCCCTTGTGGACATCCTCGGGGTGGGGGGACAGGAAGGCTAAGGCACTGGAGCGCCTGCTCCTGGCCTCCCTTCTGCAGCAGAATTGGCGCCTCTGCAAGGTGCCCTGGACCACACGCTTTGTGTGGACAGCAGCCAGCTGCTTCCGGAGTCAGTGATGAGCGGCTACGGGGTGCAGATGGTGCCGCAGGCGTGGGGGGCTCAGAGTGGGAAGGGTTCTCAGGGAGGGAGGTACCTCAGGATTCATAGGGGGTTGCCTGGTAGATGAGAGGAGAGGCCCAGGGACGGTTAGGGGATTGGAGAGGGAAATGGGGGGTCCCAGAGAGGCTCAGGAGACTCTGAGCGGAGGGGAACACAGTTGTGAAGGAAGGAGGCCTGGCCATCCTGGCTGCTGGGTCCGGGGCCGGTAATTCCCCACCTTCTTTGCAAGCTTGCTCTCAGGCCAGGCCCAGATCCCAGGGTGGAAGTGGAGGTTGAGTTGGGGCTTTTCCACAAACCCCCAGGGCTGCCCCAGCCGGTGTCTTCCCCTCCTGCGTTCCACCCACTCCCAGGAGCCCCGGAATTGGTGCTGGGGCCCGTGACCTGAGGCTGAGAGAGTGCCCGGCAGACATTCTCCATCAGGGGCGTCAGCAAGGATGGCTGGATCCTCAGGAGAACCCGATGGCCTGCTGGGGCTGCGGTGGGGAAAGGGCAGAGGCTGAGGGCTCAGGGAGAGAGCCTGCGTTTCGATCACCTCATGTAGCAAAGCGCACAGACATCCCACAACCACTTGTTTAGCCTCGTTGGTGGACACTTAGTTGTTTCCAGATAGAATTACACTGAGCTTCTTTGTATCTGTGTCCTGCAAAAGCTTCTCCCAGGTAGACCAATAGTTACCCTCTCCACCAGCAGAATTAAATAAAAACTGCCCCTTTCTCCATAGTGTTACCAACACTGGATATCATGATCTTTTATTTTCAGACATGCCCACATTTTTTTTTTTTTTAATTAACAGCTATTTTTCTTTCTTTTTTTTTCTTTTTTTTTTTTTAATATATTTTATTGATTTTGTACAGAGAGGAAGGGAGAGAGATAGAGAGTTAGAAACATCGATGAGAGTCATCGATCAGCTGCCTCTTGCACACCCCCTACTGGGGATATGCCCGCAACCAAGGTACATGCCCTTGACCGGAATCGAACCCGGGTCCTTTCAGTCCCCAAGCCGACGCTCTATCCATTGAGCCAAACCGGTCTCGGCCAGACATGCCCACATTTTCAAAAATATATTTTTATTGATTTCAGAGAGGAAAGGAGGGGAGAGAGAGAGAGTGAGATAAGAGAGAGAGAGAGAGAAACATTAATGATGAGAGAGGATCATTGATCAGCTGCCTCCTGCACACCCCCTACTGAGGATGAGCCTGCAACCCTGTCATGTGCCCTTAACTGAAATCAAACCCAGGACCTCCAGTCTGAAGGCTGACACTCTATCCACTGAGCCAAACCAGCTAGGGCTGATTATTCTTTTATTATTATTATTATTATTATTATTATTATTATTATTATTATTATATTTTTATTTAATAATAAATAAAACTGGCTAGGGCTAGGGCTGATTATTCTTTCTCTATGGTGCAGCGACCAGAGGCCCAGAGAGGTAAAGGGACCGGGCCAGGTTACTGCTCAAGCTGGGACTTGAACCCAAACCACTTTACAGACCAGAATTTATTTCGCTGCCACTCTGGCTCCCAACGGGGCCCCATGAGGGTCCAGTCCCTTCTGACTTGGTTTCCCTCCCCAGCTGGAGGGTGAGGCCAACCTTACCAGCAGCGTGGCGCTGGGACCACTGCCCTGGCAGAGTGCCGCGGTGGAAGCCAACACCAGCTTCCGGGTGGTAGGCTGGGGGAGCCAACGGCATAGGGCAGTGGTCGGCAAACTCATTAGTCAACCGAGCCAAATACCAACAGCGCAACGATTGAACTTTCTTTTGAGAGCCACATTTTTTAAACTTAAACTTCTTCTAACGCCACTTCAAAATGGACTCACCCAGGCCGTGGTATTTTGAGGAAGAGCCACACCCAAGGGGCCAAAGAGCCGCATGTGGCTCGCGAGCCACGGTTTGCCAACCACTGGCATAGGGGGTCATATCTCCAGTTTCCCAAGGGTTCCCAATGCCACCATGACCCCTTGGACTAGTGTCACCCCAACAACGTGTGCACTGGCATTTTACCTGCTGGGTGGCATCTGCCAGGTACAGGCCAGGTGCAGCCTAGTGGGAGGAGAGGTCTTAGAGATGATGAGTTTCCCGTGTGGGAGAGAGCAAGTCCAGGACAGTATGATGCTGAGGACGGAATTAGAACTGGGTGGCTAACCATTGAGCATTTGAGCAGCATGAGAACAGGTGGGGTTGGGACAGGTTTGGGGGTCGCAGGAGAAGGGCTCAAGTTGTGGGGGGAGCTACCAGCTCAGAGGCTCTGTGGTGGGAGGACAGTGGGCGAGTAGGCCTGGGGCCCCCTGGCTGGCCTGCCACCTGTCCAGGGTGATGGGCTGGTGACGGGTGCCCCCATCTGTAATGGTCTGGCGTGCGGCATAGCTTCCTCGATGGAGCCCCTGTGGCAGGGCCCTCACTTCTTCACCGGAGTGCCATTCTCCCAAGACCGGGTACGGGCCCTAGTGGCTTGGCTCAGTGAATGGAGCGTCGGCCTGTGGACTGAAGGGTCCTGGGTTCGATTCCTGCCAGGAGCGCATGTCTGGGTTGTGGGCTGGATCCCCGGTGGGGGGCATGCGGGAGGCAGCCTATCAGCGATTCTCTCTCATCATTGATGTTTCTATCTCTCTCTCCCTCTCCCTTCCTCTCTGAAATCAATAAAAATATATTTTTAAAAAAACAACACCGACACAGACTGGATACTGGATGGATTCTGTTCTAACCCCCTCATTGGATTAACACTGGCCTGGGAGGCCCTGAGCTTAGCCCGTGGTGGGGGGACTGTGACCTCTCATCTCCAGGCCTGTCCCCCACTCCCACCCCAGCCTGTGCCGTTAGGATGCTAATACAGAAGCCACCTGTTCTCTCTGCACCTGAGCTCTGCTTTGCCAGGCTGGCAGGGGCTGGGGCAGTGCTGAATTCACTCACAGCCCTGAGAACCAGGGCTGTCCTTATCCCTCCCTCTCAGACAGGCACCTCACCCGCCTCTCATTTTGGCCAAAAGATGTTGTGCAGCCAAGTCAAGGAGCACACGAGACACTGGCCAAAGACTGCTACTGGACTCACAGAGGCTAATGTACTAACACAGAAAGACCTAAAACACAGCTATTAAATAACAAATGCAGCCAAGACCGGTTTGGCTCAATGGATAGAGCGTCGGCTTGGGGACTGAAGGGTCCCGGGTTCGATTCCGGTCAAGGGCATGTACCTTGGTTGCGGGCATATCCCCAGTAGGGGGTGTGCAAGAGGCAGCTGATTGATGACTCTCTCTCATTGAAGTTTCTAGCTCTCTATCTCTCTCCCTTCTTCTCTGTACAAAATAAATAAAATATATTTTTAAAAAATAAAAAATAAAAATAAATAACAAATGCAACTATATGAAAGCAATACATAGAATCACATATTACATGATATAGTTTACTAAAATAAAAATTTTAACAACATATTATTTATTACATACCACTATGTACTCAAGAAAATCATATTTTTCTTTTTTTAAGTATATTTTATTGAGGTTTTTTTACAGAGAGGAAGAGAGAGGCATAGCGAGTTAGAAACATCGTGAGAGAGAATCATCGATCAGCTGCCTCTTGCACACCCCCTACTTGGGATGTGCCCGCAACCAAGGTACATGCCCTTGACCGGAATCGAACCCGGGACCTTTCAGTCCGCAGGCTGACACTCTATCCACTGAGCCAAACCGGTTTTGGCATATTTTTCTTTTTAAAAGTATATATTTTATTGATTTTTTACAGAGAGGAAGGGAGAGGGATAGAGAGCTAGAAACATCGATGAGAGAGAAACATCGATCAGCTGCCTCCTGCACACCCCCCACTGAATATGTGCCTGCAACCAAGGTACATGCCCCTGACCGGAATGGAACCTGGGACCCTTATGTCCGAAGGCCGATGCTCTATCCACTGAGCCAAACCGCTGAGGGCCATATTTTTCTCTTTTAAGGAGAGGAGAGGAGAGAGTGGCCGGGACGGAGAGGAGAGAGGCTGGACCTCCTGCTCCCTCTCCTTCCCTCGGGTCCAGGTGACGCAACAGCCCGGGTGCCGGCAGCGGCGGTTGCCTGTTGTGCCACCCACGGTTGGAATGGACAGGGGCCGGGGCAACAGCTCCCAGCCCCACTTCCCCTCCGCCTGCCACAGCCCCCCTGCCACGGGGTCATTCCTATTGCCCTGCGCCCCCCCCCCCCCCGGGCTCTCCACAGCCCCCCTGGGAGCTTTCCCACACCCCATCCCCTAGACCTCCAGGCAGCCCCCGCCCTGCACACTCCCTGCCTGGCCCCCCAGCCCTGGGGAGCGTGCACCCGGAGCAGAGCGCTGGGAGAGGAGCACCCCGAGACCTCCAGGGAGGCTCCCCGGGGTGGGCGAGTTACAGCGGGGTTTGTGTGTACGTTTCATTTTGTTACTGTTAAAGCTTTATTGAAATATCCTTTAATAAACCGTACGGCTCACCCAGTTAACAATTCAGTGATATTTGATGCATCCACAATATTGTGTAACTGTAACCACCTCCTCTACCCAGTCCCAGAACATTCCATCGCCCCGAAAAGAACTCCCCCTCCCCATCAGCGGTCACTCCCCGTCTCCCTCCCCCAGCCCTGCAACCACCAGCCAGCCCACTTCCTGCCCCTGGATCTGCGTGTTCTGGACATTTCACATAAACGGAATCGCACAGCATCTGTCCTTTTGGGTCTGGCTTCTCTCACGAGCACGTGTTTGCAGGGTTCATCCACGTTGCAGCAAAGGCCAGCGCCCTGTTCCTTTAACCCCTGGGTCGGGGGACCCCGCGGACCCCAGGAGACTCTGCGTTTCGTGACCATCTGACCACTGAGTCCTGGGAGGCTGCCCATGTGTAAATAAACAGCCTGAGTGGGAGGGAGGGGGATGTGGCTCGCAGATGCTGGGGTCACCCTGGTTTATATCGTCTGAACGTCATGATTTATTCTGGCGGCTACTCTGAGCAGGAAGTGGAATCAAAATGTCCCCAAATAGCCCTGACTGGTTTGGCTCAATGGATAAAGCATCGGCCTGTGGTCTGAATGGTCCCGGGTTCGATTCCGGTCAGGGGCATATGCCTTGGTTGCGGGCACATTCCCAATGGGGGGTGTGCAGGAGGCAGCTGATTGATGTTTCTAGCTCTCTGTCCCTCTCCCTTCCTCTCTGTAAAAAAATCAATAAAATATATATTTTAAAAATGTCCCCAAATAATTAACTAGGACTTCTCCACTATTTACACTGGTGTGTGTGTGTGTGTGTGTGTGTGCACACGTGCGGATCACCCCTGGAGAGCTGGCTGCCCTAGGCGTTGTGGGGGGTTGAGAATGGTCCCTGGCCCCACATCCTCCATACCAGGAGCATCCCCAGTCAGTCCATCCTGACAATCTCAGTCACTGCCCCAGGCTGTGTCCCCCGGGGAACTACCAGCCTTTGAGGGAACAGTGAGCCCTCTGGGTCCCAGGAGGGCACATGGCTCCGTGGCCCCCCGCTGTTTCCTTCCCAGGAGCGGGCTCACACAGCTCCGGGACACGCCAGCCGCAGGGGCCTGTGGGGAGGCGCGGAGGGCGGAGTGCGCCCCTCTGCGCCCGGGCCCGCTGGCCCGCGTCCATGCGCCCAGGCCTGGGGTGGGCAGGAGAAGTTCCTCTTACTCACAGGGGAGTTGGAACCCGGAGCCCAGTGCTCCCTGTCCCCCTGGAGTGTGGTTTGACCCCCAGCTCCCTGTGGCCCACGGTGAAAGGAGGAAGTGAGGACACCCAGTCCAGCTGTGGGGCAACCCCAACGGCCCCCAGGCCTCGGCTATAAGAGGGGCTGGGGAGGCCAGGGAGCCCCGACCGACCATGACCCCGAGCCCCCGGCCCTCCCACCCTGCCCTGGCCCTTGTCTTGCTGGCCACGCTGCTGGGCGGTGAGTGGGGCCACACGTCCGTTCGTCCATCTGCCCAGGCTTCGTGGATTCTGGGGAACATCCACCCTCACCGGCCGGCCCAGCACCTTCTCTGCACAGAGGGAGGCTGAGCAGGAGCGGGGCAGGCCCCTGTGCTGCGGGATGAATGCCTCGAGGGCGGGGGGGGGGGGCTCCGGGGCCCTGGACTCCGTGTCTGCCCGGGGCTCCCGCCCAGGGAGGGGGTGGGACGGGCGCGGCAGGGGGAGTGACGGCCACTGATGCTCCTCGCTCGCAGGTGCGGCATGGGCTTCAGAGATTGTGGGCGGGCGGGCAGCTAAGCCCCACTCGCGGCCCTACATAGCGTCCCTGCAGATGTTGAGTTCCCACTTCTGTGGGGGCACCTTGATCCACCCCAGCTTCGTGCTGACCGCTGCTCACTGCCTGCAGAACATGTGAGTGCCCCGTGGCCCTGCCGGGTCTGAGGGGGAGGGGCCCTGCCTGGTCTGATGGGGGAGGGGACCCTGCAGGGTCTGATGGGGGAGGTGGCCTGATGAGTCTGATGGGGGAGGGGGCCTTGCTGGATCTGAGGGGGAGGTGGCCCTCCCGGGTCTGATGGGGGAGGGGGCCCTCCCGGGTCTGGTGGGGGAGGGGGCCCTGCCTGGTCTGAGTGGGGAGGGGGCCCTCCAGGGTCTGAGGGGGAGGTGGCCCCGGGTCTGAGGGGGGAGGGGGCCCTCCCGGGTCTGAGGGGGAAGGGGGCCCTCCCGGGTCTGAGGGGGAGGTGGCGCTCCCTCTGAGGGAGGCTGTAACTGAGGGAGCTGCCTCTGGTGCTCAGGGTGCCCATGGGGTGAGGAATGGGTGGGTGGGGGCGGCAAACATTAAGCACCCTGACCCCGCAGCCCCGCGGCCCTGGTGAGGGTGGTGCTCGGGGCCCACAACCTGGGGAACGAGGAGCCCAGCCAGCAGCGTTTCTCTGTCGTTCGCGTGTTTTCCAACAACTACGACCCCGAGGGATTCCACAACGACATCCTCCTCCTGCAGGTGGGTGGGCGCTCACCCCTCGTCACCGTCAGCAAACACGCATTGAGCCCCGACTGTATGCCAGCCCCTGCCGGTGCTGGGACACAGCCTGGTGAGCAGAGGGCCGTTCAGACCCTCTTCACGGGCAGCAGTTCGAAGCCCCATCTGCCTTTGACCTGGCCACGCCCCGTGCCAGCACCCACCCACCCAACACCCTCACCCCCAACCTCAGCGCCAGCCGCACCTTCCCTGCGAGAGCTGCCCTCACCTACACCCGTGGTCGGCAAACTGCGGCTCGGGAGCCACATGCGGCTCTTTGGCCTCCTGAGTGTGGCTCTTCCACAAAATACCACGGCCTGGGATAGTCTATTTTGAAGAAGTGGCGTTAGAAGTTTAAGTTTAAAAAATATGGCTCTCAAAGGAAATTTCAATTGTTGCGCTGTTGGTATTTGGGTCTGTTGACTAATGAGTTTGCCGACCACTGCCCTCTGGAAAGACGGCCACCCCTCCCCTGATTTACGGTTCACCCTCTCGCAGTTCCCCTGCCTCCCCGCCTCCCTGAAAGGCCAGCTCCGGGGGGAGGCTGTGGCCCTCACTGAGTGCTCTGTGAGGAGGAAGGCCACAGGGACAGGCGCTACCAAAGGGAGGCCCATGGAGTCGGAGAAGGGAAAGCAGCCCGGGGCAGGGTGGGGGTGGGGGTTGGAGGATCAATCCCAACAGGCTCCCTGGAGGAGGTGACCCCTGAGGGAGAACCTGAGCGTGAGTGGGAGGGGAGGAGGCACTTTGTCAGGGCGTGCATGCGTGCGTGCGTGCGTGTACGTGTGTGTGTGTGTGTGTGTGTGTGTGAGTGTGTGTGAGTGTGTGTGTACGTGTGTGTATGAGTGTGTGTGCATGTGTGTGTGTGTGAGTGTGTGTGTGTGTGTGAGTGTGTGTGTGAGTGTGTGAGTGCGTGTGTGTATGAGTGTGTGTGCATGTGTGTGTGTGTGTGTGAGTGTGTGTGAGTGTGTGTGTGAGTGTGTGTATGAGTGTGTGTGCATGTGTGTGTGTGTGAGTGTGTGTGTGTGTGAGTGTGTGTGAGTGTGTGTGTACGTGTGTGTATGAGTGTGTGTGCATGTGTGTGTGTGTGAGTGTGTGTGTGTGTGTGAGTGTGTGTGTGAGTGTGTGAGTGCGTGTGTGTATGAGTGTGTGTGCATGTGTGTGTGTGTGTGTGTGTGAGTGTGTGTGAGTGTGTGTGTGAGTGTGTGTGTGCGTGCGTGCGTGTACGTGTGTGTGTGAGTGTGTGTGTGTGTGAGTGTGTGTGTGAGTGTGTGTGTGTGTAGTGTACGTGTGTGTGTGTGTGAGTGTGTGTGTGTGTGTGAGTGTGTGTGTGAGTGTGTGTGAGTGCGTGCGTGTACGTGTGTGTGTGAGTGTGTGTGTGTGAAAGTGTGTGTGTGAGTGTGTGTGTGTGTGTGTGTGTGTGAGTGTGTGTGTGAGTGTGTGAGTGTGTACGTGTGTGTGTGAGTGTGAGTGTGTGTGTGAGTGTGAGTGTGTGTGTGTGAGTGTGTGTGTGTGTGTGAGTGTGTGTGTGTGAGTGTGTGTGTGTGTGAGTGTGTGTGAGTGTGTGTGTGTGTGTGAGTGTGTGTGAGTGTGTGTGTGTGTGTGTGTGTGTGTGTGTGTGAGTGTGTGTGTGTGTGTGTGTGTGAGTGAAAAGGGCCGCTCTGGGGCCTGGAGACAGGCTCTCACTGCCCCTGACCCTCCCCCTGCCCCAGCTGGACCGCCCGGCCAACCTCACCGCCCAGGTCGCAGTGGCCCAGCTCCCGGAGCAGGACCAGCAGCTGCCCCACGGCACCCCGTGCCTGGCCATGGGCTGGGGCCGCCTGGGCACCATGGAGCCGCTGCCCCCCATCCTCCAGGAGCTGAACGTCACCGTGGTCACCTTCCTGTGCCGGCAGGAGAACCTGTGCACCTTCGTGCCCCGGCGCAAAGCCGGCATCTGCTTCGTACGTACCTGCCAGTGCCCGGGCCCGGCCACTGCGGGCGGCAGGGCGGGCTCCGGGCACTGCCCGCCGGAGGCAGCGGGGGGGGCAGCGCTCAGACCCACCTCCTCCTCACTGAGCAGCCGGTCTCCTGCCGGGAAGAGGGGAGCACCCCTGCGAGGGCTCAGCCAGTGATGGGCACAGCCTCGGCGCCCACAGGCACCCAGGGGTGCTCCTGTCATACCCGGAGGCCTCGCCTCTCGGACCAGCCCGGCTGGCTCCGGGCCCAGGTCTACAGCAGGGCAGTAAGTGCCCGCCGCCCTCCTGAGCGGCCTCCTCTCTCATGTGACCGCTCAATGGTGACCAGATCGTCCCGCTTTTGGCGGGACAGTCCTGATTTTTAACAATTTTTCCCGCATCCCGAGGTGTTTTTAAAAAGTCACGATTTTTGGAAAGAACTTTTTTAAAACCCGCGGGACGTGGGAGAAAATTGTTAAATATCAGGACTGTCCCGCCAGAAGCGGGACGATCTGTTCACCATTGAGTGGTCACCAGCAAGAAGAAACATCTGACCCCTAAATGGCCTCAGGCTGCCGCCAGCTACCGTAGCCACATCCTGGCGACTGACCAGCGTCCCCTCCTTCCCAGGGCGACTCTGGCGGCCCCTTGATCTGCGACGGCGTCCTCCAGGGCGTGGACTCCTTCCTGATCCGCGAGTGTGCCAACCGCCAGTACCCTGACTTCTTCGCGCGCGTCTCCCTCTATGTGGACTGGATCCAGTCTGTGCTGAGAAGTGTGGGCGGTGAGGGCAGCCCCTGAGCCCCTTCCTCCAGACCCCCCCACCCCCACAGGCTGAGGCCAGAGAACAAGCCCTCATGGGGGGAAGGGAGCCGGCGCCCAGCCTCCCGGTGACGTCAATAAAACACTGAAACCCTCCTTCGGCTCCTGACTGTCCTTCCCAAGGGCCCCCAGCACCCACGTCTCCAGACCCCAGACTTCGGACGGGGTTTTGGAGCAGAAGCCTAGAAGCCAGTGTAGGGCCCAGGTCCCAGGAGTCCCACTCCCCCGGAGCCCATAGTCGTGGGTTCGAATCCGGCTCCACCCGCGTGGCCCCGGGCAGGTCAATGCCCGTGTCTGTGTCTCCGGTTCCTTGTCTGGAAAAGGGAGCCAAGAGCGCCCCCCTCACCCTCAGGAAGGGGGCGCCGTGTCCGCTGTGTCTCCAGCTCGGGGGCTGCTGGAGGACCAGCCAGGATGTCACAGCACGAGAGCCGGCCAGCCCGTGGCTCAGTGAGCATCAACCTATGAACCATGAGAACCTGGTTCAATTCCTGGCCAGGACACAGGCCCAGGTTGCAGGCTCCATCCCCAGTGCAGGAGGCAGCCGGTGAATGATTCTCTCTCATCACTGACGTTTCTGTCTCTCTCCCTCTCCCTTCCTCTCTGAAGTCAATAAAAATGTGTTTAAAAAATAATAACGGCGTGGAGTGCCAGGCCTGTGGGCTCCTGACTCAGCCAGGGGCCGGCAGGATGGCTGTCAGGGAGGCCTCCTGGAGGAGGCAGCTGTGCCTGAGCAGGAACAGGGAGGAAGCTGATCAGGGCAGAGGAACAGGAAGAGTCCGTGTGGCTGGAATGGAGCCGGCCAAGGGCTGGGGGAGGAGAGTTCAGGCAGCTGGTGGGGCTGGAGCACGCAGGGCCACAGACATGAATGGGGGCGGGTGGGGGGCTAGAGAGGAGTCCTGGGGCAGGAAGAGGGAGAGCTCATTGTAGGCCAGTAGCCACGGGAATGAGGCTCAGAGGGAGGGCCAGCCTGCTCACCGGACAGACGGACAGACGGGACTGGACTGGAAGAGACCTCTTCCGTATCGATTCCTTCTACCACCACCTGGTGTCAGCATACAGATCCAAGCAAGAGTGAGAATGCCGGGCCTGCCCTCTTTTGCAACTCTGCACACCTTACCCTAGGGTCAGGGCTAGGGCTGGGCTATAGCAGCGGCACCAGCAGCCAACATGTGTAAGACGGGGGGACACAGCTGCATGCTGGGGAATGCACCCTGGTGAGCGGCAGGGGGATGCTGGGATTCCCCGCACTTCCCAGGGGCTCAAGGCAGGGAAGTGGTTTCTATAAAAACCCCACATCGCCCTAGCCCCGTGGTCGGCAAACTGCGGCTCGAGAGCCACATGCGGCTCTTTGGCCCCTTGAGTGTGGCTCTTTGGCCTCTTGAGCGTCGGCCTGCAGACTACAGGGTCCCAGGTTTGATTACAGCCAAGGGCACATGCCCAGGCTGTGGGCTCCATCACTTGGGTGGGGGGGCCTGCAGGAGGCAGCCAATCGATGTTTCTAGCTCTTTCTCTTCCTCTCTGAAATCAATAGAAGTATATTAAAGCACACACACACACACACACACCACAGCGTTGGGGGTAAAAGAGGTTTGCTAGAGGGAATGTCGGGAACAGGAAGACCCGCAAACGCCTCTTGCTGGATTTTTGTGGGCTCGTGTGCGAACGATGGATCCAGGGCGCTCTCACAGCCAAGGCCAAACCCAGGGCTGGGAGCTGAGGACCAGGGGGTTGGGGGCCCTGGAGTGGATTCAGGAAATGACGAGCCCATGAGAGTAACAAGCAGGATGATCCGCACATGCAAATCGGGAGGCCTCGGGGAGCAAGGGGCTCCCTCAGCAGCCCCAGGGGCGTGTGTCTGTGCTGCGAGGGGCCCCAGACCCGTGGTGCCAGTCCCTACGCTCAGAGGTCCCCAGTCTGCAGCGGTGGGGAAAGGTACTCGAACCATGTTTTCTCCCTGCCCTGTGACCCGGGTCCCTACCGTGCACCTGTCTCACTTGGAAGCCGCATTCCTCGTTGCACAGGAGTGGCCCCTGTGACCATGACTCCGATTGCAAACAAGAAGCCTTGCCGTCTGCCTCCCAGCCTTTGCCCACCTCACCCTCCCGGAGGTGGTTAATGGTTAAAAGGTCCTCACTTTCTTATCTAAGAACCTGCCACGTGATCGTTCACTCCAGCCTCGGGATAATCCTATACAATGGGGTCTATTATTATCACTTCCCTTTTACAAACAAGGAAACGGGGGCACAGGCGAGTGAAGCCCGTGTCCTGAAGTTATGTGGAAGGCAAGAGGCCCAGCCAGGAGAGGAACCCAGAGTCCTGAGGCTTGACAGCTATGAGATGTGTGTACAGAGTATACAGGTGATGCTCAATACATGCAGCTTTGATTAAACGGGGTCTCCCTGTCTGAGCCACAGCACCCCTCCCCTCCCCAAAGACATGGCTGCCTCCACTCTCCCTCGTCCCCGGACTGGAAACAGGGCTGTGTATACAGTAGGTGCACACTGAATGCTCTGTGGCCTATTTAACACAATGGGGTGAGGACCCTGCCAAACAGGTAGGAGGGCAGGGGACAGGTATCTGACGAAGGGAGGGATGAGGGTGAGCACCGAGCGCCCGCTGTGTGCCAGGCCCTGGGAAAGCAGGACCATCTCCTCCATGATGAGCTATGGGGGTCCGTTTGCCTGAGGCCACAGAGGGAGCGGGAGGCCCAGAGACAGAGTCGGGCGTCCTCCACGTGCCCACCCGCTGGCTCCTGCCATGGATCCGTTGGTTCCCTCCCGTGAGCCCAGCTCCTGGTCAGGAGAACGTTGCTTCTTGCGACAGCCCTGGCCTCGGCCGTTGCAGCTGGAGCGTTCTGGGGGAGTGGGAAGAGGAACAGGGCAGGGGGGGGGGGGGGGCCTGGGCCCTGAGGGCCCCTTCGCCACTGTTTGGCCCGAGTCCTTCCGCACCCCAGATAGGAGCTCTCAGGCCTCAGGGACATCCATGGCCCCGCCCCCGCCCCAGGCCGGAGAGGGCTCTGTGAAACCTCGGGCGGCGGGGGTCAAGGCACAGAGGGGGCTCTTGCCCAGAACCCCCGCTGGGGACCAGGGGCTAACAGCGCCCCCGCGGGAACGGGAATGGGAATGAGTTCCCATTGTGAGCAACAGCCAAGGGGAGGCCGGAAGGCCAGGCCGGGAGAGGAAGACCCAAGACACAGGGAGGTGAGCAACAAGTCACCATCCGGCTGCAAACTGTGGGGCCCGAGTCAAACCCCAGCCTCTCCCCGTGTCGCTGGGTAAGGCCCACAGGGGAGGCCTCACGGTGCATCAGCTGCCTCATCTCACGTGGAACGTCGCAGCCCCCCATCCCCTGTGGAAGTTCAGGGCCGTGCTGGGGGCACCCGCTGTTACAGCGCTCTGAGCAGACAGACAGAGGCATGCCGGCAGCCGGCACGCTTTGGCCCGGGACTGCCAGATTTAGCAAAGATACAGGACGCCCAGTTACGTGCGAATGTCAGATAAATGACGGCCAGCTTTCTAGATAAGGGAGACACCGTCCCTCCCCCACTGCTGCAGAGCTGTGATTCCTCTCGGCCACATATGGAACATGGTTATACGAAACAAACTGCTTTAAAACACCACTCACGGCCGAAACCGGTTTGGCTCAGTGGATAGAGCGTCGGCTTGGGGACTGAAAGGTCCCGGGTTCGATTCCGGTCAAGGGCATGTGCCTTGGTTGCAGGCATATCCCCAGTGGGGGGTGTGCAAGAGGCAGCTGACTGATGACTCTCTCTCATCGGTGTTTCTAACTTTCTATCTCTCTCCCTTCCTCTCTGTACAAAATCAATAAAAATATATTTAAAAAACCACTCACGGACACAGACATCGGTTCGGTGGTCACCAGAGGCAGGGGCTTGGGGGAAGGAAAGGGTAAAGGGGGTCAGATATAAGGTGACAGAGACGTGACTTTGGGTGGTGGGCACAGACGATGTATCAGAACTGCACGCTTGAAACTTATATAATTTATTAAGCCATGTCACCCCAATAGACTTAGTTAAAAAGAAAAAAAAAAATTTTTAAGTCTGACTTTCAAATGTGTGTCCTGAATTTTGTCCGGAGCCAACCCAGGCCCCTGGCACCCATCACCCCCATTCTTCCCGTCATCACCCTCACCCATCCCGGGGCGGGGGGGGGGGGGGGGGAGGAAGTGGGGACGCCTGGCCCTGAGTGGGGCAATGCAACGGCCCCGGGCTCGGGGCTATAAGAGGGCCAGGTGGGTGCAGGGGGCAGAGACACCGGGGCCCCCGCTCAACCATGACCCACAGCCGCAGACTCTCCGGCCCCGCCCTGGCCTCCTTCCTGCTGACCGTGCTGCTGGGCGGTGAGTGGAGCCACCTGTCTGGGCATCCATCCCTGCTTCTCCACCTACGCCCTCACGGGAAGGGGGGCCGGGTGGGGAGGCCCATCTCCAGAGGAGGAGCCGGAGGCTCAGCGTGGCGAGGGGCCGGTGAGCCGGGCGGGGGCGGGTCCGTGGGCGCGCCCTGGGCCCTCCAAAGCCAGAGGAAGCTCAGATGTCGCTGTGCCCGGGCAGGGGCGGTGGCAGGCCCCCTGTGCTCTCTGCACCGCCGTCTCCTCATCTGGCAACAAGCACGTGGAGAGTCCGGCCCGGAGGTTCTTGTGGGAGGGAGTTCAAGGCCAGCTGGCCCGCGGGGTGGGCTCCTCCCTGACACTCACCGCCCCATCCTGGCTGTCTGTCCCCAGGCCCCGTGCTGGCCTCCGAGATCGTGGGCGGCCGGCAGGCCCGGCCCCACGCGTGGCCCTTCATGGTGTCCCTGCAGCAGCGCGGACGCCACTTCTGTGGGGGGACCCTGGTGGCCCCCAACTTTGTCATGTCGGCTGCGCACTGTGTGAATGGCAGGTGAGTGTCTCCTGAGCCTGCCTTCCCTCTTCCCTCCGTCCCCACGTCTGTCCAAGCGGGGAGTGGGGCTGGAGGGGGGGTGAGACCAGGGTCTGGGCTCCTCCCGGGCGCCCCATCGATGCACCTGCTTCGCCAGGCCTGCGAGGGGGCATTCGGCCGAGGAGCCCGAGGACCAGCCCTGCGTGGGGAGGCATCCGTGGGCATGGGCCTGGGCTCTGGGGCCTCTCCCCCCCAAAACCCAAGAGCCACCTCGAATCCCCTCCCGCACCCGCTCTGCCGCAGAAACTTCCGGGCAGTGCAGGTGGTGCTGGGGGCACACAACCTGGGGCGGCGAGAGCCCACGCGGCAGCTGTTCGGCGTCCAGCGCATCTTCGAGAACGGCTTCGATGCCCAGCAGCTGGCGAACGACATCGTGCTCCTGCAGGTGGGGGGCGGGCGGGCGGGGTGCCCGGGTGGGGCAGGGAGGCCCGAGCAGGCATAAAGTCCTGGGCTGAGGAGTGGGGCCGGCAGAGAAGGGCTACAGACTGGGGGGCACACCTGGCTCTCACTGGGGAGGTCACCTCTGCGCCTCAGTCTCCACCGTGTCGCCTGGGAAATAAGCCCCAGCTGAGGGTTGTTGAGCGCGTGAACGGGAGGACGCAGAGTGCTCTGAGCAGCTGTCCGCCTCAGAGGGTTGTGATTATCCGTGCCCTGCAGCCGAGGGCGGGGACAGTCCCAGTCTCTGTGAAACGGAGCAAAAACCCCCACATTCCAGCCGGTGGGAAGAGCGTCCTCCCCCGCGGCTGGCAGAGCTGCTGGTTGTCACTGGTGTTGCCCAGTTTGGTGCCTGCTGTTTCCTGCGCTCAAGACATGTCCGAGTTCTCCCTGAGCCACTGTGGTTGCTTCCACTTCACAAACGGGGACACTGACCCTCGGGGTGGGGAGCATCCCGCAGGGTGGCCCTCCTGCTCCATAAAATCCCAGGTCTATTGCGGGGCCTCCGAGGGGAAACAGGCGCGGGAGGGGCACCCCCGCCCCATGTGACTCTTCGATGCCCTGTCCTGCCCCCTGCAGCTCAACGGCTCAGCCACCATCAACACCAACGTGCAGGTGGCCAGGCTGCCCCAGCAGGGCCAAGGTGTGGGCAACGGGGTCCGCTGCCTGGCCATGGGATGGGGCCAGCTGGGCACAAACCGGCCACCGCCCCGCGTCCTGCAGCAGCTCAACGTGACCGTGGTGACCGCCCTCTGCCCCTCCACCAACGTGTGCACGCTGGTGCCCCGCCGGCGCGCAGGCATCTGCTTCGTGAGTACCGACCCCTCCGCCTGCACCCCCCCTCTCCGCGCCCACCCCCGCCTGTCCGGGCCACGGCCTCCAGGACTGCGAGCCAGAACCCGGGAGGACTTCCCAGCCCCGAAGGGAGGCCTCGCCTGCTCACCTCCCCCGGCCCCGCACAGGGGGACTCCGGCGGGCCCCTGGTCTGCAACGAGCTGATCCACGGGATCGACTCCTTCATCCGCGGAGGCTGCGGCAACGGCTACTACCCGGACGCCTTCGCCCCCGTGGCGCAGTTCGCAGACTGGATCAACTCCGTCATCCGCCAACACGACGGCCGCCCTCGTCTCCACCCGGGGGACCCTGCGAGCAGGAGCCATTAGGAAGGGCTGCCCAGGCCCCCCGCCGCCCCTGCCCCCGGGCAGGCCCACCCAGGCTGCAGGATGCAGCATCTGACAGAATAAAGCCTTCTCTTTTGTAGTGTGTCTGGGTGTGTGTTGGTGGTGCCGTTGGAGATGGGAAGTAGTCAGGAGTAGGTTTGGCTCAGTGGATAGAGCATCGGCCTGTGGACTGAAAGGTCCCAGGTTCGATTCCGGTCGCGGGCACATCCTCCGTAGGGGGTTTGCAGGAGGCAGCTGATCGATGTTCCTCTCTCATCGAAGTTTTTAACTCTCTATCCCTCTCCCTTCATCTCTGTAAAAAATCAATAAAAAACATATTGTTAAAAAATAGAAAAGTAGTTAGGAGAGTGTTTGGGGCATCGCACGAGAATGCTGCCACCAGGGGGCAGCAAAACCAGGGCTTCGGGGTAAGAAGTTCCTTCCCCCTCTCCTGGCACACTGAGATGCCCCTGGCCGTTCCTGGTTTCCCTCCGTAAAGCTCACGCACACACGATGAAGTTCGCATTGAAGTGGTTATGACACCGGCGCCGTAGCCGGGGTCTGCTGAGCGCTCGCGGGTGCGGGAATCATTCTCCGTCTGTGCCGTGCTGGCTCACCTCCAGCCCCTGAGGCGCGGCCGAAACCCGAAACCGGTCTGGCTCAGCGGTAGAGCGTCGATCTGCGGACTAAAGGGTCTGCGGACTGAAGGGCCTCAGGTTCGATTCCGGTCAGGGGCATGTATGTTGGTTTTGGGCACATCCCCGGTGTGGGGGGGGAGGGGGGAGGGGTGCAGGAGGCAGTTGGTCGGTATTTCTCTCTCATCGACGTTTCTGGCTCTCTATCTCTCTCCCTTCCTCTCTGTAACAATAAAAATATTTTTAAAAAAGAAGAAAAAAAAAGTGGAGGTGCGGAGCGGGGGAGCCCTTCTCAGGAGCCTGAGTTCGAGTCCCAGCACTGCCTTTGGGCAACTTGGTGGCTGCCTCTGAACCTCTGTTTCCCCGCGGGGAGCAGTGAGAGCTGTCTGGGAAGGGAGCAGCCAGAGGTTGGGGTTTCACTGGGTGACAGAGACAGGTCCTCCCGAACCCCGGCCCTTTGCTCTGACAAGCGGGGCGGAGCCGAGCAGAAGATGCCCAAGGCATGCCCAGCCTCGGGGGAAGTTGCTGCCCTGGAGGAAGGGGGGAGGGGACGAGGAGGGACTTGACTGACTTGTACCCCTCTTCTGTCTTCCTGGGCCCAGGAAGGAGCCCTCTGGGGCACGTGATCCAGGCTCAGCCAATCAGAGGCAGCCTGCAGACAGTGGTGCAATGGGGAATTGGAGCAGGAGCCCGCCGAGTCGGGTTCCTGTGGCCACAACAGGGGATCCTGGTGAGGAGAGAAGCCATCGGGGAAGAAGGGGGAGACTAGCGGCAAAGACCTGACATTGTTCTAGGTGCCTGGATCAAGCCACACCTGAAGGCAGCCCTGAACTTTCCGTTAAAATGTCCTTGTTGAAGGCACAGTCTTTCCAGCTGCCCCTACACACCACCTTTCCAACACTCTGCTTGTTGGGTGCCAGGACCCAGAGGCACAGCAATGGGGACAAGGTGTAGGGTGACCTTATTCCCTCCCCCACCCAATTTCCTCTCCAAGTTGGAGAAAGAAGACAAAGAAGGGAGGTGCAGGGGGGAAAAGGGGGAGGGGGGAGGGGAAACACAAGGAAGTGAGTTGTTTACAAGCTGTGGCGAGGTACACAGAGGCGGGAGGCAGCCCTCACGGTGCAAAGTCCAGCAGAAGGAGAGGGGGGCAAACTGGCAGGCTCCCCCCATTGGACAGGCAGGGCTGCCCCTCCTCCCCCTGGAGCCGCCCCTCCTCCCACCCTCATGAGAGCGTCCCAGGCCCCGCGGGGTCAGTGTGGAGGCCACAGCAGCGCCATGGCAGACCTCCCCGTGCGCCTGGCGGCTCTGGCCCTTCTCGGAGCGGCCCTGTGTGGTGAGCGTGGGCCTGGGACTGGGCTGGCAGCAGGGGGCACCAGCCTGCTGGGTCGTCAGCCATGGGGCCCCTCCATCCAACAGGACTGCCCCCCCCCCCCAGCCCTCCTAGATAGGCAGAAAGGGGGCAGCGCCCAGCTGAACGGAAGGCTCTGAACGTCTGGGCATTCTCAGAACTTGGATCTGACACACAAGCTTTCCCCAGTGAGAACACGCAGCTCTGCCACGGAAACTGGCGGCCCGCCTGGCCCGTGGCTGCTGGGAGTGCTGGCTCCGTCTATCCCGCTTTTCTTATGTTTAAATCAAAGCTGTTAGGCTCCGTATACAGAAGGGAGTCAGCCCCAGACCCTGCTGTTCGACCCCCGCCCCCTCCTGCCCCGCCATCTGAATGTATGACCCTGGGGTGGGGGCTCCGATGGTGAGATTCCGGGCCTGAGGGGGCTGGGGTGGCCTGCGGGGGCCTCTGAGGGCTGGGCTGCAGCCCCCCGTGGGGTCCTCACGCCCACCTGCCTGCCCCCAGCGGCACAGCCCCGGGGCCGGATCCTGGGCGGCCAGGAGGCCCAGTCCCGCCAGTGGCCCTACATGGCGTCGGTGCAGGTGAACGGCACGCACGTGTGCGGCGGCTTCCTGGTGGCCGAGCAGTGGGTGCTGAGCGCGGCGCACTGCCTGGAGGACGTGTGAGTGGAGCTGGCGATGGGGGGGGGGGGGGGGGGACGACACAGAGCAGGGGTGTGACTGGGTAGAGGTCGGGGATGTGGATCTGACATGCACCCGCCCCAGCCCCAGGCCCAATGAGACCGTGAAGGTGCTCCTGGGCGCGCTCTCCCTGTCGGAACCTGAGCCATCCAAGCGCCTGTACGATGTGCTCCGCGCAGTGCCCCACCCCGGCAGCGGGCCGGACACCATCGACCACGACCTCCTTCTGCTGCAGGTCTGGCTGCACTCCCTCCTGCTGCATGCCCCCCCTCCCCCCGTGACCCTCAACCCTGCTCCTCACCTCCCCCTACCGGCCCCATGGAGTCCAGCCACAGTCCCTCCTGCTGCATGCCCTCCCCCCCCCCAACCTCCAACCCTGCTCCTCACCTCCCCCTACCGGCCCCACGGAGTCCAGCCACAGTCCCTCCTGCTGCATGCCCCCCCCCCCCAACCTCCAACCCTGCTCCCCACCTCCCCCTACCGGCCCCACGGAGTCCAGCCACAGTCCCTCCTGCTGCATGCTCTCCCTGAGCCCTGACCCCCGCCTCGCCCCACCCCCAGCTGTCTGAGAACGCCACCTTGGGCCCCGAGGTGAAGCTGCTGCCCTGGCAGCGCGAGGACCGCGATGTGGCCGCCGACACGCTCTGCGACGTGGCCGGCTGGGGCGTAGTGAGCCACACGGGCCGCCGGCCCGACCGCCTGCAACACTTGCTGCTGCGCGTGATGGACCGCGCCACCTGCAACCTGCGCAGGTTCCACGACGGCACCGTCACGAAGCGCATGATGTGCGCGGAGAGCCACCGCCGCCGAGACACCTGCAAGGTGCGGAGCCTGGAAGGCGGGCACTGGGCTGTGGGGTGTGCAGGGCAGGGACCTGGTGGGTGGGGCCTGCGGCGGTGGGTGGGGCCTGAGGGATTGGCGCGCGGGGGCGGGGAACCAGGTTGGGGCTGGAGGGAGGAGCGGGAATTGCAGCGGTTGAGCTTCGGAGTGGAGGGTGAGGGCGTGGGGGCTCTTGAGGGGGAAGGGGGGATAAATGCCCCCCTCACTGCCCTTTCTCACATAGGGTGACTCTGGGGGCCCTCTGGTGTGCAACGGCGTGGCCGAGGGCGTGGTCACCTCGGGATCCCGCGTGTGTGGTGACCCCAAGAAGCCAGGCATCTACACTCGCGTGGGGAGCTACACGGCCTGGATCGATAGCGTCATGGACGGAGGCGTGGCCTCCCCGGGAGACCCTGAGGGGCGGGGCCCCGAGGAGCAATAAAGTCATTCCCTCCCGCATCCCATCAGACTGCATGTTTTCTTTCTATGTTGTTTATTCATTTAATAAGAAGTGAAACCATATGGCAGTTGTCTTTCTCTGTCTGACTTAGCATGATACCCTCTAGGCCCTAGAGGTCTTCAAACTACGGCCCGCGGGCCACATGCGGCCGGCAGAGGAGTCTGATCCGGCCCGCCAGGTTTTTTGGGCAGTGAGCGCAGCCGAGGTGTTACAGTAGGAATTAGTAGTTCATATAGTCCGGCCCTCCAGCTCTCTGAGGGACCGTGATCTGGCCCCCACTTTAAAAAGTTTGAGGACCCCTGTTAGGGCCATCCATGCTGTTGCAAATAACAAGATTTCATTCTTTCTCGTGGCTGAGTAATATTCCATTGTATATGCACCATATTTTCTTTGTACATTTGCCTATCGATGGGCACTTGGGTTGTTTCATATTTTGGCCATCGTAAATAATGCTGCAACTGTCTTCAGCTAAATTTTATAGTCCCTTGCTGAAACGGGTTTGGCTCTGTGGATAGAGCGTCAGCCTGCAGACTGAAAGGTCCCGGGTTCGATTCCAGTCAAGGGCATGTACCTTGGTTGCGGGCACATCCCCAGTAAGGGGGTGTGCAAGAGGCAGCTGATCGATATTTCTCTCTCATCAATGTTTCTAACTCTCTATCCCTCTCTTCCTCTCTGTAAAAAATCAATAAAATATATATTTTTAAAATTTTATAATCCGAAAAAACAGTGCTCGAGGATTCCCTTTTCTTCATACCCTCACCAACTCTTGCTGTTTGTTGATTTATTATTATTTTTTAAATCCTATGTTACAACCACTTTTTTTTTTAAATCAATCTTTATTGTTCATATTATTACAAAGGTTCCTCATTTCTTCCCCCCTCCACCAGGTTTCCACCCCACCCTCCACCCCCTCCACCCCCTCCCCACCCCCCACTGTCCTCATCCATAGGTGCACAGTTTATGTTCAGTCTCTTCCCGCATCCACCACTCCTCCTTTCCCGGAGAACTGTCAGTCCACTCCCCTCCCGTATCCCCGACTCTACTACAATCAACAACTAATATTGTTCATCAGGTTTTTCAATCTTCTTTTGTTGTTGTTGTTGTTTTTAATTAATAAACTTTTACACTTCTAAGAATAAATTTTAAAATCTAATAATTTTAAACCTTGTTTTTTTCTGCCCTGGGAATTGAGAAGCAAACTTGTTTATATGTAAACTTGC
Source organism: Pipistrellus kuhlii (assembly GCF_014108245.1). Taxonomy (NCBI): domain Eukaryota; kingdom Metazoa; phylum Chordata; class Mammalia; order Chiroptera; family Vespertilionidae; genus Pipistrellus; species Pipistrellus kuhlii. The sequence continues at coordinate 69,507,052 of NW_023425584.1, forward strand.
CCTTAGGCTATCAAAAGGTGTAGTCATTCAAGTGTAAATGAACACATTGTTTAAAGATAGCTGCTGACGACCACTTTCTTAAATTGATTTTAGAGAGGTAGGAAGGGGAAGAGAGAAACATCAATGTGAGAGAAAAACATGGATTGATTGCCTCCCACATGCGCCCCTGGGAATCAAACCTGTGACTTTCTGGTGCACTCCTGAGCCACACTGACAGGCATGAGGTAGTATCTCATTGTGTTATTTGTGGTTTTTTTTTTAATTTTTCACCCAAGGAGTGAGGATATTTTTCCACTGATTCTTTTATTTTTTATTTTAAAAATATTTTTATTGCTGAAACCGGTTTGGCTCAGTGGATAGAGCGTTGGCCTGTTGACTGAAAGGTCCCGGGTTCGATTTTGGTCAAAGGCATGTACCTTGGCTGCGGGCATGTCCCCAGTGGTGGTGGTGGGGGGGGGGGGGGTGCAAGAGGCAGCTGATCTATGTTTCTAACTCTCTATCCCTCTCTCTTCTGTTACGAAGCGAGTCCCCAAGAGATGGACCACCGGAGCCAATTTGATTAAGCATGCTAGAATTTATTACAGATTCGAATCTGGACTCAAACCATGGCTGACGCAGCAGCTGGTAAACACGCAGGTAAGAGCCCTGATGGAGGGGCAGTCCCTCCAGAGCGCTCACACAAAAACACAGACAAACACACACCTACCACAGCCAGTCAGGCTCTTCGGAATGGGGGTCCCTCATGGTCTGGCTGGGGATTCCAGTCATGATCCCCAAGGACCACCAGGGAGCCGAGTCCGATGCAATAAACAAAAGAGCCATCTCCATGCTAGCATGTGCTCAGTCCACTCACGCCAGCAGCATGGCGGAAGAGAGCGAATTTCTCCCAGTCCAGGGGTTTTGAGGGCTAGCTCATCCTCGCCCCGCCCTGCCCTCTCATCTTCCTCTCAGTAAAAAAAATCAATAAAATATATTTTTAAAATATTTTTATTGCCGAGGCCGGTTTGGCTCAGTGGATAGAGTGTCAGCCTGAGGACTGAAGGGTCCCAGGTTCGATTCGTCAGGGCATGTATCTTGGTTGCGGGCACATCTCCAGTAGGCAGCTGATCCAAGATTCTCTCTCATCGATGTTTCTGACTCTCTACCCCTCTCCCTTTGTAGTTCAGGAGGTTGGTTGGAGCTGGGCAGGCGTTATAAGACCTGGGGCTCCGGCCTGCGGACCTGAGTGACTCCCTGCAGCGAGGCTAGGTGTGCAGGGTGATACAAGCCCCATTGTCCCTTTGCTTGGTGGCTAAAGGTTCCAGGCAGTACAGGTGGGAAGCTCCTGTGCTGACCTGCAGGCCAAATCCCCTGAATTGAGCTCCTGCCGTCCTATGGTTCTTTGTTCTTCTCTTTCTTATTTGCTGTTCAGAAACCATTCATTAGCCTCTGATTAGGTGAATTCAGCTGTTCCCTTGCTGCTGCCATTAGAGCACACACTGCAGGATACAGACAAGCCAGACCCAGGGCTGGCGGAATCCGAAAATGACAGTTCCTGCACCAGTAATGTGGTGCTAGGAGGTGACAGGAGGGCTGAAAGGTGTGAACCTGGTTGGGGGGACCTTGGGGTGAAGGGTAAAAGTGGGCAGATCTGACACCATTCATGAGGGGCTGAAGTTGTCAGGCGCCTCTCTGGGCCTTGGCCACACGGTGGCGCCCTTACTCCTTCCTACCAGTAGAGAGGACGCCTGTCCCCTTGGGTCTGGCTAACGTCCAGCTCTCCTTTTGCTTCCCAAATGGACTGTGAGGGCCTATGTGTGCAGGCCCCTGCTCTGGGCTGAGATTTAGGTGTAGAGAGACGCTCAAATTGTGCTTTATGACTATGTCGCAAATTGGGAAATAGGCTGGGAGGGCTCATGTGAATCTCCCGAGGTCACACAGAAGCTACCAGCAAAGTCTGAATTCGAACCCAGAGCCACGGCATCTGCATTTAGAGACATTCCCTGGGCTGAGAGGGCCATAGAAAGAGACTGGTGGGTGTCCCTGAGCAGCCACACAGCTCTGCCCTGTCCCCACCCCTCATTGCCCTTCTGGGCAATGACAGGGAGGTGACAGAGGGCAGAACCCAGGCCCCAGGCCCTGTGTCCTTTCTCCTGCCTGGATGAGGGGCCACTGGGTCCCACTAGTTAAGCTTAGCCCCCAAGGGCATTCATGGCTTCCCTTTTGTTGAAAAAAAAAAAAAAGGGTCTAAAGGTAAAGTTGTGTGCCCCACTGGGGATTGGGAAGTTGGAATTGGGACTGTGGGAGGATTTTGTTTTTGTACATGGAGCATTACTTTATACACAAGAGTTTATTGAGCTCATCCCGTGTGCCTGGCCCTGGGCTGGGCGCTGTGTCCTGCTCAGAAGAGCCGGCCATGTATTCTGTTGCATGGAATCCAACTCATGTAAGCTTTCCTATGGAAAGATCCTCCTCAGCGCGCTCATAAATTTCGTAAGAGACGTAATTGCTGGTCATTCAGCACCAAAGACTCAGTCACTCAATAGGTATTTTCTGAATGAAGTGACGATGCCAGGGAGTGGTTTTGAAAGGGGTGGAAGGAGGATGACTAGATTTAGCAAATAAAAATACCTGGCTATCTGACTAGTTCGGCTCAGTGGATAGAGCGTCAGCCTACAGAGTGAGGGGTCCCGGGTTTGACTCTGGTCAAGGGCATGTACCTTGGTTGAGGGCACATCCCCAGCGGGGGATGTGCAGGAGGCAGCTGATCAATGTTTCTCTCATTGATGTTTCTAACTCTCTATCCCTCTCCCTTCTTCTCTGTAAAAAAATCAATAAAATATATTTTTTAAAATACAGGCTACCTAGTTAAGTGGGACTTTCAGAAACCAAATACATTTTATATTTTATCTGTCTCTGGTGACATGTGAGAGACTTAGATTAAGAAGATATTCAAAAAAAATAAATAAAAAAATAAAAAATAAAAAAATAAAAAATAAAAAAAAAGAAGGCATTCACTGTTCCTCTGAAGTACACACTGACTGGGCATCCTGCCTTTGATCTGACCAGACGGGTGGGGACTACAGATGGGCTGCGCCCTGTCCATGAGCTGATGCCTGGGGAAGCCGGCCAGGCTGCCTCACCTGGAGGGTGGGATGGAGAGAGGCGAAGGGGGAGTGCAGCCTCGGGGGTCACAGGAGGTTCACCCCCATCCTATGGTCAGTGGGAGCCAAGAAAGATTCCAGAGATGGTCTGGGAGGAGGAGGTGGGTTGTGAGTAGAGGAAGGCTGGAGGCCTGGGAGCAGTGTGGCCACGAAATGCAGAGAAGGGATGACACTCAACCAACTGAGCCACAGCAGCCGGGGCTCACATAGGACATGTTAAAGGACCAACATTCAGAATGTCCTGGACCCTCTGAACTATGACCAGGGCGTCTGGGAGTTGGGAAACCCGGGGGTCTGGAGGTTCGGGGAAGTTGGCACCTGAGCCACAAGACATGTGAGGCCTAGGTGTCTGTTAGCACACAGCATGGAGAGACCAGCTGTGAAACGGCCCCAGAGAGGAACAGTGGAGCCCCTGGGCACCAACCTGAGGCTTCAGGCCGGGTCTCCACCTGCCCCGCCCCCATCAGGCCTTGGCTGATGAGGCTCCAAAAGCCACACTTGAAGAATGACTATTTAAAAAAAATTATTTATTTTTAGAGGGAGAGGAACACCCGTTGTTATTCCATTTACGTACACATTCCTTGGCTATTTCTGTATGTGCCCTGACTAGGGATTCAACCTCCAACCTTGGTGTGTGGGGGCCACGCTCTAACCCACTGAGCAACCTGCCCGGGCCAGGACGGCCGTGTTTTAGGGCACTAACCAAGGTCCTGAGTGTGTGGAATGCTGTTGCTGGCGAAGGGACAGAATTGCCTTCCTGTAAAATCCATCAGGAGTCTATTTACAGGGCTTGGGGGCCCCAGTCAAGGGCAGCTGAGGGGCATCCGCCGCCAGAGCCCCCCGCACAGGCAGTTCTTGATCCAGCGCTGTTCCCACTGTTTGACGGCTGTTGTCTTGTTGGGCGACTTGAGCATGGTGACACAGCCACACCTGCAGACAGACCCGGGTGGCAGCGTGTGCTGGCAGGGCCCCCTCGCACCTGCCACTGGGCCCCTGCACATGCCGTCCCCGCCCCCCAGGAATACGATTCCGTGCGCTATCTCACACTGAGCTAACTCTTCCACATCCTCCCGTCCAAGTTTAGGCATCGCCCTTCACCTCCCTCAGTGAACGTGGCAAGGGGCAGGATTCTAGTCCTGGCTTAGACACGCCCTCGTGGTGTGACCTGCGAGTCAGAGAGTCAGAACCTGCGTCTGGGATTGTGTGGCAGCAATCAGGGCCCAGGCCTCATGCTGCTGTGGCTGGACTTCATTCCTGCACCAGGAGCTCTGCCAGGGCTGTGTGGTCACCTGATCGCCATCGTGCCCCAGGAAAGGAAGCCCAGGCCCCCCGAGGCAGTTCGTCCGTTACAGAAACTGCCTGCGTGCCCTCTCGGCAGCTCCACAAGTGGGGAAAGTGAAGTTCAGACAGAAACCTCACACCCTGTGGTCAGCTGGTGGCAGAGTGGGCACAGTGTTTGCCACGGGACTGACAAAGGGTCCTCAGTGGGCGGCTCACCTCGTACAGGCCTTGCACTCCTCCGTGGGGTGGGCTCCCAGGTGCAGCCTCCGCAGGTGGTCGATCTTGGGCTGGCCCGATGCCCTGGCCGATGAGAGGGGAGAGCAAAGGAAATCAGGCCTCCAACCCCACAACACACAGAGAGATGCGTGCACCTGTGCACACATGCGAACACAGATGCATGCACACACAACACACCCACTGTGGCAAAACACAAGGGAGTGTGAGCAGGCAGGTGTGCATCCACACTCCCTCTACACACAGACACCCTGCAGGGACGGTGCCGGACACCCTGGATGACACAGAGAGCCTGGCAGTAGGAGCTTCTGCAAAAGTGGACCTGGTGGCTGGGGCAGGACAGTTGGTTACATTTGTTTAAAGCATGTTTGGAAGTTTCCAGAACAAAGGGTTTTAAACCTCTCTGTAACCAGCATACTCATTCATAAAGTCTTTTCTGAACCCCCAAAAGAGGGAAGCCTGCGATTCATCAGTGTGTGACACGGAAAGGAAATGCAGGGCGGTCCCAGAGGGGGGACCCCAGGGTGTGAATGGTTATTTCTTTTATTCACCTGTTTTATTTACTTTTTTTACCTTCACCCAAGGATATGTTTACTGATTATTTTTAGAGAGGAAGGGAGAGAGAGAGAAAGAGAAACATCAATTGGTTGCCTCCAACCAGGGATTGAGCACACAACCTAGGTTATGTGCTCTGACGGAGAATTGAACCCGCAACCTTTTGGTGTACAGGACAGCACTCCAGCCAACCGAGCTCCCCGCCAGGGCTTATTCGTGTTTTCTGAAACTTCCAAAGGAAGAGGGTACTTGGGAGGTCATGTGTGTTTCTCCATCCAATGGGCACCGAGTGGGGTGGGAGCCCGATGGGTCCCGGTGCAGAAGATGGTGGCCCAGGGTTCCAGAGTTCCCGGTTGTAACCCTGGCTCAGTGATTGCACCTTTTATTTTTGGTTTTTCGTTTAATTGATTTTTATAGAGAGAATAGGAAAGGGAGGAGAAACACTGATGTGAGAACGTAAATTGCTTGGCTGCCTCCTGCTCGCCCCTGCCAGGGATCGAACCAGCAACCTTTTGGTGCATGGGACGATGCCTAACCAACTGAGCCACCCCAGCCAGGGCGGGATTGAACCTTTCCGAGCTGCTGACTCCTCTGTAAATGGGACAAACCTCCTGCCCCCCGCTACAGTACTGTGAGCAGTGAAGGATTAACTTAGCAGGCTTCAACTATCCATATCCGTTTCCAACGTCAGGGCCGGCCCTTGACTGCGTGAGTTCCCCGCAGCCCTGTGATGGTCCTGCCTGAGTCAGTGTCTGCCGGCGCCGGCACCAGACCGGATGTGCTTTACAGTTGGGGGCTCAGAGGCTGGAGCCCAAGTAACCACGGCCAGCCATGTGGGCACTGCATGCAAGAGGTGACAGGCCAGGGGGAGGACTCGGTGTTACATGGATACCTGAGTGCACACAGCAGTGAAGACTGAGGCGATGGCCGTAGCCAGTTTGGCTCAGTGGATAGAGCATTGGCCTGAGGACTGAAGGGTCCTGGGTTCAATTCCGGTCAAGGGCACATGCCAGGATTGCAGACTCAACCCCCAGTAAGGGGTGTGCAGGAGGCAGCCGATCAATGATTCTCTCTCATCATTGATGTTTCTATCCTCTTTCGCTCTCCCTTCCTCTCTGAAATCAATACAATTTTCTAAAAACTTAAAGATAAAGAAAAAAAAAACCTGAGGTGATGTGGAGAGAAGTGACAGATACTAGGAGGTGGTGGTGGGGGGAATTCACTGCCTAAGCTAGGGACCTCTCCCAGGGACAGAATTTGGGTCAAGGTCAGAAGGAAGCAGCAGGCACAGCACAGGACACAGCCCTGAGGCGGAAGCATGAAGGAGTCGGTAGGCTCAGTGGGGGGAACCTTCCGGAAAAATGTGCAAAGGGCCCGAGGCAGGGGGCACGCACCTGATGAGGCCGTCCAGCTGCAAGGTGCTGGCGCTGCCGGGGAGGACGGGGGCCTTGCCGAAGTGCAGGCGCAGGGGCTGCTTGGGCTGCAGGCGGCTGACCAGGCCGTCACTGACGGGCAGCCAGTCCAAGCTGGGAATGAGCAGCTGGCTGGGCAGCAGGCAGCACTCATCAACGAGCGTCTCGTCTGGCTCACTCGTGGGGCCCTCGTCACGGCCTGCAGAGGGACCGTGGGGATGTGGCGGGCGGTCAGCTCCGGGCTCAGGGACCAGGTCCGCTCTGACCCGGCTTTCAGAGCTGCCCCGGAAGCCCTCCCTCTCTCTGGCCTTCGCTATAAAATGGGAACCCACCCACTCATTTAGAAAACATTGTGAGCACCGGGTGCCTCGCTAGAACAGGGCTGCAAGGACAACGGAAATGTAATCTGGTGACTCGAGACCAGCCACTAGGCGCCAAAAACAGCTGATGTTTATGAGCACCCACCCCGTGCTCGGACCTGCGCTGGGTGCTGGGTAAACAGCAGAGGCTCAGAGAGAGCTGGTTCGATTTGTGGAAGTTTATACGCTGGTGGGGGCGGGGGGGGGACTCAGCTAGGGTTTATGTGCTGGTGGGGGCTGGGAATCTCACAGCAAATCCAGAGTTTGGTGAGCAGGCGGAAGAGCAGGGACATGCTGTCCTGCGTGTCAGAGGTGGCGGTGTACACGGGCAGGCAGCTGGGCTTCAGCAGGCCCCAGATGCGGATGACGACCATCAGCTCCCGCAGCATGCCGAGCGAGGTGCCGTCCCGCAGGAAGCTGTGTCCCGGCCGCAGCGGGGCGCCCTGCGGGAAGCACCCAGGCTGGGTGTTTAACTGTGTGCCGCACCCCGTCACCCCCACGGGTCCGGGGGGAGGGGGCCTCGGGAGGACTCGGGCGGGGGCACACCTGGTTGGGCAGGCTGGCCAGCAGGTAGAGCACGAAGTCGCCCACCCACTGCAGGAGCTGCTGCAGCGCCTGAAGCGTGTTCATGTCCAGGACAAACTCCTCTGTTTTGAGGTTGATCATGACCTTGTCGATATCTGGAAGGGGAGGGTGGTCAGGTGGCTGGGCCTCTTGTTACCCACCAGCACCCAATGCGAGCTAGGCCTGACGAGGTCAACCCAACACTGTGAACAAGCAAGTGGACAAGATGGCTGAGCTGAGAGCTTGGAGGAAAGGGCTGGACCTAGAGCAACAGTGTCCACTCCAGCTCTCAGACAACCACAATGTCCCTCGGGCCAACCTGCACTGGGCCCCTTGCAGCTCCTCCCCAGCATGACTCATCCGGTTCCCTCCTGGTTAACATCTGCCCCAGCTCCAGGCCAGCCCTGAGGGCCAGGGCCTCCACTCCCCCAGTACCGCCCCCACGCTTGGCACAGCCGGCTCCAGGGGACAGCGTGCGGGTGGGATGTAGGACATTCTCGCACACGGCTGTGCATGTGCAGCAGCCCTGAGGGTGGCCTGCCAGGCGGGGGCAGGACCCACCGACGTCTGTGATCTTGGCGCAGATCTCGGTCAGCCGGTCGCCGGGGCTTTTGTCGGGGGTGTTGAGGATGTGTGGGCGCAGCAGGGACTTGAGAGTGGAGCTGATGGCGATGAGGAAGAGCTTGGCGTGGTAGTCACACACCAGGGTCACAGTGCAGGGCGAGAGCTTGCAGAGCGAAGCCTTCATGGCCAGGATCCGGGTGGAGAGGACCTGGGGAGGGGTGGGGGGGTGCAGCGTGAGGAAGTCACTTTGCCACAGTGTGGAGCTGGGCGGGGCAGGCTGAGGCAACCTGCTTCGTGTCTCTGTGCCCTACCTCCCTGTGGCAGAATCAGAAAAGAGAACCTCACAGACGGGGAGGAGTCAACCTGGGAGTGGCCCTGCCCCAGGGGGCACTAGGGCTTCCTCTGGGGACATCTGTAGCTGTCACACTGGGGGTGTGCCTGGCATTGAGTGGGTGGGGGCTGCTCAGCACCCCACTGTGCCCAGGAGGGCTCCCCCTCCGCTGACCTGGCCCAGATGTCAGCAGTGCCGAGGGGAGATCTGGTCTCATGGGATGGGTGAATGCACGAAAGAATTAAAATGCTTTAGGTTACTTACTGCCCATGAGCAGTGATTTAAAAAAAAAATCCAAAATGTGTTTATTGGGATGGTTTCCCACTCATCTTGATTTTGAGGTGCTCTTAGTGCTGCTTCCCTCTGAAGGAGCATCCTTCTGTAAGCCTTGCTTTTCCTCCTGGTGGCTGACAGAGAACAATGGAGCAACCGGCACACAAAACTACCGTCTGTGCCTGGAGGAAGCGGCGGTGATTTTACAGCATCCTGGGCCTCTCACAGCCATGAGGCAGGAACCGGGGCTTCTCGTGCCTCCTCTTCTCCTCTTCAGGAGAGGGACGGAGGAGATCCTTAGCGAGCGGCATACTGTCATGGGGAAGTCATCACCGCCAGCAGTGATTTTATTTCCACTGCGATCAGCCCTGAACCTGTGCTGCACCCTCACATCCACCCGAATAATCCACTCAGCCCCACAGGCTGCTCCGATGAGGGGGACCTTTCCTCACTTCACTGTCTTACTGGTCTTCGCTGGCACAGAGGAAAGCTACAGCTTCTGGAACTGTCCTCTGCAGCCTCCATGCTGCTCACACTGGAGGTCAGGGCCCTCGAGATGACTTGGTCTCACAGGCACACAATCATGTCTCCGGGTCATTGTTCTCTCTTTCTTTCTGATCGCTAAGCTGCTTGTTGCTCCTGTCTCATGAGGAACCCCCAGCTCCACATGCATGCACACGTGTGCACTCCAAGCCCCCACTGGCAGCAGAGGCGGTGGCCCCAGGGGCTCACGTGTCACCTATGGGGCTGACTTCCCACAGAAATCTCTCCCGACGAAGGACTAGGGAAGAGGGCAGGGGCATCCTGTCAGGTGATGGCACGTGGCCCCACACTACCTGCTGGAGGGCAGCTTTCTGGCGCGTGTACTCCTCGTGCAACCGCTCCACCAGGCTCTGCACCATGGTGGGCTGCACGTGCAGCAGGATGTCCCACCAGTCGTAGCCGGTCACCATGCAGTACTCCAGCAGGAAAAGCAAGTGCCGCAGGGCCAGGTTCACGTCCAGCGTGTGGCCCATGGAGGGCGAGATGCGCAGCATGCTCAGCTGTGGGGGAGGGAATGGCAGGTAAGGCTCCGGGCACCATGTCCCTCCGAGGGCTTATGGTCCTGCTGCTGTGTGGGCAGTCCGAGCCTGGGGTGTGGAAGTGCTAATGGGTTTGAGGGAGCTATGTAGTGCTTCCCAAAAACAGCCCAAGAGGCCACCCTGTACCCACAGGCACATTTGGAGTTACTGGTGCCTTCATTTAGGACACAAATGAACACGTGATGGACACAAACCCATGAGGGAGGGGGCGTGGGGACCTCCAGACACAGACGCAGCTCCCCAGGGAAGCTGAGCACCTCATGCTAGACAGGCCTGCGGGCGGCAGACGGCCCTCAGTGCAGGGCGAGGAAACGGACCAGGGCTCAGGTAGGCGCCGGAAAGAGTGGCATCGCCTGGCAGTGACCAGATGGGGCCCATTTCCTCCGGCACAGCTATGGGGGGAGGAGGGGGGTGCTTCCCCCACACACACTGAGTGGGCAGCTTTGGAGCACCTGGCACAGTGCTTACCTTCCCGTGGTTGTCAATGCCCACGAGGGCCAGGGAGGTCCAGGACAGCTGCATGGCCTTGAAGTGGACGGTGGGGCCCGTGGTCCGCGGGCGCTTGATAGCTGGCTCATCCATGGAGCGCGGGGCGGTGGAGCTGTAGAAGATGGCCATGGTCTGCAGCGACAGCCGGTGCACGATGTGGACGCTACCGTCATGGAAGGCCAGGGCCAGCCCTGGGGCGGGGCACATGCAGGGTCAGGGGCAGGAAGGGCCCAGAACTGGCCCACGGGCAGCTGGACGATGGGAAGTGACTACTCTGGGGCTGGGTGAGCCCCAAGCCACAAAGGGCTCATCACCCACGTCTGGTGGCTGCCCCCATAGCTGCTGCCCCCTCTGCCTTTGCTACCAGCCTATGAGTCAGTGGAGCAGCCACCGCCCGTTCAGGCTCATATCCCCGGCCCCCTTGGGGCTGGCACTAGGTTTTAGCTGATGTGAGCAAACGCACAACTCCCAGGGGGCAAAGTGGAGGGGACAGGCGCACATGAAGAGCCTCACAGCAGGAATAGAGGTCAGTAAGGTCAGGGGCTCCTCAAGCCCAAAGCTTTTAATGAACGTGTAACAGGGCTGGGCTGTTAGCCTCCCAGTGCTTCCGCCTGATTCACCCATTGGTCACAGGCTCCAGGCACTGAACCCAGGATTAACGTCTCAGCTGCTTAACTGGAAAGTTTGCCCCCAAGTTTCCAACCTCTGCCAGATTGATTTCTGACTGCCCTTTATAAGCTAAAGAAGCAGCTTTTCATCAGCCAGCCTCACAGCCCTTTGAGCTTGTCTGATCCTGAAAGTGAGGAACTGACTGGAGACCAGAGGCGGCTCCAAGACCACCGTACCAAGGCCGGGGTAGAACTGCGTGTCGCTGGCCACCTTCAGGTCAGTGTTGGTGAGCGAGATGGGCAGCTTGGGCAGGGCCACAGCAGACACGCGATCCAAGTCGTTGGTGGCTGACAGGATCCGCCATTTGAGAATCATGGGCTGCTTGTCGCCAACTGAAAAGGGGGCAGGGACACGGACAGCAATGGAATGAAGACAAGACAAACCCCCGACAGTGACCAAGTCCCCTCCTCTGATCCCAGTGCCTGTCCCCCACAGGGGCCCTCCCCCAGCCCTGGCCACCCGTACATCATGCCCCAGCCAGGTGGTTGGTGCAGGACGGGTATCTGACCCAAGGTGGCCAGCAGAACTCAATCCTGGGACCTCCTGGGGACGGGCAGGAGGTATCCTGCAGGAAGCTGTCAGCTGGTGGGAGTAGGTGCCCACTTGATGGACCCAACACACTGAGAAGGGGGACCCCACCCTCCTTATCCTGCCACCACACAAACCCCCAAATTCCCCTCATGACTCAGCAGCTTAGGTTTGGTTTTATCCCTCATGATCCAAGAAATGCTAGGGAGGACCCCTCCTCTCCCATCAGACAAGATGCCCCTCTTCGTGCACCCACACCCTCAGTGTGACACTGAAGCCCCCGCCCCAACAAGAAGAGGGCTGATTTCTGTGGATCTGGGCTTGGCCAGTGGGTGCTGGTGAAGGTAACATAAGTAAAGGGTCAGCCAGTGCTTGTGCCCAGGACACTGAGTAACAGACTGGGCTGCGGGGTGTGCGCCTGGGAGGATGGGCCCAGCTGGTCAGCAGCCTGAGCACAGAGGCTAATGGCACCAAGTAGGTGCAGCCAGGTGACCCAGCCTAGAATAGTATGGGCTGTGGTTTTTTGTTGGTCGTGGGGTATTTTTTCAATCCTCTCCTGAAGCTATATTTTCCATTGATTTTTAGAGAGAGTGGAAGGGAGGGAGAAGGGGGGAGTAAGAGGAAGAAAGAGAGAGAGAAATATTGACATGAGAGAGATACATCGACTGGTTGCCTCCAGCACACACCCCAACTGGGGTGGGGGATCGAACATGCAACCCAGGTAAGTGCCCTTGATGGGAATCGAACTCACGATGCTTCCGCTTATGGACCAACACTATACAAACTGAGCCAAAGCGGCCAGGGCTGGGCTGTGGCTTGTTACTGTCAGAAGGCTCATCTCTGCCACCATCTATGTCCAGGTTTGTGCCCCAGGTGGCTCCTCACAGTCCATAAACCCATAAGGGACTCTTGGCAAATGCTGTCCCTCAGGAGACACTGCAGCCCAGAGAGGTTAGAGTGGATTGCAGTATCTGGCATGGAAGACACTAAAGTGTCAAGGTAACAGCCGACTTCCAGGGAGGACTTGTGGGCTGGGAACTGTGCCCAGCATTTAAACCCTTCCTGGCCCCCTGCTGCCCGCGGAGGCACTAATGCAGCCCGCCTGCCCCCTGTGGGGCCGGTCCAGTGTAAAAGCTCCCTGGGAGGCCTGCCCAGGGACAGGGCAGTGTGGCCCTCTTCAGTTAATCACTCCGCAGCCACAGGACAGCTTATGTAACCACCTTGAGCAGCGAACGGAGCCTCAAGGGGCCTCTTGACACAGCCTCATTAGCAGCTTTTGTTCAGCAGCAGCCCACCCCCAACACCCAACTGCCCCAGAGTCCATTAGCACTAATCGGCAAAAAGCAGGGCTTTCTTTTGCCAGGAAAACATCTACATCTGTGCCTCAGCATCTGTGTCTCAGCGCAAGGTAACCCCCCCACAGCGCTGCCATCAGGGGTTGAAAACCAGTAGCTTTTCCAGCTTCCTGTGACTTCAGGCCGGGCTGGGCCGGGCCAGTGAGTTGCGGGGTCTGCACGGGGGAGGGGTTGCCAGCCTTGGGGCCATCCTGAGCCATGGTCTCCCCATGGGGGAAAGGATGGGGAGAGGGAGGTGAGACTGTAGGCTTGTTCTTGGTAAACTCGGTTAAGCCTCCAGCCTCAGTTTCCTCACTCTAAACCAGGGTTTCTGCAAGATTCCACGGCTTTTAGGATGAAGTGACTCCCTGCAGCCATCCGCCTGCTGCGCTGGCTCAGCTCCGGGCTCTGTGCCCGGGACTTTTGCTCTGCTCTTCCTCCTCCAACCCGCCCCCGCCCAAAGGTTTCAGGTTGTGTGGCTGGGCTGCCTGCTGGGTGACTACAAGTAAGGACTTCACCTCTCTGAGCCCAAGTTTCCCCAATTTAAAAGTCAAATGCCCAGCGCCACCGAGGAGACTCACCCACAGGAGAGATCTGCTGGAAGATGTTGTTCACGGGGAGCCCCTCCTTCCGCAGGGACCAGCACTCCACGATGCTGCTGGTCTGGCTGGACGCGCACAGGAGCACCTGGGAGGAAAGGGGTGACAGAGGCGGCAGCGGCACCTGGGCCTTCACACCTTACGGGAGGGCTGGCTCTAGCCCAGGCTCAGATGCTGTCCTGCCCTATCTAGCTGCCTTCCCTCCCCAGGCCCGTGTCTCCTCAGTCACTCACACTGGCCCTGGCCTCACAGCCGCTGTGGACTCGAACCCAAGCCTACCTATCCACCACTCCGCTGGAACAGTACGCATCACCTCATGGTGCTCTCCCTGATACTTTAGGCCTTACTGCGCATTGTTATGACGGGAACATAGTGACTTAGTGGGGTCAACTGAACAACAGAATGAAACACATTCCTCTCCTGGTCTCAGGACCTGGGACATGTGGGCTTTGTGGGTGGGATTAAGTCAAGGACTCTGAGATAGGGACAATTCTGGAGTCCTTGAGGAGCCGTGTCATCACAGAGTCCTCACGAGAGAGGCGAAAGGGTCAGAGATGGTAGAGGCTGTGCTGGCTATGAAGATGGAGGAAGGTGCTGAAACTGGTTTGGCTCAGTGGATAGAGCGTCGGCCTGTGGACTATATGGTCCCGGGTTCAATTCCGGTCAAGGGCACATACCTTGGTTATTGGCACATCCACAGTGGGGGGTGTGCAAGAGGCAGCTGATTGATGATTCTCTCTCATCGATGTTTCTAACTCTCTATCCCTCTCTCTTCCTCTCTGTAAAAAATCAATAAAATATATTTAAAAAAAAAAAAAAAAAAGATGGAGTAAGGTGCCAAGAACCAGGGATACGGCCCCTCTAGAAGCTGGAAAAGGCTGGAAACGGTTTTCCTTGGAGCTTCTGGGAAGACCAGCCCTGCCCACACCTGGGGTTAGCCCCGTGAGACCCGTGTTGGACTCCCGATCCAGGACTGGAAATGAGAAATGTGGGCACCGGCCGCATCCCAGGGGGCCTCACCTGCTCAGACATGTCTCGGGCCAGGAACTTGAGGTGGGTGATGGCGGGGAACTTGTCCTTGCGGTTGAGGTCGGTGGTGCAGCGCATGAAGAGCGAGGGCAGGATCTCGGTGTCGATGCGACACTTCTCGCTCACCACGCTCACGCACACCTTGTAGAACTGCACGGGGGAGGCGCTGCTGCCATCCGCTGTGGCCACCACGATGTTGCCGCCGCCCGTGAAGGCGATGTCGGCCAGGGCCACTCGGCCCCGCAGCCGGCACAGGCTCTCCGTTGACGTCAGCACCTGCCCGCTGGGCTTCAGCAGGGACACGGTGACCAGGCCGCTGACGGTCACTGCGATCCAGCCCTCCATGGGCTTGCCCCCGAACAGGGTGAGCGACGGTGAGAACTTGACCCGGGAGAACTTCTCCCCGAAGCTGGAGGCACCTGACTGCGGGGGAGTGAGGGAGGGTCCTTAGCATTGGTTCCACCCCCACCTAGGGCGTGAGGAAAGATGCTCCATGGAGCGGTTAGGGGTCTGCCTCTTGTGACCCGACAACCCCCTTCTGCGAGTCACACCCACAGAAACAGAGAACAATGAGGGAGAAGCTACAAAAGCGTGGACCTGAATTCAAATCCTGCCTCGGCCACTTGAGCACAGTCATATGGGCCTCTCTGACCCTCGGTCTCCTCATCTGTACTTTGAGGACCCTGCTGAGAGTCAAATGACTGAATACATGAAGGACAGGAGTCAGCAAGCTTCTCCTGTAAGGGGCCGTCACTCGGTATTTTAGGTTTGCAGGCCAGGTGGCCTCTGCTGGGGGACTGCTTGCTCTTTCTCTGAGTTTGTAGAAGTCGCTGCCAATAAGACTGTTCACAGAAACAGGTGGGGCTGCATGCAGCCCGCTGGCTGTATGTGCAGACCCTGCATTAAGAATTCAGGAGGGCCGAGACCGGTTTGGCTCAATGGATAGAGCGTCGGCTTGGGGACTGAAGGGTCCCGGGTTCGATTCCGGACAAGGGCATGTACCTTGGTTGCGAGCATATCCCCGGTAGGGGGTGTGCAAGAGGCAGCTGATCGATGACTCTCTCTCATCGATGTTTCTGGCTCTCAGTCTCTCTCCCTTCCTCTCTGTACAAAATCAATAAAATATATTTAAAAAAAAAAAAAAGAATTCAGGAGGTACCATAAAAGTACTGGCTGCTGCTATTTTATTACTGTTTTATGTCAAATTAGGGTTAAGCTACAATTTATGTGCAACAAAATTCACTCTTTTTTAAGCATATGGTTCCATGGGACTTGACAAGCGTATTGTCATGGAAAACCACTAAAATCATGACCAGAATCCACTCCCCTCAAAAGGGCCCTCATGCCACCCTACCATGGTCCTGGTTGTGTGTGAGTTTTGCCTTTTCTAGAATTTTACCTGAGTGGAACCAGTGTGCAGCCTCCAGGTCTGGTTTCTTTCTCTCAGCATGGCACTCGTGAGCTGTGTCTGTGCTGTTTAGTCACTGAAACAGCACTGAGCTGGCGGCTACACAGGGTTTCTCTAAGTGGTTGGAACAGAATGCAGGTTCCTGGGCCTCTGACCTGTGCCAGGCCCCAGGCTGACTCCCCTCATGCAGTCTCTCAATGAATCTTCACCAGGACCCACCAAGAGCCCCATTTGGTAATAAGCAAAGTGATGCATATAGGCATGAAGTCAGAATTTTAACTCAGGTTTCCCTTGATCCAGGAGGCTTCAGTCTTAGCACACTGAGGATGGATCACAAGAATTCTCGCTTCATATTACACAGTGTTTTACAAAGTATCATACTTTAAAAAATATTAGCTTGTGAGAACATGTAATAAATAACTTCAAAATGCAATGGGTATTTAATTTTAAAGCATGCCTTTTGTATTCATTCAATAGAAACTTATCTGGTCACTGGGTAAAGCTAGCAATAAAACTACTGGCCGGCAATGTGCTAACTATGACACTGCGCTGAACCAGGGCACGGAGAGAGGAATTCTGGAATATTACTGAATCAAAGTGTGGACTGGGTTCTCAGTACAGTGTAATGGAAGATTCACTGAGGACAGCAGCCATCAGTTAAACAGGTGGCCCATTGGAAACACAAGTGCCAACTGACAGCTTGATAAAAGGTATGAGCCAGGCCCCAGGTTCAAAAACCCAGAAGATGCCTTAGCCCAGTGGTCGGCAAACTGCGGCTCGCGAGCCAAGGTTTGCCACTTGACTAATGAGTTTGCCGACCACTGCCCTAGCCAGTTTGGCTCAGTGGACAGAGTGTCAGCCTGGGGGACTGAAGGGTCCTGGGTTCGATTCCAGTCAGAGGTACATGCCCAAGTTGTGGCTTGATCCCCAGTAGGGGGTATGCAGGATTCTCTCTCATCATTGATGTTTCTCTCTTTCCCTCTCCCTTCCTCTCTGAAATAATATATATATATATATATATGTATATATATACTTTTTAAATGTATTTTATTGATTTTTTACAGAGAGGAAGGGAGAGAGAATGAGAGTTAAAAACATTGATGAGAGAAACATCGATCAGCTGCCTCTTGCACACCCTCTACTGTGGATGTGCCCACAACCAAGGTACATGCCCCTGACCGAAATCAAACCTGTGACCCTTCAGTCCACAGGCCGACACTTTATCCACTGAGCCAAACTGGTTTCGGCTATATATTTTTTCTTTAAAAAAAAAAAAAAAAAAAAAAAAAGAACAACAGAAGATGCTGGTATTGGGGGAGGAGGAGCCAAGGTGACAGACATTAAGTGGATTCACCTACCACATTTCTTCAGGCAGACACCCACCTTTTCTACGTGCAGTGCCAACTTCACACCATTGTGCAGCCAGGACAGGGCCACAATGGGGTCCCCCTCCACCAGGCTCCCCACAGAGCTCTCCCAGCTGTTGGCCAGGTGGGCCGCCATGCTCCAACACTTGATTTGTCCATTGGCATCAGCTGACAGGAGCCGGGAGCCTGTGTGAAGCAAACCTGCATCACAAATCCCCAGCAAGCACTATTACCCGCGGTACTTCAGGGACCTGGGAGAAGCCAGCCCGGTGAGATGGAGTGGGGGAGTGGCACAAGGCTGATGCGGAAATGGCTCTGAACACGGGAACAGGAAAAGCAGTAGCCGCAAAGCTGTAAATGGAAGGTGCCAGTCCCAGCTCTGCCTCTGGGGACAGGACCAAAGAAATACAGAACATGTCTCCCTGGGATTCCGGATCAAGTGTGAGCATCTCCATGGTCTCCTTCAGCCACACAGGACCCTACCAACCCTACCAGCCCCGCCCTCACCTGACTGGTCCCACTCGAGGCAGGTGATGGCCTCGCTGTGCTCGGAGCTGACGGAGTGTGCGTCCCAGGGGTGCTCGGTGTCCAGAATGTGGATCAGGCGGGTCAGGTCTGCAGGAGACGGGACGGGGTATGGTCAGTTCAGTGACAACGAGGTAGCTCTGAAGTCACGGAGGAACCCAGCAATTCTCACCCAAAGGGAAGTCATGGAGATGCTGCTGACCACATGCTCAGCCTGGGAACTAATGAGGCACAGGCTGTGCTCCCTCGGGAAAAAGAGCAGGCCTGCCAGTTTGCCATCAGTGTGCCTACAACCACATGTTTTAAAGACCCAGAAAACAGAAAGGGGAGAGAACGACCCCAAAATTCTAACAGTGTGCTTCTCCATTGAACGGATGATAATAGGTGATTCCCTTTATCCTAAACGTCTGTGCTTTTCTAATTTTCTCTAACAGGTGCACATTACTCAGATGATGGGGAGAGGACTGCGGTGGGCATGCACCTTAGAGGCTTTCAAAAGTCACAAGTGACATGTGCCCTGGCCAGTGTGGCTCAGTTGTTGGGCATCATCCCATGCACCAAAAAGGTTGCTGCTTCAATTCCCAGTCAGGACACATGCCCAGGTTGTGGGCTTAATCCTCAGTGGACGGCATGCAGGAGGCAGCGATCAATGCTTTGCTCTCACATCAATATTTCTCTCTTTCCTGCTCCCTTCCTCAACATCAATAAAAACATGGATATTTTAAAAAGTGATATGTAAGGTATGGAAAGTGAGACTCAAATCTCCAACAAGCCTGAGTAAAATGCTCACCTTCCCCCCCACTTCAATCCTGCAGGGGTGACCCCAGTGCCCCCAGGCACCAGAGGTAGGAGAGCACCATCACAGAGCCATCCTTAAGTTGGGGGGCTCACTGAGGAAAGCAGCCACAGTTCAATGGGAGGTGGTTCACCGAGGAGAGCAAGCATCATCAAATAGAAGGCTCACTTGGGCTTGCACCATCCGTTCAATGCATCTGCCCTTGGCACACCTGAGAGGCTGGGGCCTCACCACCCCCCAATTGTGAATGAGGAAGGACTGAAAGGGCCCGGGCAGGCTGGAGGTGGCTACCAGGCAGGCTAGAGACATGGAGTCACCCACGGCAGGCACCATGGGAGCCAGGGGTATACAATGCGTGGGGAGGGGAGAAGAGGGAACGGGAGCCGGGCTGGAGGTGAAGGGGTGTGCCGTACCCTGGTCGTCATTCCGAAGGTCCGTGGTGAAAGCGATGAGGTTGCGGCAGGACCAGGCACAGGCCAGGGGCACTGACGGACAGTGGGTGCTCTTGGGCCACTTCTCCCACTCGCAGACATAAGCCAGGTCCATTGTGCCCGCCTGCCACGGGTCGCACACTGAGAGCAGTCACCTGAGGAAGAGAATGACCACCTGAAGGAGGAGGAAGTGGCAGGGAGGGCTGGCTTGCCTTTGCCAAGTGCCTGCAAGGTGCTGACTGCCATGCTGGCTGCTGGGTCACTATGAGGAAGGAAAAGGACCCAATCCCTGCCCTTGGTCTTACAGGCGTGTGTCAGGGAGGAAGGCTGCATTTTAAACAGAGGGTAAGGGAGGCTCACTGGGGAAAAGACATGTGAGCATAGGTGCAAGGGAACGCAGAGGCATGCAGCCATCTGGGGAAGAGTACTGCAGGTGGAGGGAACAGCCAGTGCAAAGGCACGGAGGATGGCTGGAGCCCGGGGTGTGTAAGAAGTGGCCTGGTTATTGGAGTAAGGGTGGGAGGCGGCAGTGCAGGGTCCTGGCTTTCCCCCTGCATGGCATACAAGTCCCGGGAAGGCAGTGATGATTTCTATTTCAGAAGGACCCTTCGCTGTCTGGAGGATGCAGCTGGGGAATGGGGTAGGTGACTGCACTGGTCCAGGTGAGCAGTGGAAACCGAGAAGAGGTCAGACCTGGGTCTATCCATAAGGAAGGCACCGGTGGGGTTACCTTCAGCAGAGTTGGGGAGACAGGTTGGGGGAAGTCAGCATTTATATTTTTGGTGTGTTTTTGTTGTGGCCTTATGGATTGTAAGAATAACAATAACGGTGAACATCCCCTCAGTGCTATGTGCCTGGCATCGATTACGGGTTATTTCCTTTCACCATTAAAAAGCCCCATGAAGTATGATAAACGCTTTTTTCAATCACAAATCCCAGGTCCGAATTCCTCAGGCCCCGCCCCCAAAGCCCTCTTTCCCCTTCCTCTTCAATCTTTGCTTTCCAGGCCCCGCACCCAACTTGCCTCTAGAACCTCCAGGCCCAGCCTGAACGCACAGGCTTCACCGCAGGGGCTCCCCAACTGCCATCAGTGTGCCTACAACCACGTGTTTTAAAGACCCAGAAAACAGAAAGGGGAGAGAACGACCCCAAAATTCTAACAGTGTGCTTCTCCGTGGAAGATAATAGGTGATTCCCTTTATCCTAAATGTCTGTGCTTTTCTAATTTTCTCTAACAGGTGCACATTACTCAGATGATGGAGAGAAGACTGCGGTGGGCATGCACCTTAGAGGCTTTCAAAAGTCACAAGTGACATGTGCCCTGGCCAGTGTGGCTCAGTTGTTGGGCATCATCCCATCCCGATCCCAAAGTCCTCCAGCCCCGCCTCTAACACCTTTTGCTTTCCAGACCCCATCCCCACACCCGCGCCCTCCAGGTTCCGCCTCCAAGTCTCCAACTCCAGGCCCAGCCTGGGACCACATACAACCACTAGGTCCCGCCTCCAAACTCCCAACCCCCAACCCCCCCCCCAAAAAAACCACGTTAAACTCCACCCCCAATTCGCCTAGGACCCCCCCCAGCCCCCGAGAGAAACAATCCTTAGGCCCCGCAGCGATTTCCCCCCACCCCCGGCTGAGGACCCCACTCCGGCAACAAGCCCAGGCCACGCCCAGGCCGCTTACCCAGAACCCTTTGCTTTTCCGGCTCGCCCTCTGACCCCGCAGGCTCCGCCCCAGGCCCCCAAGGCCCCGCCTCCTCCGGCACGAGCTCCGGGGGTTTGGGGGGACGCCCGGAGGCCGGCTGACCCCTCTGGACCTCCGTGCCTCTTGCTCACCGGGCCGGTCAGGGCGCTGCGGCCGCAGCCCGCACTCGCCTTACTTCCCCGGCGCCGGTGCCGCCATCTTCCCCGGGACCAACGAGTCGCCGCGCCGCGCGGCCGCTTCCCGGAGATTTCTGGGACGGCGGGGCTCTGGCTCCGCCCCACTTCCGGGCCTGTGTGTACGCGAGGCTGAATACACTCCCAGCAGCTACCTGAGTCTGGTTAGAATAACGAGCATTGCTTCCACGGCAGTGAAAGATCCCATTAGGTGCTGCACTGATATCATATCAAGATGGGTTGCCCTTAGTGAAAAGTATTTACATGCCCTGTCAATAGCCCTGGGTTTGGCCCCTAGCTAATGCTATACTAAATCAGGACGATACAGAAAAGATTAGCATGGCCCTTGCACGAGAATGCCACACAAACTCGTGAAGCGTTCAATATTTTGCTTTTCTAATATCCGTGGGTGGGGAAACAGCCTGGATAAGAAAGTGCCTTGAGGGCCCTCCCAACCTCAGGCTTCCTCTCTAACTCCTTCCAAAGCTAGTAAATTCCATTCTGTATTTGCTTTACTTTTGTATTATTCATAGGTGGGGAAAATGAGGTGACTTATCCAATTGAGGATCCTTGTGGATTCAAACTCCTATCCCCACTTCCTCCTCCAACAAGCTGCTTCTATTCCTGCTAGACTTTCGCCAGTTTGGAATGTCCTGGGATTGCAGGGAAGGGTGCACCAGGCTGAAGGCAAAGCCTGGACGAAGGCATGGAGGCCAGGCAGCTTGGGAACCGAACTGGGGCAGAGGGGCAAGAACCCCCACAGGTCCAATCGCATCCTCTGGGAACCTGGGGATGGGTCCCATTTGCAGATGGGAGCTTCTGAGCTTGTTACTAAAATATCTGTTTGTCTATCCTGCATACTGGCCATTTGGATTTCTGTTATTTAGTGTCTAGCTTTAAAACTATTTATATATATATGTTAAAATGGAATATAATGCACCCAGTGTCCACTGGTTTCTAACATGGTGCCCTGATAAAAGGAATTGGACTCCTTGGAGAAACACACCAGCCCAGCCTGAGCATCATGTAATGGCAGAAAGTCAGAATCATGCTCAAGAAATAAAAACCCCATAGGAGTGGGTGGAAGGTAATTAACCAAAGAATTTATATACATATATGCATAACCCATGGACACAGACAATACGGTAGTGAAGGCCTGAAGCAGGAGGTGGGGGTAAGGGGGAGGGGAGGCTGTAAGGGGTTAGTGTGGGGAAAAAGGGGACATATGTAACTCTCAAAAAAAAAAAAAAAAAAAAAAAAGACAGGAGCCCCACTAGTGTGGCTCAGTGGTTGAGTGTCAACCTATGAAACCAGAAGGTCATGGTTCAATTCCCAGTCAGGGCACATGCCTGGGTTTCAGGCTCAATTTCCAGGTGGCAGGCTCAATCCCCAGTGGGGGACAAGCAGGAGGCAGCCGATCAATGATTCTCATCATTGATGTTTTTTTCCTCTCTCTCCCTCTCTGAAATCAATAACAAAAGAGAGACAGACAGATACAGGAGCCAAACTTGGAATCATTTCTATAACGAAGTTAAGCAATACCCCATTATAATCCAAAGTAGAATACCCATGCCTCACATTGCTATAAAATGATTGAATAAATCCATACATGGGGGAGAAGAGACAAACCTGGGCAGAAATCCCCATAATTAATGTCAATTCTCCATCTCCAGGGAGGTGGAACTAAGGGACACCAGAGCCACTGGGAGTTGGGACAGGTAGGAAGGACCCTCCAGAGGAAGCAAGGTCTTGGACACTTTTGAGTTTGGACTGCTGGCCTTCGGAACTGGGAGACAATAAACCCTTGTTTCCAGCCTCAGTGAGGGATATTTTATTGCGGTGTGTGGTGTTTTGTGCTGGCTACACCAGGAACCTCACTAGTGACTCTTTGGAGACCATCCAGCTGGAAAGTGGCAGAGCTGGGGTTTGAGCCTGGACATCCAGGAAGGGCCAGGATGGCAGAGCCGACGCCCAGATGCTCCCAGCAGTCTCCCACCATCTGCCTCACCCTCCAGGAGCAACTCAGCTCTTCCCCCAGACCCACCGCCCTCAGGGGTCAGGACCCATGCACATCCTGAGCACCTATTGTGCCTCCCGCCTGGCCCCAACAGAAAACCCCACACCTGGAGACCAGAGCACCAGAAATTTATTGAATTATTCACTTTTCCCAAAGCGCAATAGCCACACATACGGCAGTGGATGGAGGGGTGTCCCCCAGCCCTGCTTCTGTGGCCCGGTCAGGGCGACACCCCAAAGCTATAGACCTTCAGGCTGGGGGGGGCGCAGTGGGAGGGGGATGGTGTGAGGGAACACGGAGAGGGGAAGTTGGCAGTGGGGGGTGGAGACTTCTGGCTGGAAGTCCCAGACTCCCAGTGTGGAGAGAGGAGGAAAGGTGGAGGGGGGGGCTGTAGAGCAGGCAGGGCCCCCAGAGCCACAAAAGGCACCTGGGGAAGAAACACACATCCCAACGAGGGTAAAACCAGCCTTTAAGACACAGCTGCTGTCCTGGGTAGCAGGACACCAGCATGCACACGCACGCGCGCGCACACACACACACACACACACAAAACGTAATGCTCCTGGGATGAGGGGCAGCACCCCAGAGACACGCCCCCCTCCCAATTCTAGCCAAAAACTGGGAGGGAAATCAAGCAGGGACTAGAACAAAGCCCCCAATTTATCAGTTGGCATTTTTGGTTTTTCATCCCAAAAGAAAAAATTTAAAATCTACAACACATCATCCCGAATTCATTAAAAGTGATAAAAAACCTAGCCCCTCCCTCCTCACGTAAGCTTCCGGCTGGGCTGAGAAAGCTGACTGAGGTCTCTCCACCCAAATACGAGTACCAGAGCAGGGAGTTGTGGGCCCAGTAGAGTCTAAGGCAGCTCCAGCTGCCAGCATTTCCCTGGAAGAGCTGGGATGGGATGGGGCTAGGGTGAGAATGCCATCCCAAGGGGACAGCATGACTAAAATTCTAAAATTAACAAACATTTTAGTGGAGGTATAGGAAATCTTGAAGGGAAGGGGGGCGGGGGCAGGTAGATTGGCATCAGCTGTGTTGCTCCAGGTAAGCGGACAGGAGCAGCCCAGGGGGCAGGAAGTCCAGATGCCGATTGCTGACCTTCATCTGTCTCTTGCCCTCCAGGTTGGCACCTGCAAGAGGTGACAAATAGGGCAAGAATGAAAAAAATGCAAGAGGCATGGCAAGCTGGCACTTGGGGTCTGGCTGACGGTGACAGGCTCACAAGAGCAGCTCCAAATCCATGAGAACTTCCATCTGCAACCCGTTTCCTCCTTTCTGTTCCTTATCCATGTTCAGACTGATGCCCCGAGATACCCAGGCCGGAGGCTAAGGGCACTCACAGCCTGAACGAATGTCCTGCCTCCTCCCAGTTCACCTGCTTCCATCCCTACCCTCGCGGTGACTCTGAAGCTCAGTCCCACCTGGAGACTTCTGCCTTCTCTCCTGCTCCCCCGCTTACCAAGGCCCCTCCTCCGCCGTGTTCACGCACCAGCTGGACTCCAGCAGAAAAGCCCCCCCCGCCACGAAGCCCCCCATCCATCCTGATATTTGAGAACAAAGACAAGCATGTGGATGAACCATCTTGGGTTGCCATGGGAACTGTCTCCTAAGCAACTCTGGGCAGGAAAACAGCCAGACAGGCAGCAAAGGCTTACAAGCACCTTCCCTAGAGAGTGGTGTCCCAAAACCACCCTTTGTAACTGGGGACACGGGCCCCAGAAGTCATGTGTGGCACAGCAGAGGGGAGCATGGCTCAATGAGGACCCTGCGGACACCGGGGTCCCCTCGAGGCTCAGCTTCATCACCCTCACGTCGGCCCCTCTCTCCCCCTGGCTCTGAAGATGTGGGTGGAGGCGGGGTCTGTGTCCACAGCATCGCCCTGTGTGAGGCCAGGACCACAGGTACTCTGAGGAATTAACGCAGAGTTCCACTACCACTGCTTTGTTCAGGCTCTCTCCCCCCGCTCTCCCCGCAACCTCCAGAAGCCTCCCACTGAGTAAACATCCCGTGTAGCCTCGGTTTCTGAGGGCAGAACGGGCAGAATTGATTCGCTGGGAGGGTCCCAGAGCCGCCAGGCACTTACTGGCTGAGATGAGGTCCATGTACTGGCAGACAGCATGGAGGAGGAGCCTCTCAAAGCTGTGGAGGAATTGGGTGGTGAGTGGCCACAGGCTGGGGTCCAGGCACACCTGCAGGGAGCTGCTGCGCCCGCCCCACCAGTCACCTGTTGTCCAGCATGGCCGTGTACACGGCTTGGGGAGATACTGAGAAAAACCCCAGCAGCCGCTCCTCCCAGGTCTCCAGCGTTTCCTGCAGGAGATACAGGCCCGGGGTCAGGCTGTCCGAGCACCCCCATGCCCAGGACAGTCTCCAGAGCTCAAAGCCTGGGGTTCAAATGTGGCCTCTGACCAGCAACAGGAGGCTACTTAGTGAGTTCCAAGAATTCCAGGCACTTAGAAATCTCCATATCTTTGAATGCCTGCACCTTGTGCCTGGTGAACTCCTACACATCCTGCAGTGCCCGCCTTCATTGCCCCTGATCCTCCCACCTTGACCAGCCCTGGGCCCTGCATTCTGATCTCACTGGTGTGTATCCCACCCTGTTTCCACTTCAGAGTGTGCACCTCCAACTGGAAAGCTGAGACAGGCAGGTGGGGAAAGATGGGCCCAGCCTGCTACTCACCATGGGGATGCGGCTCCTCTTGAGAACGGCTCGCAGGCGCCGGCTGATGCGCTGGAAGCACTCTCGGGGGGTGTAGGCTGGGTCCTCTGCAAGAGGCCAGGGCTTTAGGCAGCAGCTGAAGCAAACTGCCTGCCCGCCCCACGGGGCGCCTCCCCACCTGTCCCTAGTCCCGCACCACACACTGGGCCAGGCCCCCATCCACAAGTCTGGAACCCACCCCCACCCCCATGCAGGCCCACCTTTCCTCCGGTCCACCCCCCGGCTGGGACCCCTTCTCCGGGCCTTGGTCTTGCCCTCATCCTCCAGGTATCGGAGGACCCGCTCCTGCTCCTCCCCGGAGCGGTTCATGAAGTCATTCCAGACCTGGAACAGAGGCAGGCAGGCGCTGGGCTAAGGACGGGGCATCTCCGGGCACCAGTCTCCCCGTCTGGCCACTGCACACGGCGGGCCCCAGAGTGTATACAAACACTCCTTGTGGACACCTCTGCCCACTGGACCCGCCAGAAAGTCATAGGACCCCTGGAGACCTGCTTGACTGGGGAGGGGTATCTGTATGGATGAGCAGATGAGTCATGGGTGCTGGGGGTTCGCGGGAGGGGAGGGGGGAGGGGGTCTAGCCTGGTCTGAAGAACCCAGAGGGCGACTGAAGATTGAAGGGGCATTTATCAAGGGGCCAGAGGTAGATGGGACTCCTGGTGGAGGCACTGGCACAGGCAATGCCTGGTGGTGGGAGCCGGAACAGCAACAGTGTGGCTGGAACAGAGGGGTGAGCGAGGGCGCAGGGAGCCCCACCTCCACGTAGGTCTCGTTGCTGCAGGCCTCCGCAAAGATGCCAGGTGCCGCGGGGGGTGCCAGGTCCCCATCCTCCGGGCCACGTGTGTCCCCGTCCGTCTCCAGCAGGGTCAGGAGGTATTGAGCTGGATGGAAACAGATGGTCTCTGAGCTGGGGTGTGGCACTGGGGGCCCTCCAGGCTTCCTCCCCCCCCTCTATTTATATTTTTTGTTAATTCTCATGGGGATATTTTTCCCACTGATTTTTTAGAGAATGAAAGGGAGGGAGGGGGGAGAGAGAGAAACGTCGATGTGAGAGAGACACATCTATTGGTTGCTTTCCACGCACACCCTGACTGGGGTCAGGAATTGAACCTGCAACCCAGGTATGTGCCCTTGGCCGGGAATCAAACCTGAGGCCCTTCAGTACTCGGGCTGACACTCTAACATCTCTATATTTATAGCTTCTTTCTCCCTCCCCCCCCCATATTTATAGCTTTTATTCTCTGGATTGTACCAGCCTCCCCACCTCCACATTCCAACTGTCTCTCCCAGAAGGTACAGAAAACCATCCAGCCTCCGGAACTCCTCCTACCTCTTCCTGCCTTGTTGAACTCCTACACACCCTCTAAAGCCCCAGCTCCAATGCCTCAAGTTCCCGCTGGCCCAGCGCCAGGATCGCCCAGCTCAGGGCCAGGCTCATGGTAAGGGCAGCCGATGATTCCAACATGCATGCCGTTCTCATCGGAGACCTAGGACCCCCCCAGGAGGCACCCCTGACCCCTGCTCACTGTTCTCTAGGCGCTGGAGGCTCTTCCGCCCTTTGGCCTTGGGCACCAGGTCCGAGTTCCGCACGGCCTGGTTGATGAAGTGCTGCTTCCGCTTGGAGGCCGAGAACCTCTTCACCTGAGGGCCAGCTAGAGCGGGCAGGCATCCTGCAAGGTGCCTGTGGGCCGGGGTTTAGGGCGGGAGCCGTCCTCAGGGCCGAGACAGGCCAGGACGCCCAGGCAGAAGCCTACCGCTGCCATTCCACCATGGTCCTCACCTGCTCGGTTTCCCTCGGCAACGGCAGCTCACCCCCTGCCCTGTACGTAGCCCTGGACCCTTAACATTCAATTTTGTTTCATCATCACATCACCCAAAATGCAGGCATAATTGTGATGACAGACGAGTAAACGGAAGCTCTGAGAAGACACTTGCCTGAGCCCACACATCAGTGGGGGGCTGAGAAAAGCTGCCCCCCTTCCCCCCAGGTTTCCAGATTTTAGCTGTAAGGCGATGAGGCCCAGAGCGTACGGATTTGAACACCACCATCCTCTGGGAGTTTCTCAAAGGCTTGATTCGCCTGAGCCCAGCTTGCCCAATGTGCCCAGGGACCAGGACCAGGGAGGGGCCCGGAGTGCCCCCTCCAGCTAATCTGCCCTCCTCAGAGCAAATGGCATTAACGATGGAGGTGGATTAGCAGGGCCACCAAGCCTCCTGCTGGGGACCAGAAGGCCAGGTGCACAGGAGCAGCAGGGGGCTCTTGGGTAGAAAGCTCAAGGCCAGAAGTTGCTGGGGCTTTCCGGTCAGTCCCTGACATCAAACCACAGGAGGGCCCCACCGGACTCACACAGCGTGTGGGCGGTCCCTGCTGGGCTCGGAAACCTCCCGGTGCAGGGCAAGAGTGGATTCTGGCTCTCGAATGTTTGGGGTTCCAGGATCGCCCTCCCCATGGACCTTCCCTCATTCACTCCTGTCATCTCCTGTTGCTCCTCCAATAAGCCAGGCACAGCCCCACCTCTGGGCCTTTGCGCCGGCTGTGCCCTCTGCCTGGTACACGGACCCCTAGACTCCGAATGGCTCACTGGCTCACTTCCGTTTGGCTTCTGTTGAAACTTCCTCCGTATTGCACGGAAGACCGCAACCTCTTCCGTGCAATACTGTGTTGCTTTGGTTTTTGGATCACCGAACATTCTACTCCACTGAGGACTCCTCACCTCTCCAGATCATAACCTCGCCTGGGGCACTCACAGCTAGGCCTGGCACACAGTAGGTGCTCACACACACACACACACACACACACACACACGAACTGTTGGATCAGATATCCCAGAAAATCCCTGTGGGTGCCTCCGAGTCTGGAAGAGGATACTCAAAGCCAGAAGCTGGGACAGGCACCCTCCCCTGGCATCCCAACCCCCACATGCTTGGTTTCCTCCTGTGACGGGGAGCTCACCCCCTCAGCCACACCAACGATCACAGCAACATCCCTGGGGTGAGCATTCACATATCAAGTCAGCACAGGCTCCGCCCTGAGAATTGACTCCTGAGCCTCAAGCACGCCCACCCCAACCTCCAGATTCACCCCTGGCCTCCCTGGGGCTCCAGAGCCTAGGTCTCCACTCCAGGAGCTGGACAGAGTCCAGGATGGCAGCCTGGTTGGGCAGATAAGAGAAGCCACATCCTGGGGGAGCTATCAGACATCAGAGCAGGGCAGGCCGCAGTGAGAGAGCTCCAGCCCGCCCTTAGGGCCTGGGCTCTTTGAGAAAAGGGCTTCCCGGCACCTCCAGAGTAGGAGCAGAGCTAAGACTTGAACCTGAGTCTGAACAGACCTCCCCCATACAACAGAAGGAAGCCTCTCGCTTCACGTGTGAGTTCACAGAGATCTGTGGTCGGTACCTCAGACGAAAGCCCACTTAAGACCCAACAGGTCCCTCCCCTGTCCCACCCTGGCTCCCTAGCACGGTCAGAGAAAGGCCCAGCTCTCCCCTGACCTGGTGTGGGAGACCCCGTCTGTCTTGTTCCCAGGCATTTAGGGGGCTTACGACCCTCCTATGGGCCTCAGGTGCTGAGCACTGTAAAATGAGTCCACCATCAACTCAAACCTCCTGACTTCACCAAGATTCCAGCAGGAGATAAGAAACATGTGGCTACGGAGGGCCTGGGACCCCCAATCAAGACACAGAGGGGACAAGGCATAAAGGGGGCAGGGCACAGTTTCCCAGAACTCCTACTTGTTATAAAGGCTGGGGGAAGTGGTGTTGACTATCAGTGTAAACTTTATATAAAATGATCTCTACTTGGCAAAGCATCAATACCCAACCCCATCTCCCCTCTGGGGGCTTCGTCTGCTCCCTCCATGTCTCTCGCACACGCCAGAAACCACCCACCTCAGGACCTTTGCATGTGCTGAGCCTATGCCGGAAGCACCCTTTCTCAGCTCTTTCTGGCCTCTGCTCAAATGTCACCTCCCCAGAAACCGCCTCAGCCCCCACTAGCCCCATCAGCCCTGTTTGCATGCATCACCAATGGGCATCCAAGATCAGCTGGTCCATGTATGTGTTTAGTCCTTAATCCTCACCTTCCTTGCTAGACCTGTGCAAAAAGGTCGTTTTGGTTGGCGCTGTGTCCCCAACACCGGCCCCACAGTGGGTGCTCATGGCTGTTCACCCGCTCTCTGTGCCACCCAAAAAGACCACTCTGCAGATGGGGAAACTGAGGCTCCAGCAGTCCTCAGGAAATGTGTGCACCGAGGACAGGCCCCATGGTGAACAGATGCTAAGTCCGGTTGGGTTTGGGAGGGCAGACCTGTGGCCCCCAATCCTGCTCCCTGAAATGGGGAATTTCGACACGGTTGCCCTGGGCAAAAATCACCTCCTCTGACCTGTCCCCTCCCTCAGGGACGGGCAAGACAGGAACCTACTTCCCTAGCAGGAAACCAAGAGGGCTTGGGGTAGAGATGACTCAGCCTGGGGTGAGGCCAGCAGTGGCCACACACCCCAAAACACAGAGGTGGGGGCACTCTGTGCAGGTCAGAGGAACACACCTGGCAGGTAAATCACACTTTTGTGGTCAAGGCCTCTTCAAAGAGGTGTTATCTCTCATTCCGGTTTGGTAAATACCGGTATCTGTAGAGACCAGGAGGGCCTCAGGCAAATGCCCAGATGAGAAAACATAAGCTAATAATAATAACAAAGTAATAACAAATATAATAAGACAATACGATCCTTTAAAAATGATAATAAAACTACAATAATAGGATGTTTAAGATAATAAAAAAATGGACACCCTGTGCTGGGCACCTCAGGGACACAGGGTCACCTTCCCCCCCCCCCCCCAGCCAGAGAAGAGGCCAGCCACTGTTATTATCTCATTTCACAAGGGGGGAAACTGAGGCACAGGACGGGTGGGCCACACCCTTTGAACCCTGGTGTTTCTGCCTAAACTCCAGGGTTCAAAGGAAACCTGAGACCCACAGGACCCACACTCTTATGGAGAAGGGGTGTCTCCAGCCATATGGGTTCGCTCCCCTGGCTTCCCGGCTCCCTCCGAGGACAGACAGGCTCCGGCTGACCGGGTTTTTAGCCCCTCCATCCCCCTTCCACCCCCATTAATCTGGGTTTGCAGCCGGAGATAAACCCATACCCTGTGCACCCAGGAAGGAGGTGGTAATCCAGGTGGGGGTCTAGCCCTGGCTGTGGGGTGATTGCCCTGCCTGGGGGGCATGAACCCCGCGAGTGGACAAAAGCCTGGGGCACCACCCAGCGGCCGCCGGGCCCGAGCGGTGACAGCTGCTCCCGGGACCCCAGACGGCTCGGCACCTGGGACTCCAGGGCCCCGGGTCCCTCCACCCCCCGCCGGGCGCGCCCTCCGCCCAGCAAACACCCCGCGGGCGGGTGGGAACGGGATTTCCCCGGGAAAACGCGCGGACACCATCAGCCCCCCATCCCACCGGCGTCGGGGGTGTCCCCGAGGAAAGGGGCGGGAGGGCTGGGCTGCGGCCGGCGGGAGGAGGGAGGGAGCCCGGAGCCCGGGGAGGCGCCCGCCCGCCCACCGCGCTCACAGCGTCCGCCGCCCGCCCGGGCCGCCCCCGGCCGCCGCCGCCGCCGCCTCCGGGCCGCCCTCCGGCTGCTCCAGGGCGACCATGGCTCGGAGGGCCCCGCCGCCGCCGCCGCCGCCGCCGCCGGCCAGGCCTCCGCGGCCGGGCAGGAAGTGACGGCGCCGGGGGCGGGCCCGGGCGGATCCCGGGGCGGCCGTGCGGGGCGGGGTCGCTGCCGGGAAGGCGGTGCAACCCCGGGCTGCGGCTGGAGGGGGCACCCAGCCCCAGACGGGGGACCCGAAAAAATGAGGGGGCGGCCACAAACCCAGGCTGCGGGCATGGCGGGGCGCCAGCCGGGGGATGGGAAACTGAGGCCTGGATAACGGGAGGGAAGGGAGACCTGGGAGGCAGGGGAAGGATGAATGACATGCTCCCCACCCCTCTCCGAGCACCCACCGGCCTTTCTTCCACCAGCTCCCTCCTTGTCGGTCGTGAAAGTGTAGCCCCTGGAACACCAGCTGCATGCCTCAGTTTACCCATCTCTGAAAATAGGACTCGGGCCCTCCTCAGTGTGCCTCGGCTGGTTCCAGCGTCGTCCAGCACGAGCAAAGGTAGTGGCTGAGTCAGGGCACATACCCAGGTTGCAGGTTCAATCCCAAGGTCAACTATTGTACATTCAGCAGGTGGGCTGGGGGCTGGGGGCTGGGGGAGAGGGGCTGGGGAGCCAGGGGGCAGGTCTGGCTCTCTATTCTGGGGTCCTCTCTGGTATCACCCCTCTCCTGACTCTTTCATTTGTGGGTCCTGAAGACCATCCCAGGACACGCGCTGTGTGCGCCTGAGTGTTTGGACATTTGGGCGGGGGGGGGGGGGGGGGTTGACCCTCAGTGTGGGGACAATCAATGAATGTTTCTCTCTCCCTTCCTGTTTTTAAAAAAGCAATCAAAGTCACACACATATCTTTGGGTGAGGACTAAAAACCAAAAAATTGGGATGCCAGCACTTTGGGCATTTTAGGTTTATTCATTCAACAGAAGCCTCCTGTTTCATGGGGCCACTTCTGGGCTCTGTGGACCCAGCAGTGACCAAGACAGACCCCGCCCTCACCCACAGGGAGAGGAAGAGAAGCCTCTGGGAAAACAAACAGCCAATGCAAAGTGGCCAGAGCAGGGAGGGAGTGGGAGGCAGGGGGAGTAGAGCTGGAGGGGAGGGGCAGACCCCTGAACCTGGTGATGACAGATCTGGTTTTGGTCCGAAGGCACTGGGGAGCCATGGGAGGACTTAGAGGCTCCTCCCTTCCGTCTACAAGGAAAGTGGGGAACCTACACCACAGGGATGCAACCTGCCAGACCCAGTCAGGTGCAAATTGTATGGAAGAAATCACCCAGCATATCTTTTTTAAAAATATATATTTTATTAATTTTTTACAGAGAAGAAGGGAGAGAGATAGAGAGCTAGAAACGTCGATGAGAGAGAAACATAGACCAGCTGCCTCTTGCACACCCCCTACCGGGGATGTGCCGGCAACCAAAGTACCTGCCCCTGACCAGAATCGAACCTGGGACCTTTCAGTCCGCAGACCGGATGCTTTACCACTGAGCCAAACCGGTTTGGGTGCACCCACCATATCTTAACAAATAAGGAGCAAGGGGGAGATTGTAGGGGTGGGGGTGGGTGGAGGTGGAAGGGGGCATAGATGGGATAAATGGTGATGGGGATAATATTTTTTTAAAAAGAGCAATTGGAGCCCTAACTGGTTTGGCTCAGTGGATAGAGCATTGGCCTGCAGACTGAAGGGTCCCAGGTTCGATTCCAGTCAAGGGCATGTACCTTGGTT
Organism: Pipistrellus kuhlii; assembly: GCF_014108245.1. Taxonomy (NCBI): domain Eukaryota; kingdom Metazoa; phylum Chordata; class Mammalia; order Chiroptera; family Vespertilionidae; genus Pipistrellus; species Pipistrellus kuhlii. Next base: position 69,540,015 of record NW_023425584.1, read on the forward strand.
GCGGGCACTTCCCCGGTAGGGCGTGTGCAGGAGGCAGCTCATCGATGATTCTCTCTCATTGAAGTTTCTAACTCTCTATCCCTCTCTCTTCCTCTCTGTAAAAAAAAATTATAAAAAGAGCAATGGAGGGCAGAAAAAAAGGAGGAGGAACAATTATTTAAAAGACCCCTCCCCAAAGAGCTCATGCTGTGACTTCATGTAGATAAATGTGCAAAGATGCAAAAGAAATTAATGGTGATGCACATCGGGAGAGAAGAAAGAAGGGGGGGGGCTTCTGGGGGCTACAAATGTTTGCCTCCTGCTCTGACCCATGATGATATCTGCTCAATAAATGTGCCAGTCCTAGAGTATGCAGCCTGAGCCTCGACTGACAGGGCCTCGTTCCGAGTCTGGACTGCACTTTTGCTGTCTTGATCCAACATCTAGAAGAGTTCAGTAATCTGGAGAAGCGCTGTGTGTAAATTAAATAGGAGCCCAGAGACTAAACATAATTTTGGAAGGCATTTGGGGGGCCAGAGGAGCTTAGCTAAAGGAACTAAATTTTCCTTGTCTCAGGACCGCTGGCTATTTGTTAACGCAAATTGTCCTAATGCAAGGTAGATAGATATACGCTTCAAAGGCCAGGTTTTGGTATTTTTGAAGCCATTGTTAGATTGGTGAATTACCTCCAGCTGTTCAGGTGTTTGGCCAGGATGAGGCAATGACATGTAGATTAAGATGCCCTCAGCTGTCTGGCAGCAAGCAATCATCTATGCAAATCCTTTTCAGGTTTGGGGAAGTGCCCTCAGCCATTCAGATGATTCAGCCCTTGCTGACGTGCTGGGATTGGCTTCCGGCACACTTTCTTCCAACCTCCTGGACCCCTGGCCTGGCAGGGAGCTGCTGCTGTTCCCCAAAGCCCCCACCTCGAAGGTTCATCCACTGCTGAGTGCTCCCTCAGGCCCACTCAACTCTGCAGCTTTCTCCAAACAGTTCCTCTCTCTCCATCCAACCTGTTCCTCTTACCATCCCACATGGACTTCTCTCCCCGGGTTTTTATTCTAAGTTGTCCAGAACAACTTGGCAAGTATAAAAAGAGTGAACAAGGAGTCATTCCCCTCCACCTGGCTCTTTGTTCTCCCCCCTGGAGATAGTTGATGTGGTCTGATGCCTGTGCAAAGCTCTTCCTTTCTCCCCCATTTTAGTCTTTTTATACAAATGGTAGCATCTTATTCTCTGCTGCAAAGTACTCCACAATGGCGACCATCCTGGTACATAGGCTAGTCCTGTGGTCGGCAAACTGCGGCTCTCGAGCCACATGCAGCTCTTTGGCCCCTTGAGTGTGGCTCTTCCACAAAATACCACGGCTTGGGCGAGTCTATTTTTGAAGAAGTGGCGCTAGAAGAAGTTTAAGTTTAAAAATTTGGCTCTCCAAAGAAATTTCAATTGTACTGTTGATATTTGGCTTTGTTGACTAATGGGTTTGCCGACCACTGGGCCAGTCTATGGAGTCCATTTCTAGGGGTGAGTTTTCTGGTACAACAGCGTCCACCACCAGGCACCTACCAGCAGCGGTACCGGTGTCTGCCAATAGCTGCCCATGAGCTGGGAGGTGGACACGCCTAAGGGGTCTGATTTGCAGCAACCCAAATCCTACCCCATCCCATCCCGCTCTGCCCCAGCCCTTCCTCCAGTTCCTCTGCTCCAGTGCTCTCCCTCGCCGCCGTTCAGGGGGAGGAGAGAATGGGGGAAGGTTGCTGAGCGGGCGGAGGGCCCCTGGCAGGGGAAGGAGCGGAGAGCGCCTGCAGGAGGGGCAGGAAGGCGGAGATCTGGCGGGAATGGGGTATAAATGCGAGGCGGTGCGGCTAGAGCAGAGGCGTAGCTGAGCCCCTAGGAGCCACCTTCCAAACCAGGGTGGCTTCCGGCGGAGATCCTTCCCGGGATCCGCAGGTGCATCCCCGGGCGGCGGTCCCGGGGAGCGATCGATAGGGAGAGAGCGGCAGAGTCATGCGCGCCTTGGCCAGCTCGGGGCCCAATGCGTCCCGGTGGGCGCCGGCCGACGCCTCGGGCTGTCCGGGCTGCGGCGCCAACGCCTCGGACGGCCCGGCCCCCGCGGTGTGGTCCTTGGACGCCTGGCTCGTGCCGCTCTTTTTTGGCGCCCTAATGCTGCTCGGCCTGACCGGGAACTCGCTGGTCATCTTCGTCATCTGCCGCCACAAGCAGATGCGCACAGTGACCAACTTCTACATCGGTGAGCCCCTGGGTGTATCTGCCAGTCCCCTGTCCCCACGAGGGCGGAGGGGCGGGAGCGCCCCCTAGCGGTGCCCGGGCCCTGCCAGAGAGGCGTCTCTCCCGGGTCTCCGCTCCTCTCCCTCCTGGCCCCCCCGCCTTAGGCTAGAGGTCCCCAACGGCCGCTGGAGGGTTCCTGCGGTCGCAGCACATCAAAGGTTGGAGAGTGTGGCTTGGAGAGCTCGCCCCTGCCGCTCCGGGAAGATGTCCGATTGAAATGCGGTCGTAGGACACAGTGTTCGATGAATAAAAGCTGTGGAGGGGAGGGGCTGCCTGGTCCTTGGGCTCCCAGTTTGCAATTTCTGCCACAGTTTTTGGCTCAGTTTGCACACCTGTGTGACGGGATGACCCACCACGCAGGTGAGTGCTCAGTTCGTGTTCTCCATCGACGATGGGTGTTGGGCCAGCACCACTGTCTCCAATTTGCAGAGGAGAAAACTGAGGCTCAGAGGGACAGGAGCCTGCTCTGGCTCTCCCAGCCCAGACAGGGGTGAGCCCACTGAAGCTTGATAGCTGTGAAGTCGGTGTGGGGGATGTTTGAAGTGTAAAAGGGGGAGATTGGGGGATGTAGGGGGCCTTCTGGAGCTGACCTGCTGGTCACTCAGACAAAGGTGGGTGCCAGGGAGCTGGGCCAGAAGCGCTGGGGGGCGGAGGCCCCATGTCCAGAGCCGAACTTCTGCCTGCAGCCAACCTGGCGGCCACTGACGTGACCTTCCTGCTGTGCTGTGTGCCCTTCACCGCCCTACTCTACCCGCTGCCTGCCTGGGTGCTGGGTGACTTCATGTGCAAGTTTGTCAACTACATTCAGCAGGTGGGCCGTGGGCTGGGGGAGAGGGACTGGGAGCCAGGGGGCAGGTCTGGGTGTGGGCAGGTGGGTGCAGTGGGGACAATGGGGCCCAGTGGGCAGTGGGTTGGTAGGGGGGTGGGGCTGAATCAGCCTGGTGGATAGGCTGGGAGAAGGTGTAGCCCAGTGCGAAGTGGGTTGGTGGGGGGCGGAGGACCCCAGCAGTGGGGAGGGCAGGGCTACAGGAGGCACTGGGTGTTGGAGATGAGCACTGGAGGGTGATGCGGGTTCTTGCCCCTCCCACCGGCCCCTAGGATGGCTCTGCCTCTCCCTGTCTCAGTCTCTGGGTCTCAGAAGGCCCCAGTGGTGCCCTCAAGCCCTCACTATTCTGGGGTCCTCTCTGGTATCACCCCTCTCCTGACCCTTTCATTTGTGGGTCAGGACCTCCCAGGACACGCCCTGTGTGTTTGGACATTTGTGTGTGTGGGTGGGAGGGGGGAGCGGAGGGGGACCCGCAGTGTGGACATAGACAAGGCAGACCCCACGCCCAGCTCCCGGCCCTCCAGGTCTCCGTGCAGGCTACGTGCGCCACCCTGACCGCCATGAGCGTGGACCGCTGGTACGTCACGGTGTTCCCGCTGCGCGCCCTGCACCGCCGCACGCCCCGCCTGGCGCTGTCCGTCAGCCTGGGCATCTGGGTGGGTGAGTGCAGCGCGGGAGCACACGGGGTGGGGGGACAAGTCCTCCTCGTGCCCTGGGCGCCTTCCGTCTCACCATCTCCCTCTGGGCGTCGGGAAATGCGCACCATGGCGCTGCCGGAGAAGAACTCCTGAGCGCGCAGACTGGGGAGGCGCCCGGGAGACCAGGGCCCCGGCCCCTCCTGGCGCTGGTCCCCGGGCGAGGCCTTCAGCTGCGCCCGTGGTGCAGGCTCCGCGGCCGTGTCGGCGCCGGTGCTCGCCCTGCACCGCCTCTCGCCGGGGCCGCGCACCTACTGCAGCGAGGCCTTCCCCAGCCGCGCCCTGGAGCGCGCCTTTGCGCTCTACAACCTGCTGGCGCTCTACCTGCTGCCGCTGGCCGCCACCTGCGCCTGCTATGGGGCCATGCTCCGCCACCTGGGCCGCGCCGCCCTGAGCCCGGCGCCCGCCGACAGCTCCCGGCAGGTGCGCCGCGGGCTGGGGGGAGGCGGAGCCGGGCTGGGATGGGCACGGCGGGGGGTGGGGAGGCACATGGGGGAATCTGAGGGGGTGACAGGAGGGCAGCTCCGGGGGAAGGTCCCACAGCCCCTCCTCCTCCCACCCCCATCAGGGGCAGATGCTGGCGGAGCGGGCGGACGTTGTGCGGGCCAGGGTGTCCAGGCTGGTGGCGGCCGTGGTGCTGCTCTTCGCGGTCTGCTGGGGCCCCATCCAGCTGTTCCTGGTGCTGCAGGCGCTGGGCCCGTCGGGCTCCTGGCACCCCCGCAGCTACGCGGCCTACGCGCTCAAGATCTGGGCGCACTGCATGTCCTACAGCAACTCCGCGCTCAACCCGCTGCTCTACGCCTTCCTGGGCGCGCACTTCCGGCGGGCCCTGCGCCGCGTCTGCGCCTGCGCTGCCCGTGCCCCCAGCGGCCCCCGCGCCCCCCGCGCCCCGGGTCCCCGGACCTCCCCGCCCCGCCTCCCGCCGCCACCGCAGGGCGACGACGAAGCCGGGAGACGGCGGGCCAGGGCTGTGCGTCCTGAGGGAACACGCTGCCCCTCTCTGAGCCGACTCTGGTGGAACCGAGGTGGGCCTCCCTCTGGAATGGGTGTTGCTTGAACAGCAGTTGCCATGATTCCGTTATTAATACCTTTGTTTTCGTCCAAGAGCATCTTAGTAAAAATGTTGTGTCCTCCTGTAAGGTTTGTTACAAACTGGCTGTGATGTTTGCAGTTGTTGGTATTGTGATTATTATTTCTTTATGTCCTGAAATTGAAGATACTTTGATGCCGGCACCCAACGTCTGGAACTTTCCAGGAAGCACCGATAGACGTTTTCACTCCGTATACTGTATGATCGCAAGATTCATCTCATTGTCAGCGGTATTAAAATTCGAACACTCCCTGTCCAGGTAGCTGAGTTGGTTACAGCGATCGCCCTAATACGTGCAGATAGTGATTTCAATCCCTGGTCAGGGCACATACAAGAATCAACCAACGGCCGAAACCGGTTTGGCTCAGTGGTAGAGTGTCTGTCTGCGGACTGAAGGTTCGATTCTGGTCAAGGGCATGTACGTTGGTTGCGGGCACATCCCCAATAGGGGGTGTGCAAGAGGCAGCTGGTCGACGTTTCTCTCTCATCGACGTTTCTAGCTCTCTATTTCTCTCCCTTCCTCTCTGTAAAAAATCAATAAAATATATTAAAAAAAAAAAGAATCAACCAATGAATGCATAAATAAGTGAAACAGCAAATCAATGTCCGCCCCCTCTCAAATCAGTCAATAAAGCCCACCAATCCCCAGTAGGGGTCCTGCAGGAGGCAGCCTATGGATATTTCTCTCATTGATATTCCTATCTCTCCCTCTTTATTAATTTTTTCTTTTTTTTAAATCAATTTTTAAAAAACAATTTAAAAAATAAAATCAATAAGTAAAAAAAGTTTAAATGCGAACACTTTGTACATTTCAAAATGGTGGAATTGGCTGTTATCGTTGCTACTTGGAGACCGGGAACACCTCCCTGGGGCACAGAGCATGGAGCTGCTGTGCAAGAGGCAGGATTGATGGCTGGGTAACAAACTGGCCCAGACAGCGTCTCAGAACAGTAGCCATTCATTGTCTCTCATTATCCAGCCTGGCGGTGCTGCGACCCTCTGGTGTTGGCTGGGCCAGGGAGTTGGGAGAAAGCTTCCCTCTAGTGGCCAGTGTGGGGCTTTCTCCTGGATGGCCTGCAGGAAAATCAGACATTCCTCCGCAGAAACTTCCAAGAAGAGGCAGAAGCTCCACGCTTCCTGCGGCCTGGGCTCAGGAGTCCCAAAGCCTCACTTTCAGAATCCCACCAGGTTCCACAGCGGGGTGGAGTGTGTGTGTGTGTGTGGGGAGGGGGGGAACCCCACCTCTGGATGGTTTAGTCTTAGTGCAGTCTCCCAAACAGCCCTGCGAGCTGAAGGCTTCGTTGCCCTGAGAGACAGCTGCCCGTACCTTGGAAGGCCCCGTCCTCCCCAGTTATGTGGGGACATGATAGCTCTCCACACCACCCAGGTCTGTGGAGGTATGGCTGGGCGGGAGGCGCGCCGGGCTGAGAGGCTAGGACATCACGTAGTTTTTTAATCCTCGCCCGAGGATATTTTCCCATTGATTTTTAGGGAGAGTGGAAGAGAGCCGGAAAGACAGAGAGAAACATCAATATGAGAAACACATCGATTGGTTGCTTCCTGCACGCCCCTGACCAGGGCCAGGGCTGGGGAGGAGCCTGCAGCCGAGGTACGTGCCCTTGACAGGAATTGACCCCCAGACCCTTCGGTCCACAGGCCGACACTCTATTCACTGAACCAAACCGGGTTGGGCCATCATGCTGTTTTGATGTTGGCCTGAACCTTCTTGTTCTGGTCTTCAAGGCCTGGCCTCCAGGCTGGATGTGAGGGTGAAATTCTCTTTGCTCACAGGCCCTGCCCACCTCTCTTTCCTCCTCCCACATCTCCCGAATCACTCCCTCCCAGTGGCTTCCTGAACTGTTGCCATTCTTCTTGCATCTGGCCCTTGACACATGCAGGTCCCTCTGTTGGGCGAGGTGTACCTTCACTCACCCATGAGGCCTCAGGTCAGCTGCCTCTTCCTCCAGGAAGTCCTCCCAGATCTCACCAGGCTGGGCCAGGCACCCCACCTGGCTTTCCATCACAGCGCTAACATCCTTGTGCTGTACCCTCGGGTGCATGCCTTACTCGGTCCCCCAGGGGTCTCCAGGGCCCAGTGCACCATAAGGCTGACTAGGTAGATAGTTGTGGAATGAAAAGCCGGGTGTGCTGTAGGGATTAAAAGATGAGGTGTGTGCCTAGCGAATGGCAGCATTTCTCTGTGAAAAGAAAAGGAATTGAAAAAATCATTTAAGAAAGACAGACTCTTGGGCATCTATCTCAGAGAAATGGAAACCTCTGTTCATACAAAAACCTGTACTTGTGTTCCTAGCAGCTGCATTTGCACAATCCCCAAACTGGAGCCAACCAGGTGTGCTTTACCAGGAGATGGGGAAACAGACTGTGGGCCAGTCACACCACAGGCTATGACTCAGAGGAAAAAAATATGGACACACTATGGATACAGGCAACATCTTGGGTGGCTCTTCGGGAACGACACAGTGTAAGATCATCCCCAGGGGTTCATGGTGTGTGGTCTCAGCTATTAAGGTCCTCGAGGTGGCAAAGGGACAGAACGGAGAACAGATTAGTGGTGAAGGGTGGTGGCAGGAAGGAAAGGTGGGGAAAGGTGGGTGGGTGTCATGAGAGACCTTTTTATTTCTTTACTTTTTAAAAAAAATATATTTTTATTGATTTTGTACAGAGAGGAAGGGAGAGAGATAGTTAGAAACATCGATGAGAGAGAGTCATCGATCAGCTGCCTCTTGCACACCCCCCACCGGGGATGTGCCCCCAACCAATGTACATGCCCTTGACCAGAATCGAACCTGGGACCTTTCAGTCCACAGACCGATGCTCTACCACTGAGCCAAACCAGTTGCAACTTGAGGGTCCTTTTAAAAATATATATATATTTTATTGATTTTTTTACAGAGATGAAGGGAGAGAAAGCTAGAGAGAGAAACATCCATCAGCTGCCTCCTTCACAGCTCCCACTGGAGATGTGCCTGCAACCAAGGTACATGCCCAGAATCGAACCTGGGACCTTTCAGTCTGCAGGCCAACTCTCTATCCACTGAGCCAAACCGGTCAGGGCTCTGAGGGACTTTTTGTTGGAACTGGTCTGTCCCTGGACGGTGGTGGTAGACTTATGAATTTACACAGGTGGTAAAACTGTATGGAACTACAATTTGGTGGCTAAATTGGTTGGAGCGTCGCCCCATGCCATACACTTAAAGGTTGCAGGTTCGATTCCAGCTCAAGGCACATACCCAGGTTGTGGGTTCAATCTCTGGATAGGGCGTGTGCAGGAGGTGACTGATCAATGTCTCTCTCTCTCTTTCTCCTTCTTCTCCCTCTCCTTCTCTCTTTCTCTATAAAAAGTCAATAAAAGAGCATATCTTCAGGTGATGATTAAAAAACCCTGTAGGGAACAAAACACACACACACACACACACACACACACACACACACACTGGTACAAGTAAAATGGGGAAATCAGACAGGATGGCTGGATTGCATCAGTGTTGATATCCTGATTGTGATATTGCACTACAGTTTTCTAAAATTCACTCTAGGCCCTGGCGTCTAGGGGAAGCCTGGCCAGGGTATGGGAGCTCTCAGCATTGGAATGTAGAGTCTACAATCATCTAGAAACAAAAAGTAAAACAAAACAAAACAACAAGGACGTTAGCCCAGCAGGTGTGGCTCAGCAGTTGAACGTAGACCCAGGAACCAAGGGGTCACCAGTTCTATTCTCAGGGCACATGCCCGCGTTGAGTTGCAGGCTGGATTCCCAGTAGGGAGCGTGCTGGAGGCAGCTAATAGATGATGTTTCCCATCCATGTTTCTGTCCTTTCTCTCCCTCTCTCTCTCTCAAAAAATAATAGCCCGCCCTAGCTGGTTTGGCTCAGTGAATAGAACTTCGGCTCTAGGACTGAAGGGTCCCAGGTTCAATTCTGGACCCAAGAGTGTGTACCTCAGTTGCAGGCTCTGGCCCTGGTGGGGGTGCAACCAATACATGTGTCTCTTTCACATGGATGTTTCTCTCTCTCTGGCTTTCCCCCTCTCTTTCACTCTCTCTAAAAATCAGTGGAGCCCTGGCTTGTTTGGCTCAGTGGACAGAGCGTTGGCCTGCAGACTCAAGGGTCCCAGGTTCAATTCCCGTCAAGGGCACATGCCCAGGTTGTGGGCTCGATCCCCAGTAGGGGGCATGCAGGAGGCAGCCACACCTGCTGGGCTAACTTCATTTTTTTATTTTCATTTTTTGTTTCTAGATGATGGTAAACTCTAAATTCTAACACAGAGAGCTCCCACATCGTCACCCACGCTTCCCCTAGAGTAATATTTTAAAATATATTTTATTGATTTTTATACAGAGAGGAAGGGAAAGAGATAGAGAGTTAGAAACATCGATGAGAGAGTCATTGATCAGCTGCCTCTTGCACACCCCCTACTGGGGATATGCCCGCAACCAAGGTACATGCCCTTGACTGGAATCAAACCCGGGACCTTTCAGTCCCCAAGCCAACGCTCTATCCATTGAGTCAAACCAGTCCCAGCTAGAGTAATATTTTAGAAAACGGTAATACAAGATCACAATCAGAATATCAACATCTGTCATCATTGATATCTCTCTCTCTCTCTCTCTCTCTCTCTCTCTCTCTCTCTCTCTCTCTCCCTCTCCCTCTCTCCCTCTCTCTCTTTCTCCCCTTTTCCTCAGGCAGGAGGATATTAAAAAATAAGCAACCAGGTATAAAAAAATAAATTTTAAAAAATCAATTGAAAATACCCTTGGGAAAGGATTAACCAAATATATTTTTATTGATTTCAGAGGGAAGGGAGATGGAGAGAGATAAGAGAGACTCACCCATTGACCACTGCCTTCTGCATGCCCCACACTGTGGATCGAACCCATAACCCAGGCACGTGCCCTGACCAGGAATTGAACCATGACCTCCTGGTTCGTAGGTCAACGCTCAACCACTAAGCCATACTGGCCTGGGCAAAACAATTTTTTTCCCCAATAAAAACATATTAGAAAATTTTTTTTAATGAAGTGAAAGTATTGAAAGGGACATTCAGAAAGGGGAATAGTTTTAAAAGTGCACCTGCAGGGTGTGCCCTTAGCTTATCTTCACATCCTCCCAGGCGGACACTGGTTTGGAGCCCCTTCTGTGTGCCAGGCACTGTGGCAGGCACTGGGGCCACAGCAGCACTGAGCAGCCCCTGCTTCCACCCGCATGGTCCCCGTCTAGCGGACAACAGGGTTAGTGAGTGGCCAACTACCTAGAGAGATGCAGTGTGATGGCAGTGGGAAGGGTCACGCAGGGAAAACGTGTGCCCGTTGTGATGAACTAGAATGCATCCAGGAAAGCTTCCTACGAGGGGAGGCCAAGGAGTGTGAACGGAACTCAGAGGTGGGGGAAGAGCGCACCGGATGGAGGGCACAGCCAGTGCACAGGCCCTGACGCAGGATCTGTGTGGTGGACCGGAGAAATCCCTAGAGGGGGGTGGGGCTGGAGGGGACCTTATAACAGAGGGAAATATAGGCCTCGCAAGTACTGTGCAAGGAATGAATTGACATTGACCCATTGCACAGAGCCGGGAAATGGAGCACAGGGAGGCTCAGGCACCTGCCTGGGACAGAAGTGCATTCTGATCTGCTGGGCTCTTTCTGGGTGTGGAGGGGGGTCCCTGTGTTTTGGAGACTGAGCTGCGGCCTGGCCCCTTATAGATGGCTTTCTCCCCAGCTAGGCTGGGTCTTTAGCCTCCCCCGCCCCAGGCAGACTTCTGGGCCCTCCCTCAGGTGTGTGTGTGGGGGGGGGGGGGGGTAACAGCTGCTGGGTGTGTAATAGCCCAAAGGTGGAGCCTCCCTGCCACCTGCTGCCGTTAGACTGCAGGCAGCCCTGGGCTAGAGGCTAGATCCTGCGAGGGCTGAGCAGGACTTGGCTCCAGGAGAGGGGGCAGCTCCCCTGGACCTGTCTCCTGGGCTTTGGACTCTCATGGACAGTTGGGCCTGAAAAATGGGGGGCAAGCTGGGGCAATGCCCCCGAGAAGATGGCAATGCCATGTGCTTTAGGAGAGGGGCTGCATAAGACCCAACATTGTCACATTCAAGACCAGAGACCTCAGGCCCTGAGAAAGGGCGATAGAGGAGGGGAGAGGCGGGGGGAGCCTTACAAACAGCAGGGGTGAGTTGGGTTGTTCCCCAGGTTTATGGGAATTATGGGAAGCTTCTCAGCAGGGAGGGGATATGATCCAAGGAAAGTGGTGATGGCTTTCAATGTATCATTTAATTATTGTGGCTATTCTTCTTATCTTTTGGGCTGTCAGAACCAGTCATGTGACAGTACAGACGGTCTGGGAGGGGGACGATGAGCCCAGGGCCAAGGTAGCCCCAAGGGTCTGGGTGGGTAGGAAGAGGGGTTAATTTCAAGTTCAGATAAACTATGAAAAAAAAAATTTAGCATAAATATATCCCGTGCAATATTTGGGATATACCTAAAATTATTCGTCTTTTATATGATATTCAAATTTAAAACCAGTGCTGTATTTTATTGCAAAATATATTTTATTGATCTCAGAGAGTAAGGGAGGGGGGAAGAAATATCAGTGAAAGAGAATCATTGATCAGCTGCCTCCTGCACATCCTCCTACTGGGTATCAAGCCTGCAACCCCAGCGTGTGCCCTCGATGGGGATCGAGCCCAGGACCCTTCAGTCCACAGGCTGACACTCTAGCCACTGAGCCAAATAGGTTAGGCCCAGTACTGCATTTTATCGAGCAACACCACCATGGAGCGAGCATTCAGAAGGTGCTACATACCTGAAAATAAGACATCCTCCGAAAATAAGACCTAGCGCAACTTTGGGAGAAAAAATTAATATAAGAGATTGTCTTATTTTCGGAGAAACAGAGTAGGAGAAAAAAACTCAGCGGGCCTGTTTCCCCATCAGACTCAGCAAACTGGTTTTCAGACGATGTGGCGCCATCTAGCGGCCCCAGACGGGAGCCTTGGCGTGACGGCGCTAGTCCTGCCTCGAGACTGCAGCTCCGCAGGTTCCCGGCAGGTGGCGCGCGCACCCCACGGAAGTTCCTAGCTTCTCTGGGTGGACTATACAAAGCTCATACATATCCCAAACTGGACCTTTGCTGAAAGTTTTCCCGCTGCAAAATGGGTCAAGCAGAGCCACACAATTCATTTCCAGGGTCTTGGGAACCTCTGCCTCCTGGGCCCCTTCCATGAAAAAATACTGTATCTTAAAAATTACATTTTACAACTGGGTTCTTATGAAAGCAAATATAATTTAGGCGAAATTCATTATGTGCTCCCGATTGCTACCGAGGAGGAAATGGAGGCACAGGGAGGCTCATGCACCTGCCTGGGGTGGGGCAGGAGTGCATTCTGATCTGTTATTCAGGTTCCTTGTTATTGTTGTTGTTTGTTAATCCTGACCTGATGATATTTTTTTCCGTTGCTTTCAGAAAGAGTGGAAGGGAGGGAGGGGGTAGAGACAGAGAAACATCAATGTGAGAGAGACACATTGATTGGTTGCTTCTCGCATACATCCCAACTGTGCTGGGGGTCAAACCCTGCAACCGAGATACAAGTTACATTCCCTTGACTGGAATCAAACCGGCGACCCTCCAGTCCACTGGCCAACGATCCACCCACTGAGCAAACTGACGAGGGTAGTTTTCCTTCTTATTTTAAAAAGGTTACATGTTCATGTTCATGGGCATTGGCTCACAAGGACGAGGTGTGAATGATAGCAGGTCAGGGGTGGATGTTTCTAGCTGTGCCCCACACCCCCACTCCAGGCTTTTAAAAAAATATATATTTTATTGATTTTTTTACAGAGAGGAAGGGAGAGAGATAGAGAGATAGAAACGTCGATGAGAGAGAAACATCGACCAGTTGCCTCTTGCACACCCCCTACCGGGATGTGCCCGCAACCAATGTACATGCCCTTGACCGGAATCGAACCTGGGACCCCTCATTCCGCAGACTGACGCTCTAACACTGAGCCAAACCGGTTCTGGCACTCCAGGCTTTTTTAAAAAAATTGAGATTATATGGTGAATAGTTCAATTTGCCTTCCACCAAAAATGGTGTATGATGTGAGAGGAAGAAAGGGAACATGAATTCATTTAGAAAACCAACATTTATTGAGTACCTACTATGTGCCAGACTCAGCTTCAGGGGTGGACACACAGTTGTAGACGAGGCTGAATAGGTTCAATAAATACCACTGTCCTGATCTGGCTGGTGTGGCTCAGTTGGTTAAGCCTCGTCCCTTGCACAGAGATTTGCTGGTTCCATTCTGGTCAGGCCACATGCCCGGGTTTCTGGTCTCAATCCCCAGGAGGGGGTGTACAGGAGGCAACCAACTGATATGTCTCTCTCTCTCTCTCCCTCTCTCTCTCTCTCATCAATTAAAAAAAAAAAAAATACAGCTGCCGAAAACGGTTTGGCTCAGTGGATAGAACATCGGCCTGCGGACCGAAAGGTCCCAGGTTCGATTCCGGTCAAGGGCATGTACCTTGGTTGTGGGCACATCCCCAGTGGGGGGGGAGGGGTGTAAGAGGCAGCTGGTCGATGATTCTCTCTCATCGATGTTTCTAACTCTCTATCCCTCTCTCTTCCTCTCTGTAAAAATCAATAAAATATTTATTTAAAAAAATACAGCTGTCTTGAAATAGTGCCTGGATGAAGATAAACAGAATGATGTGACGATGGGGTAATGGGGCGCACCTGACGCTGGTGGGTCAGGGAAGAACCCTCCGAGGAGCTGAAGTTCCAGCTGAGGCCGGAAAAGGCAAGGTCAGGCGATGTGGGAAGGGCACTTCAGGTGGGGGGCATGGCTCGGATGTGGGAACCTATTGGAGCAGGAATCATGTGGGAAGGGAGGCAGTTTGCGATCTAGGTGGTTTTTTTTAAGCCAATGCCCCCCTCAGGGTGGAGAGCAGGCTGAGTGATGGGCTGAGGGCTGGGCAAGGACCAGGCTGTTCGTTTGTTTTCAGGGACTGTCCAAAACACACAGGGGCCCCGCAAGATGGTCTGGCCAAGAAACCTTATGATGAGACGGGAGTTTCTGTACCTCATTTCCTGGTTGAAAAACAGAGACCAGAGGGGGGTCTGAATTCACTTAAAGTCACACAGCCAGGACCCCGCTGGACCCCGGGCTGCTGCCCACCAATAGCAGAGCCAGCAAGTGTGTGTCCCTTTCCAGCGCCCTCCCTGGGCTGAAAATGGACCCGTCATGGGGAGGCCGCGGGAGCCGGGCAGGGCACCTCTGGGAAGCGGCATCTAGCTTGGTGTGGACTGCAGCTTTCCCCTGGAAAATGGGGAGAGGGTAGCACCCCTCCTCCTCTCAGGGGATCCTGCTGTGCAAGGAATGAGTTAATATTGACCCATTGTACAGATGGAGGGAACGAAGGCACAGGAGGGGTGAGGCAGGGGTGCATTCTGATCGGTTTGGCTCTTTCTGGGTATGAAAAGGGCTTGCCTGCACTTTTGAGACAGAGCTGGGTCCTGGCCCTTTAAGGATGGCTTCCTCAGTTAAAATGGGTCTCTAAACTCTCCCTCCCCAGGCAGGCCTCAGGTGTGTGTGTGTGTGTGTGTGTGTGTGTGTGTGTGTGTGTGAGCGGGGAACAGCTGGGGCTGGGTGTGTAATAGCCTAAAGGTGGAGGCTTCCCTGCCACCTGCGGCCTAGACTGCAGGCAGCCCTGGGGCTAGAGGCTGGGGATCTGTCAGGGGTGGGCAGGACTTGGGCCCTAGATCTGTCTCCTGGGCTTGGGAGGGACTCCCCCAACAACGGGACTACAATTTTTTTTTTTTTTGGGTGGGGGAGCGGGCAATATGGGACTGGACCCAGGAGAAGATGGCAAAGCTTTGTACTTGACTGGAGGCGGGGAGGGGCTGCACAAAATCCTACCCTAACAATCAAGATGAGGAACCCCAGTCCTACTCAGTGGGGACCCCCCGAGAAATGGAGCCCTCTGTGTGGCCCCTGCCTGCCCCTATGCTCCCACAGGCTCTTATCTGGGCTGAAACCTGGGCCCCCGCGATTAGCCCCCTCCCGGACCTTGCCCCACCCTCCTCTGTGCCTGAGTTTCCGGTTCTTCCAAATGGGGTCCTTTAGAATCTCCACTACCTAGAGGTGTGAGGGTTGAACCTTGCCTTGGGCAAACGGCCAAGGAACCCAGGCACTTCAGCCTATGGAGATGATGAAATTATTACTAAAACGGGGATCTTGTGTTTTCCTCCTAGGTGAGTTGTCAGGTCCTCCGGAGGCGGTGGCCGTCGGGGGCAGGGAGGAGTTCCCACACGCCGCCCGGGCCCCAGGACGCACGGCCCCACCCACTCGTTTGACCCACCGAGCGAGCGGGAGCCGTCCGCGTCCCCCGGCCGGGCCCCGGCCCCGCCCCCGGCCCCGCCCCGCTCTCATTTCTGGTCCCTGTGGCGTCTGGCTTCTTCGGGTCTCTAATCCCCATTTTACAGACGGGAAAACCGTGGTGCGGCTCGGGGGCCGGCGGCCAGGT
Organism: Pipistrellus kuhlii; assembly: GCF_014108245.1. Taxonomy (NCBI): domain Eukaryota; kingdom Metazoa; phylum Chordata; class Mammalia; order Chiroptera; family Vespertilionidae; genus Pipistrellus; species Pipistrellus kuhlii. The sequence goes on from NW_023425584.1 coordinate 69,555,421, forward strand.
CGCTCGCGCCTGGTCCCCCGGTCTAAGGGACAGAGGTGCAACGTGGAGCCCGGCAGGTCCCTCCGAGGCGCTCGGTAAGATGGGGAGGCGGTCCCCGGTCCCCGACCCAGCCCGGCTCGCCCCCGCCTGCTCCTCCCGCCGCCCCCTCGGACGCTCCCGGCCCCGCCCGCGTCCCCAGCGCGCCGTGCGCTCCGGGCCCAGGCGCACACTTTGCCCACCGTCCCTAGCGGGGGGCGGGGCCTCGGCGGCGGTGTTCCCCTCACTTTTATTATGTATTCTCTTTTAAAGGGCCCGCGCCTCGAAAATTTCCATCCGCCCTCCCTTCCCTCCCGAGACCCCTGGGCTGGTCTTGCGGGTTCGCACCCAGCGCGGGGGGTGGGGGTGGGGGTCCGGGAAGGGGGAGGGGGCCTCGCGAGACCCCTCCCCGCGCCCCAGGCCACGGCGCTGAATCACCCGCGAGGTATTTGCATCTGAGAGCGATTTGTCACCCGGTGATTTGTCTTCCCGGCGGTGAGCGCGCCGGCGGGGGGGAGGGGAGGGGCGGGGAGGCGCGCGCAGGGTGACTTTTACCAATCCGGTCGGACGGGGGTGTAGACGCGGACCGGGCCCGCGGCTAGGTGAGTCCGCGCGCGGCACCCACCCGGCGGCGGCGGCCGAGAGCCAGCAGCGCGCAGCTCGCAGCTCGCGGCCCGGGCGGGAGGCCAGGCGCTGCCGGGCTGGGCCGGACGCCAGGCGCGGGGCATGCGCCCCGGGAGCGGGCCTGGCGCGGTGAGGCTGGGGCGCGGGGTGATGGCCTTTTAAACCGCGGGTTCCGGTCCGGGGTGAGAGGGGGCTCCCCAAAGTGGGCAGGGATGTGGATGGGGGTCCGGCGCCGGGAAGGCGACCCTAGCGGCCGGAGTTGGGGTGGTTTTCTCCGCTCCCTCTGGTTGACCTCATCCCCTACCATGTTGCACAGGGGCGTGCTGGCGCCCGGGGCGGACCGGGGGTCGCCAGGGCGCTCCCCCTTCAGCGGAAGGAAATGGTCTCCGGGCGCGCGCGGGGGGCTGCGCTCCGGGTTCGGTTCATTTCTCTCCCCCGGGGTCGGGGGTTTTATCCGGGAGCCCCGAGAGCAGAGGGAGCGCCGGCTGGGAGGGCAGCCCCCGGTGACCCTCCTCCCCTGCCTGGACGGTTTATGTATAAAGTGTCGGTCTCCGGGCCGAAAGCGGCTCCCGGAGGGGACTCCGCGGTGCCGGCGGCGCCGGGGGCGGGTGCGACCCGGGCCCCGGCTCCCCGGTTCCCGGGCTCCGCGGCGGGGATCCCCGGGGAAAGCCCCCTCCCCCGGCCGGCGCCCCCCGACACAAAGCGGGCGCAGGAAGCGCGAGCAGCGCGCGTTTGTCAATCCCAACGTTCCGCGCCCGACCCCGGCGGCGGCGCGTTTGTCAATAATCTTCCGTTTTTCACTCGCCCGGGCCCAGGCCCCCCCTCCCCCGACCCATGCAAATCCGCCGCTTTCCAAGAAGCGTTTGAAACCGGACTGGGGTTTTTGTCGTCTTATTTCTTCTTCTTCGGTGTTTCCTTCCCCACTTCCTCCGGGCCGCCCCCTCCCCACGCCGCCAGCCCCCTCCCCAGCCCCCGCCCCCTCCCCCGCCTCCCTCCGCGGAGTGCAGGGGCCCCTTTCGCCACCCGCGGGCCCCGGCCTTGCACAACTCTTTAAATAACCGTGTTTTGCAAGCCCCGGCCGGAGCGGGTGACCTCTCTCTCCCAGAGGCATGGGGGGGGGGGGAGGGCGTGGCCCGGTTTCTCCTTGCCCCCCACCCTCAGCCGGTTCCTAGGGACCACTCCGCACCCCCCCCATCCCTGCCGGGTCCCCGCCGGGGAATGCCTTTCCCATGGGGCTGTCATAAAGTGGGGGTAGGGGCGGAGGACAAAGGGCTCCTGGGGGAGGGGGCTGCAGGGGCTGGGCGCTGCCAGCTTAGGGTTAATGGCAGCCTTGAGAGGGCCCGGGCCTGGCCCAGAGGGGCTCCCGGGGTTCCCACCTGCCCCCCTCGAGCCCTGGTGTGGAGGCCTGCCCTGCTCCCCTCCCCCACCGGGGGTGACCCGGAAGGGTCATTAAACCCAGCAGGCCAGGCGGGGGCAGCGTGGGGGGAGTGGCTTCCTCTGGCCTCTTCCTTAGGGCCCCCCCCCAGAGGTGGGGGGCACTGCCTGGAGCGTTTCCTTGGGTGGGGGCTTGTCTTGGAAGTTGTCAAAAGTGGGGGAGGGGCAGCGGGGCCTAGACACTGGGTGAGAAATGTCCCCTCAGCACTTTGGGAGCTGGTGGTGGGGGATGGCTGCCAGTGGGGGAGGGGGCTGCTGGGTGCTGCTTTGCTGTGCTGGCCCCTTGCCAGCACTGTGGTCTCTGAGCGGGTATTTGTGCCCAAGGACCCCTGCCCCTGCTGGGTACGGAGGCCTTTTGGGGGGCGAGGTGTACCTTCCCCTTTTACAGGGGCCATTCACCTGCCCCCCCACCCCCATTGCCCTTTTACCCAGGAGGCCCCAGGGGGTCTGAGTAATGAGTGGCTAGCTGGTCTAGGTCAGTGGTCGGCAAACTCATTAGTCAGCAGAGCCAAATATCTACAGGACAACGCCTGACATTTCTTTGGAGAGCCACATTTTTTAAACTTAAACTTCTTTTAACGCCACTTCAAAACAGACTCGCCCAGGCCGTGGTATTTTGTGCAAGAGCCACACTCAAGGGGCCAAAGAGCCGCATGTGGCTCGCGAGCCACAGTTTGCCAACCACGGGTGTAGGAGGAGGTGGAGGGGCACTGGGCTGGCTGTGGCTCTGCAGGGCCTCTTCCATGACCGGAGACTTTGGGAAGGGGCTACACTGCAGGTCTAGGTGGTGTCAGGTTCCTGTTAGCAGGTCACACAGTGGGAGCAGGGCATCAGCTGAAGCAGAGTCTCTGCCTGTGCCCACTGGCCTCCCTGTGTGAGACCCTCTGCCCCCTGAGTGGAGGTTCATTTGCTGGGTTAGGGGCCGCCTCCTGGACCCTCCTGCCCTCCGCACTGTCCCTGTGCTGTAGCATCTGGGGTGTGACCACCAGGCCTGAGGAGTTCTGTCCGTTTGTTTTATTGGCCCCTTGGGTAGGTGGGGGTGTAGCCTGAGTGGGTGGGGGGCTGGGCTGAGATCTCATCCTCCTGTCCTGGTGGAACCTCCTCTCCAGAGTCTGCCACAGGCCCTGGCAGTTAGGGTTGGTGGTGATCTGAAAGGACCCCAGGCCAGGGACGGCACATTGCATTCTGGGATGTTGACCCCCCCCCCCATCCCAAAGTGCAGGGGAAGACCCCTGCAGAGAGGCATGGGAGTGGTGTGGGAGGCTCTCATGGCACCCAGACACGTGTTAGCAGGGCACCTCTGAGCCTCAGTTTCCCCGCACCCATAAAACTGGGACCACCTAGCCCCTCCTTCCCTGACACTGACAGGATGCGGTGCCTCTTTTGTACCCAAATTCACCATCATAAACTCACTGCATCTCTGCCTGAGCACCGTGAGGTGGATGCAGTGAGGACACCGTTCTGCATATGGGGAAACTGAGGTCCAGGGAGACTGAGGCTTAGGGCTGAGAGCATGCCTGGGGAAGGTTTAGCTCAGGATCCATAAACAGCAAGCACTCAGCCTGGGCCAGCCATTGTCCGTTAGCCTGAGGGAGAGGAGGTACCTGGAGTCCCCTGGGCCAGGCAGCACCAGCACCTAGAACCTGGAATCAGAACCCAGAACTCACTTGGACCCTGGTGCCCAGCAGCTGCAGCCAATCAGAGGCCAGGAATGCCGTGTCCTCCGCTCTGTTTGTGAAGCAATAATCCACACGGTCCCTGGGAGGTGCAGCTGGCGGCTGCATATTTCTCCGTGGGGCTGAGACCCTCAGGAGTGCAGTGCGGGGGAGCAGTGCTTCCTGGGGTGGACAGAGGAAGGGTAGATGGGGGTGTGCTTCTCCTCTTCCAAGGAGCCCTCCAGGTTTGCTCCCTGATGGGAGTGGATGGGAGGGATTTTCCCAGAGGCATTTGCAGTCCAGTCTCAGTGGGGAGGATGAGGCTGAGGAGCCCGGTGTGGTGTGACAGTCTCTCTCTCGCTGCCCTCAGGTTTCTGCAAACACGTGAATGAACTGGATGCCGGCCGCTGCTCCTTCGTGCCCGGAGTGAGAAGGAGGCGCTGCCTGTTGGCATGCCCCACCAGCCCTCAGTCTGAGCCGAGTGGCCCCCACCCTCCGCCACCCTGCACTGCCCCGGCTCCCCCGCGGCCCCCACACTGCAGTGCGGCCGGGCCCCGTCCCCGAAGGGGCCGCCCCTGCCACCCACCCCTGGCGCCCGGGGTGGCCCAGCCCGCAGGGCCATGAAGCTGCAGGCTGTGATGGAGACGCTCCTGCAGCGGCAGCAGCGGGCACGCCAGGAGCTGGAGGCCCGGCAGCCCCCCGCCGGCCCCCCGGCCCTCTCCAAGGCTGCCTCGGACGAGGACAGAGACCCCGAGAACACCCGGATGCAGCAGGCGCAGATGGCCGCCCTGGCCGCCATGCGGGCTGCTGCCGCCGGCCTCGGACCCGCACCGAGCCCCAGTGGCTCCGAGGACAGGCCCCCCAGCTCCGAGGACGAGGACGCCGCCCAGGAGGGGCCGCCCGGCTCCCCCGGTCGAGGCAGGGAGGCGCCAGGCCATGCCGGAGGCGACAGGCACTTCGAGGACATGGGCTCTGACGATGACCTGTGAGTGCGGGTTGGAGGGCGTGGGGCACTGAGAGGTGTCTGGGTCTCGGTGGCAGAGTGGTAAGGGCAGGACAAAACTCCCTAAGGAAGTGCCGCCCTTTGGAATTTTCTGGATGACAGTGGACGTGTTCTCCCTGTGCACTGTCTAGTCCTAAGTGGCACTGAGTGTGGGATGTGGCCAGTGTCAAAGATGTGGTTGAGGATTAGTGTTTGTAGCTTTATTTCATTCTGATTTAAGCAGAACCAGCCACACACGCCCAGGGCCCATCACCCAGCACCGCTCCAGCAAATCCAGCTTCAGGGGCAGGTAGAGGGGTGGACTGGGTAGGACCTGCACAGGGTGGGCTTTAGTTGGCTCATTGGGGTCTGTGTTTCACAGGAGTCCAGTGTGGACCCTGAACTGGGTGCTGGGGGGACCCCAGTGGGATCTTTCTGGAAAGACTTAACTTTTTTAAAAATTGATTTAAGAGAAAGAGGAAGGCGGAGAGAGAGTAACATCGATCAATCGGTTGTCTCCTATATGCACCCCAACTGGGGACTGAATCCAAAACTTGGCTATGTACCCTGACTGGGAATCAAACCCACCACCTTTTGGTGTTTGGGACGATGCTCGAATCAACTGAGCCACATCAGCCTGGGCACTGGGAAAACATTTAGTTTTTGGTTGATCCTCACCTGAGGATATTTTCCCATTGATGCTTAGGGAGAGGGAGAGAGAGGGAAAGACCGAGACATTGATGTGAGAGATGTTGGTTGGTTGCCTCCTGCACAAGCCCTGATCAGGGCCTGGCCCGGGGAGGGGCCTGCAACCAAAGTATGTGCCCTTGACTGGAATTGAACCCGGGTCTGATGCTCTAGCCACTGAGCCAAACCAGCTAGGCGGGAAGACTTGAAAAAGCAAAGAAGTGGGGCAATTGCAGGTTGTGATTGGGGCTGTCAAGAAAACGAAGCAGCCGAAACTGGTTTGGCTCAGTGGTTGAGCGTCGGTCTGCGGACTGAAAGGTCCCAGGTTCGATTCCGGTCTAGGGCATGTACATTGGTTGCGGGCACATCCCCAGTAGGGGGTGTGCAGGAGGCAGCTGGTCGATGTTTCTCTCTCATCGACGTTTCTATCTATCTCTCTCCCTTCCTCTCTGTAAAAAAATCAATAAAATATATATTTTTTAAAAATGAAGCAGAGGTGGTAGGGAGCGGGTGCTGGGCCAGCATTAACTCTCCTGAGTGATGGGCAAAGCAGTACCAGTCCCCAGGAAGGGCCAGGAAGCCTGGAACAGCATGCCTCGCATAGGGCACAACCTGAGCAAAGGCCCTAAGGAAGGAGCCGGTGTAACATTTTCAAGGCTCAGCAAGGCAGCTGGTGCGGCAGGAGGAGGCGAGGCTGGGGTCTATGTCACAGGAATAGTTACAGTTTGGTCCGGGCTAACTGCGACCAAGAGGTGTCTGGCCCATGGGGCCGGTGAGGCCCACCCTCCCCGTGTGGAGAGAGGAATTGCAGTCTAGGATGAGGAGCCAGCTCTGCCCTGGGACAGGGGCCAGCTGGTGCCTTCTCCCCTGACCTCTGCCCTCTGCCTGCCCCAGGAAGCAAAAATGGGAAGAGGAGGAAGACGAGGAAGAGCTGGAGGAAGACTTGGGGGATGAGGACGAGGAGGACGAGGAGGAAGACTATGAGGATGAGGAGGGGCTCGGGCCCCCGGGCTCGGCTGGCATGGGCCCCACAGCCCTGTTTGCCCACAAGACCCAGCTGCCCCAGGCCTTCCGCGGTGGCGACGGCGGGCCCCCGGTGATGGGCAGCCAGGAGCGCCCAGGGGCCGGGCCAGCCCACCCCGGAGGGCCCGCCCACGTGGTACCCCAGCTGCAGCCTCCTGACCACGGGGACTGGACGTACGAGGAGCAGTTCAAGCAGGTAGGCCCTGTGCCGGGTGCCGTGATGGGGACAGTGGAGGCGGCCCCCTGCTGTTACGTGGGTTCTTCCAGCTGGCCCGATGGCTGGCTTTTACCTCCCGCCCTCAAGTGCCCGCTGGATGCGAGGGGTCCCAGGGGTGGGCTGGCTGTTAAATGCATTAACACGGGGGACGCAAGCCAGGAGGGAGAAGCGTGGGGCTTTTGATGTCGGCTCCAGAAGAACAAGCAGGGAAACAGAGCGAGGAGACGGGTTCAGTGTGGAGGGGATGGTCCAGGCAAAGACTGTGCAGTGACCTCGCTGGGCACGGTTTGTGGGTGTGGCCGGTGAAGTGGGGTTGGAGGCCTTGTCGGTCTGGCCTCTCGAGTGGAGTTCAGCCTATCGAGGCCCAGGCAGTTGGCTGCGCAGGAGGTGGCCACGTTGTGTGGTTGGTGTGGACGGCCAAGCGCCCTGGGGCTCTGGAGGGGCGGGGAGGAAGCAGGCCATTCTGGTGCCTTCCCAAGGGCGGCCAGGGCAGAGGAAGTGGCCGGGCGGGGCATCCTTTGAAGTTGGGCCGAGCTGGGCTGGGCAGATGGAAACCAGATGGCGGCCTCAGCGGCCAGTGGGGCTTGCATTCCATCCTCAGCCAGCTGGGCCCTGCCCCGACCTCCAGGAGTGGCTGGAGGGGACCTGGCCTCCCTGGCCCAGAGCCCAGCCTCGTTGGGGCTCCACAGGGCTGTGAGCACGACGGCACCCGAGAGTGGCCTCCCGGTAGCTCCCTTCCAGATGCCGGCTCCCGGATTGGCTGGGAGACCCTCCCCGAGGGAGGGGAAGCCCGGCTACACCCTGTGCTGGTCTCCGGGTCTCGGAGCCAGTAGCTCCTCTCCCTGCTTCCCTTGGAGAAAAGGATGCTGGGACTCGCGTTCAGGCCGTCGGGAAACTCACAGATGAAGGAAAGACCTGGAAGTGGGGCCCACGAGGGCAGTGTTGGGAATGACAGGGATGGAGGAGGTGGGAAGGCCGGAGAGTTGGTACTGCAGGGGTGCCCAGGGCAGCTTCAGGGATGGGAGGGAGAGTTATACAGCCCCTGGGTGTGAACACCAGCCTGAACCTGCATGTAGGCCTGATGGCCCCACCCTGCTCCCTGCCTCCGTTTCCCTCCCTTTGGGAAGAAAACTCCTGCTAGGCGGCCGCTCACCCCATTTTGTAGATGAGAAAACAGACACGGTGTGGGAAGCGAGCTCTGCAGACTCCGGGCCCCTGGCGTCCTCTGGGTTCCACATGACACAGACGGACATGTTGTAGGCGAGTCCTGTTTACTTATCCGCCAAATATTTGCTGTCTGCGCTGAACACAGCCCTCAGGCTGGGAGTTGCAGCTGGACAGAACCCCCGCTGCCTCTCAGCGTCGCAGCAGGTGGGAGGGACGAGGCTGTGCGGCCCTCGGGGCTCAGAGGTTGACTGAACCCCTCTCCCCCGGCCTCAGCTCTGGGGCGCAGGGGGTGTTGGTGTCAGGCCGGGTGGGGACAGGGGTCAGAAGCCCTGACCCCAAAGACCTTTTCGCAGGTCAGGAACAAAGAGCCTCCGGAGCCGTTGTCCCGCTTGTCGGGGACGGGACGGTGCCGTCTGGGGATACCCAGGGTCAGGTCACAGCCGCTGAGGCCAGACGGCCAGGGAGCTTCAGTGTCACAGAGTCACTCTCGTGGTCTCTTTCTGTTGTGGGAGGAGAAGGTCAGCACACAAGCAGACGGGTAACAACACGGGATGTGGCCGGCATTTTTACAAAGGGAGCAGCGAGCCTGTGAGGATGTAACCTTTGGGCTGAGCCTTGTGGGAGAAGGAGCCAGGCCCACGCTCGGAGGAGCGGTGCGCCCCGCGTTGGAAACAGCCGTGCAAAGGCCCTGCGGTGGGGCCCCGCGGGGCTTGTGCAGAAGGGCCAGCATCACTGGTCAGGGTCCCGGAGGCGCTGGGCCTGTACTGGTTTTCTGAGATGAGGTGGGCTGAGGGAGGTTTGGGGCCACCAGTGTCTGCCCTGTGGTGCTGGGAGCTTATTTTTGCCCATTTTACGGCCGGTCCTGCTGCTGGGGCTGCCTGTCCAGCCCGCTAGCCAAGCACCTGTGCAGCCAGTGTCAATAGTGGCTGGGGCCCAGCCAGCTTGGCAGATGTTGGGGGCCGTGTTGACTCTGCCGCTGCCCCACCCCCTTCCTGGCACGTGGCAGCCAGCCGGCCGGCCGGCCACTTGGCATCATCTCTGCCTCTTCCTCCCTGATCTTGGCAGGGCCTGACTTCTGCCCTAAAACCCTCAACAGCCGTGACATTTCACTGGGGGCAGCCAGGCTGGGGAGGGGCCAGGAACAGTGGCTGGTGACCACAGAAGTCTTTCTTAGGAAACCTGGAACCTCCCGTTTTGCCCCCCCGCCGCCCCCACACGGACTGACGAAGCGCACCGGAGCTGCTGGCGGGCTGAGGGCGTGTAACAGGCAGTGATTAGGATCTCAGCCTCCTGGCATCGATGTGGCATCTGGTGACATCCTGGTGGCTTCCTGTCCCCAACACTGCCATGCCCGGGCTTTAGAAAGTGCCATTGTGGGATTTTCAATCGTCAAACTCTCACACATCTTCAGCCGCTGAAGGCTTTGAATCCTTTGTCTTAAGAACTCAAATACACGTTGGGCTTTTTGAGCAGCTTTATTGATAGAAAAGTTGCATAGGACACAATTCACCCTTTTAACGTGTGTGGTTCACTGGTTTTTAGTGTATCCACAGGGCTGTGCACCCATCCCCACAATCAATTGTTGGACGTTTCGTCACCCAAAAAGGAGTTGCCATCCCCTTTAGGAGTTCCCCCCATCCCCTGCCCCGGCCCTTAACTATTTTCTGTGGCTGTGCCTGTCCTGGGCATTTCACATCGATGGGACCACACGCTGTGTGGCCGTTTGTGTCTGTCTGCTCTCACTGAGCACCCTGTGTTCAAGGCCCACCCAGTCCACACTGTCGTGAGTGTCCGTGCTTCCCCCCTTCTCGCGGCCGAGGAATACTCCAGAGCGCGGATGGAGCCCACGTTCTGTCCGTTTCTCCGTGGACGGGGCCTTGGGCGGCTTCCGCCGTTCGGCAGCTGTGAGTCGTGCGGCTGTGAACATGCACGTGCAGGTTGTTGTGGGAACACAGGTTTTCACTTCTCTTGGGTGTGCACCTAGGGGTGGGCTCTCTGGTTCCCATGGTGACTGTGTGAGTGACGTGTTGAGGGCCCCGGCGCTGCCCCGTTTTGCATCCCACCTGCCGTGCGCGACTCCAGTTCCTCCCAGTTCTCACCAGCCCCTGCAGTGACTGGGTCCCGCCGTGTGGGTGGGGGTCTCGTGGTATCTCCACGGTGGTTTTGACTTGGATTAAACGTTGGGCTATTTTTCCCCTGCTTTCCAAGGTGATGTCTGCTCACCACATGACTTGTAAAGGAGATCAGAGATGTAGAGATGACCATTTTGCCTAATATATGTCCCTTAACTGTGCCACGGGCGGCGGATCGCACGGCTCACGTATGTCTCATGTGTATCCTCTTGATGCCACGGGGAATTGCCATTGCCCCTGTTGTGCATATGGGGAAACCGAGGCCCTTGCCCTGGGGGAGGTGTCAGAGCTGGGACCGGATTCCAGGGTAAACTGGCCCAGCACCTGTCAGCATTCCTGGGGAGTGATGGACCAGCAAGGGGCCGGGGGCCACTGTACGGGGTCTAGGGGTGGGGTGGGGTTCGGTGGGGAGCTGGAATTGCTGGGCTCAGGGAGGGGGTGGTAGACATTTTCTTTGTCCTGCCTTGCAGCCCCCCAGGTTGGGGAATGTAGGTCAGGACGCAGGTATTCCAGTCCTAAGGGGTCCGGGCTGGGCCAGAGGAAGTGGATCGGGAGGAAGGCTGCCCGGAGGAAGGGGCATTGGAGCGGGGGCTTTGTGGGACATGTAAAAGTTTGCCCGATGGACAGAGAGGGGTAGGGTTTGCTGCTTGGAATAGTGTGGCTGGAACATAAAGGGGAAGGGAGGATATTAGGGTAAACGAGACGTAGGCTCAAAGGGGGGTCTTGGCAGGATTTGGTGTTGGGGGGAGTGGGACATGCTGGGAGGACTCTTCAGGAGTCCAGGGGCCAGGCAGGAGTGCGAGGCCCGAGTCTCCGCTGAGCCTTTTGGACCGGGGGACAGGGTGAGTTAGGGTTTTCCCAGTGGAGGAGGGCATCCAGGGAAGGGACAGCCCGGGCAAAGGCCAGGCCGGACACTGGGTTCTGAGCCCAGCGTGTCATCCGGTGTGCCTGAGACGGAGTGGGCCCGGGGCCAGGCCCCGTGGGTCCTGGGCAGCCAGCGCTGGCATCAGGTGTGTTCCTGAGCCGCTGGAAGTCCTGGGCCGTGTTCAAAGGGGCGGGAGGGTATTGGGAAGCCCCTGGGGAGCCCAGCCTCCCTGCCTACGGCAGTGCCTGCCTCATCAAAGCTGCTGCGGCTGTTGGCCCGGAGCCAGCTGGGTCACGGCGGGTGCGGGGAGGGTGCCTGCCCGCCAGCCCCTGGCACCATGCCCCTGCCCGTGCCAGCCCTGGGAACCGCACTGACTCAGCCGGAAGAGCCTTATCTGGCCCCTGTGCCGTCACCCAGCCACAGGGTCACTGCCATGGGGTCACCACTGTGGCCTGGCCCCACGCCCACTGCCAGCTCCCCACCCTGGTGGCGCTGCCAAGTGCCCAGCCACGCCTCACGCTCTCTAATAACACACGCGGCCGCGGAGGGAGCGGTGCCTGCCAGGCAGCCCCATCGGGGAATGAGCGTGGGTGAGCCACGTGGGCCCGCCTGCTGGCATGGGTGTGTGAGTGTGCACGCGGGTGTGGGGCCGTGGTGGTGGGGATGGTTTCGTGGGCTGTGGTGGCCCGTCTTCCCAGGGCCCTGAGAGTGTCAGAGTCTGTGATTGCCAGAGCGAGGGCCCCGGGGGCATTTGAACCCTCTTGTGTGTAACACACGCCTGTGCTTGTGCGTGGCTGTTACGTGTGTGTGTGTGTGTGTGTGTATGTGTGTGTGTGTGTGCGCGCGTGTTCTGAGGCCATGTAGACCCATCTGCAGCATCTTTTTTTTTCTTTTCTTAATTGACTATAGAGAGGAAGTGGGCAGGGGGAGGGAGAGAAATATGGAGGTAAGAGAGAAACACCAATCGGTTGCCTCCCGCACTGCACCTCGACTGGGGACTGGACCCAATCCCTGGGTATGTGCCCTGACCTGGAATCCACCTGCCACTTTTTGGGGAACCGGATGACACTCCCACGAACTCAGTCACAATGGCCAGGGCGCATCTTTTATGTCCCTGTCATCCCGGGCACATGCTCGGGGCCTGATGTCTGGCCTGTGTGTGTATGTCTGCACGTGCTTACCATGTGATGCGTCTCCAGCTTACGTGGACATATTGCTGAGTCGGTCCTAGGGTCCGGACACACTTGGGGGTGACCGGGCTTGTATGTCGCAGAGCGAGCTGACTCCGGTGCCTCCAGGGCTCCGGTGTCTGTGTGATGGGGTGACAGGCTCCTGTGCCTCTGTTAGCACGTGGCCGTGTAGGTGGGGTCTGCAAGCACTCATGTGTGAGAGCACGTACACACGGCCAGCTCCCGCAGTGCCTGTGTGTGAGCCTCGCGTGCCTGCTGCCACCGGGCTCCCCCTGCCCTGTGCAGCACGAGGGCTCGGTGGCGCCCGTTAACTGTTAACCGGAAAGTCAGGTCCCCGGTCAGTGGTTCCCATCGGCAGCCCAGGAGCGGGTCAGCCGCCCTCGCCGGGCTGCAGTGCTGACAGGGCCCCGGCGCCATGGAGACTCCCACCACCCACCCTGCTCGATTCCTTCCGCCCGTGCTGTGTGACGTCAGGCAGGGCTGCGGCCTCTCTGATCCAGGGCTTGGCCCACGCTGCCCCAGTGTTTACACTTGACACAAAGGCCCTTCAACCCCCTAAATGTTCTAATTCCCAGAGCCAGCGCCACCTATGGTGATCCGGTGGGGGGTCCCCCTCAGCCGTGGGAGAGCCCAGCACCCCCTCACATGCTGTCACCGTGTCCGGTTGCGCTCCACGGCTGCCTGGATGGGGAAGCCGCTGGGGGTCCCGGCCGGTGGGTGGCCATGCGCGGGGGCGGGGTGCAGACCGCCCCTTTTCTGACTGCCTGGCTGCGCCGGCCAGAGGACAATTAGGGGTCACAGGGTTAAACGGTAACCAGTCTGCCTATTGAAGGCCTCAGCTCGGGACTTGGCCTTGCCCCGCGGTCGGGCAGGCGGGGGTCTCGGGGCTGAGGGGCGGGGGCCAGGGAAGGTGTAGTCAGGGCCGCTCACCGCCCTTGCGGGCCCCTCGGCCCCAGGGGCCCCCCCGCAGAAGTGAATCTGGGACACACTCTGTCCGCCCAGACGAAGGAGAAAGGTCTTTGCAGATATAATTAGTTACGATGAGGTCAGACCGGAGTAGGGTGGGCCCCAAGTCTAAGCACAGGAGAGCAGGCACAGGCGGGGAGACAGACAGCCAGACAGACAGACAGCTGAGGGAGGAGAAGGCAGAGGTCAGGGTGATGTTGCCACAAGCCCCGGACACTGGGCCCCAGGAGACTGGGAGGGTGGGAGGGGCCTTCCCTGGAGCCTCGGGAGGGAGTGGGACACCTCGATTTGGGATGTCTGGCCCGGAACCGTGAGAGAATGAACGACTGTTTAAGGCGCCGCCTGTAGCTTGCTTCCGGCCGCCCCGGGAAATAATTCAGAACCTGAGGAAGGTGTGGCCCCTGACGTGGTGCTCGGGTGGGCACCGCAGGGAGCCAGGGCCTCTCAGCACGTGATGCGGATGGCCGACCCCCCCAGCTGCCGACTCTGCTTTGGGAATCGGTCCGAGTGGGGTGACCCCTCCCGTCCCGCCCATGAGGTCCTGGACGGGGTCAGGCAGAGTCGGCTGTGCACCTGTGTGCACGTGGCTAGGCCTGGTCTTTCCACAAGTGTGTAGGGAGCACCTGCTGTATGCCAGCCCCATTCTGGGCACTGGGGACGAATCTGTAAAGAAAACAGACAGGAGTGCCTGGTGAAGGGGGAGTGTGGGGGCCAGGTAGGCGGGCGGCCAAGGGCAGGCTGTCTGAGCCATTATCTTCGAGCCAGAAAACAAGGGTGTGTCTGTGTGTGTCCGTGTCTGGGAGGACGGGCGTGTCCGTGTGGGCACTGGGAGACCACACCAGGGTGGGCAGAGCCGTGGGCCCGTCAGCAGGGTCTGTGAGTCCCTGGCCACAGAGAGGTCCAGGGTGGGGGGCTATGAGGCTGGGCGGGGTCAGGCCTGGTGGTTTCTGTCTGGGTGGGATTGTTGACGAGGTACACATGCGTTCTGCTGGTGTCCTGGGGGTTGCCTGGCACCTCTGTCCAGGCTCGCGTGGCCAGGATGACCTGCGCCTCAGGGCTGTGCCCCATTCTCTTCCTGCCCCCGGAAGGGTCTGCCCCACGGTCACCCTTGCCTCTGCCCTGTCAGGCTGTGCCCCCACCCCCCACCCCGAACAGTGGTGTGAGCTCATTGCTGCCAGTGTGGGTCTTCTGGGCTTGTGAGGCCCCCACCCAAGAGGGCACCTGCCCAGGCTCCGAGCCCCCAGCACTAACGGGCCCCCCATTGCTGGCCGCCCCTTCCCTCTGCTCTTATTTAATCCCCGTCTGTGACCAGCTCTGTGGATTCTCTCTGGGGTGCAGGCTGGGTCAGCTTCTCTGATGGGGCTGGGCGGCCGGGGGACAACCGGGGGGCTGGGACCCTGACTGAGTCTGTCTGTCAGTGGAGCCTCCTGGTTTCCCTCTCTCTCCCCCTTCCCGGTGTCTCTCTGTCTCTTTCCCTCTCTGTATCCCGCCCACCCATCCCCCCTCCTTCCCCGCCCTCCCGATGCCCCATAATTCCTACCCAACTGCCGCTTTCCCAGGGCCAGCCGGCTGGCAAGTGTCCTGTGGAGTGCATGGTGCCACCCTCTCCCCGCCCTGCCCAGCCATGGGCCTGCCTCCCCCTCCCCGTCCCCTCAGCGACTGCTAATGGCGGCCCGGTTCTTGGAAGGGAAGTGGGGCCGGCAGTCACTTCGGGTTTGTTCATTTCTTGGTCGTCACCGTGTGGGCAGAGCCTCACCAAATGGAGGCGCAGGCAGCTGGCATTCCATGGTGTCCTGGAGGAAGGGGCGGGCGGAATGTGGTGGGTGCCAGTCTAGTGCTGGCCAGGGCTGCCCGGCTGGCATCTCCTCTCTCCTCCATGCTTCCCCTCAGGAGACTGTTCTGAAGGAAGTGGGGGTCCCTGAGGCTGCTGGCCACCAACATGGCCCACGAAGTCCCTGTTTCCTGCCCTCAGCCTGGGGTCTGGCAGAGGCTTCCTGGGTGGCCCCTGTGGGAACTCCAGGGCCTGAGCCCAGGGGGCCCCTCCTCGGGGCAGAGGTGGAAGCAGCCTGTTCCTTCCTGCTGTGCCTGCAGCCGCCCCGTCACCGAGGGGACCCGGTCAGCGGCGGGGCCCGCGGGTCTGTCCCCTGGTCTCCGCTCCTGAAGTCGCAGGCACCGCTGGGTTTGTGTCCAGAGAACCTGGGCCGGGAGTGACGGGGCCTCTCCCTGGGCAGGTAGAGCTTTCTGAGCAGCTCCAGCCACCAGGAAAGTCCCTCTGAGGTGTTCTGGGACTGCCTGGGGGCCCAACGACAGGGAAACAGGGCCGGTTCCTCTCTGAGGAAACCCAGGATGAGATTTTTAATTCCCGGGTGCCGGGCCCGGGCGCAGGGCTGGGACCCGAGGCGTCTCCAAGCCGGCGGTCAGGCAGGGTCACACATTGTCATGTTTGGCTTGTGCAGGCCTGGGCCCCCTGTGAAATGCCCCAGGTCAGCGTGGAACTCCGATTAGTAATCGCTGAATGGGGGAGGCAGTCTCTGGGTTTGCTGACCCTGAGCGTTTGGGGCAGGGGTTCCTCCCCGCTTGGTGAGGCTGGTGAGGCGGGTGCTCCCTGCAGTCACCCCAGAGGCACTGAGGGGCAGCCTGGGCTCCATCTGGGTTTGAGTCTACCTTCATGGTTTTCTCTCAGCACCTCCGTTTCCCTGCCTGTAAAGTGGGGTCCACACTGGATAGTGGTCAGCAAGGGCCGGAGCCGTGGGGAGGGGGCTCCTGGGATTTGTATGCCGTTTGCATGACAGCCTGGGACAACCACCCTCTGCTCCACTTCCTGGAAGTGTCTGGTGACCCCTGTCCTGAGCGAATCCTGATGCCAGGCCTGCTGGTATGTGACATGGGGCCGGTGGGCCCCCAGCCCTGTCCTGCCACTGAGGTGCTTCCTCCTGCTGCCCCTCCCCCCAGCCATCTTCCTGAAGCCGGACCCTCCTCCCTGTATCCCCTGCCCCCCAGGAGTCCCTCATCTCCACCTGGACGCCAGGTGCACCCTGCCCGCTCCACAGATGGCCCTGGCGACAGGCAAGGCTGACGAGGAGCGACGAGGGTCCGGAGGTCAGGGCCCTCCTCCAGAGCCTGCGCTCCGGAAACCCAGAAAGATGCGCCTTCGTGGGTCCGGTTCTGTGACTTGTTTCTAGAGCTTTTTATTAATATCTGTGGTGGGGACGGGTGCTATTTCTTTTCAGAGAAAGGACATGAGGCCAGTTGGGGAGGGGTGCCCGAGCAGACAGATGTTTCTGCCCGGCCTAGAATCACTTCCCCAATCTCCTTCCAGCCGGGTGGGGCCCCCCCTGCAGCATCTGCGCGGAGGAGGCCCTGCCTGGAGCGCTGACAGGAAGCGAAAGGGCCCAGTGGCCGGTGGGGGTGCCCTCAGGGTCAGGTGCACAGGGGGTGACTCCTGGGAAGGGCCCCAAGTCCCACAGACATTGATCAAGCCCCTCCCGCGATCAACTCTGCCCCTCCCCCTCCAAAGACCCCGCTCCCACGGGATCCGCGCCTGCTGGCCCGGGCCCCTCGGGGCATCCGGGTCTCCCACACGCGCTGCTTCCTCAGCGTCCGCGTTGGCCTGACCTACAGGCGCTCAGTCATGGCTGCTGGTCTGTCCTGGTCAAGCCCCCGTGGGCTGGCCGCTCTCCTGCAGTCTCCGCCTCCTCTACGCCGTGACCTGGGAGTTTTAAATTCAAAGCGCCCAGGGCCCGCCTGGGCGGCCGTCTGAGGGCCGCGGAGCTGAGGGGCTGCTTTGGTGGCTTCCTGACCACGTAGCTCAGCACCTCCATCCTGATCGGTCAGCTGAGGGCTGAGGTGCAGGGAAGGTTTCAGACTCGGGTTCTTCTGCCCCAAACGACCTCTCCCCCAGCCTCCTGGAGCCCCTTCCTGATTCTGTTCATTTATCCATTGTCTATTTGTCCCTACTGGGGGGGGGGGTGTCTTTGTGTGTGTGTGTGGGGGGGGGAGACCTGGCCTCAGGCTCAGTTTTGCCGTCCCTGGGCCTCCCGCTGTTGGGTGAGGAGTGTGGGCCCTGGGCCCGGACTCCCTGCCCTGATGCATGTTGAAAAGGGCGGGTCGGGCACTCAGCAGGTGGTTGGCGGAGACCTGTCACCCAGGTTGCAGGTAGCCCCCTGCCCACGTCAGTGTTCCTGATGCCAGCGTAGGCACCGGAGGCTGTGGGGTTCTGCCCCACCCCCCTCCCCTCAGCAGCTGTGGGCGTTTCTGTGAATGGGGGAGGCTGAGGCCCCCAGGGACCTGCTCCAGCACCTGGGGCCTGGCAACGGCTGGCCCTGCTGAGTCATCTCGGTCGGGGCTGTGAGGGCCTCACCGGCCCCACGATGTGAGGAGGGGCTTTATCAGCGGGCGGGCAGGGCGCTGCGGGAGGGGGGCCTCAGACGAGGACAGACAGACCCGGGCGGTGCGAGAGCCCGAGCATGCTCTCTCCTCCCTCCATTAGTGGGCTCCTGCTGTATACCAGGGTCTCTGCCCAGTACCCAGAGACCCCACTTGTGCCCTTGGGGGCTCTCCTCTGGGTGGGAAGAAGGAGGAAGACAGGAAGAAGCCACCCCGAAATAAAGGCACGGTCACAGGACCATGACAGCTGGGTCGGCCTGGTTTGGGGGGGTCAGGGCTGCAGGCCTGAGAGGCGCAGGCCGGAGGAGGGGGCCTCCGGGTGGGAGGACGGGGCGTGGGGGGACTGCGGAGGCTGGTGTGGGCGGAGGACAGTGAGCGTGGGGACAGAGGAGAGGGAGATAGTGAGCCAGCTGGCTCTGGGCCTGCCAGGCAGCAAGTTTGGATGCTTCTCCCGAGACCAATAAGGGAAGCCGGGTTGGCGTCTGAGCAGGGGAGGCGCGGCCTGCTCTCGCTGTAAAAACACGAACGCCCCTCAGCCCTCCTGCCCGCGGAGGCTGCGGGGAGGTGTCCTCTCCCACCCTGGCTGCTCTCGGTGTTTTATGGGAGCCGGGGGATAAAAACCCGCCGCCCCCTTCTCCGCCTGGTCTCACTGTCGGTTCGTTTTGCTTATGGAAGTTATTACAATGGATCAAATTTTTTTTAAAATATATTTTATTGATTTTTTTACAGAGAGGAAGGGAGAGAGATAGAGAGCTAGAAACGTTGATGAGAGAGAAATATCGACCAGCGGCCTCTTGCACACCCCCTACCGGGGATGTGCCTGCAACCAATGTACATGCCCTTGACCGGAATCGAACCTGGGACCTTTCAGTCTGCAGGCCAGCGCTCTACCACTGAGCCAAACCGGTTTCGGCCAATGGATCAATTCTTGTCCAAAACTTGAAGGATGTTAAAATAGGTGAAATTCACAGCAGCACGGCTCACAGGAGCCGAAAGTTAGAAACAAACCGGGTGTCTGTCAGCTAAGGCACAAGGCGAACCCAGCATGCCCCTGCCCGCAGGGGAATATTACTCGGCCGTGAAAAGGAGGGAGGTGCTGACACTTGCGACGGCATGGACGGACCTTGGACACACGGTGCTCAGTGAGAGAAGCCAGACACAAAGGCCACACAATGTGTGGTTCCATGGAAACTGTCACGAACAGGCACATCCACAGACACAAAAAGTGGATTAGTGGCTTGCCAGAGGCTGCTGCAGAGGGAGGGAGGGGGGAAGGGGAGGGGAAGATAGAATGTTCTGGGATCAGACAGAGGTGGTGGTTGCACAGTATAGTGACTGTCCGAAACGGCACTGAATTGTTCACTTTCAATTGGCGAATTCTGTGTTACATGTGAATTTCACCTCCGTGAATATTTTGTTGAAGAATTCAAGTATGAGAGTTTAAGCACTCAAGCCCCTGGCCGAATCCACCCAGATTGCAGGCTTCCTCGCTCCCTGCCTGGCCGGCTCCCTGCCTGGCCGGCCGCTCCTCCCGGCACAGAGCCGCCTGCGCCAGCCCGGCTTCCGGCACGCTCCCCGCTTCCTGCCCGATGGTATCAGTCCTTCCTCTCTGACCCTGGCGGCGCAGGAATGCCCGAGGCGGTCCCGCGGGCACAGGCGGCCGGCCAGGCCTGTCCCGCCCGGCTGGGTGTTGGCAGGCCTGCTCTGGACGTGGAGAAAGACACACTTCCCGGGTTTCCTAGAAGCTGTGTTGGACGGGACAAAAACACGCCTTTTTCTGAAAGCCACCGGTGCTCGGCGGCTCTCTAGCGAACTCCCGTCTGCCACAGAGGCCCGGTGCTTGGTGGCTCAGGGTTCCTGCACGGCCGTGTCCCGCCTTCCGCGGAGCGCGGCCTGGGCCCGGGCCTCCTCTAGAGGTGGGGCCCCGTGGACTTTGGAGCCACCTGGGTGGCAGGAGGGCGCCTGAGCAGACACCGTTAAGGAGCAAAGGTCCTCCCGGGCCCGCGGGCTCTCTCTTGATGTTTATAGCCCGGGCCCCTGAGGACTAAGGCTGCCTGGGCCCCTCGGCGGGCTGGGAGCGGGGGAGGAGACGTGTGTGCTGGGCCCTGAGAGTCACCCCCACCCCCACCCCAACGGGTCACTGTGGATGTGCTCGTGGACACACTGGCCTTTCTCTCCTCTCCGGGCAAGCAGGCTGGGAGGGGTTTCTGGGAGGGTGAGCTCTCTGGCTCCAGAGGACCCCCCCAGCTCCAGGACAGGGTGGGGCTATCTGCGCCTGGTCAGCAGGATAACCTGCCTGGCTGTGGTGAAAATGCTGTTTGGCCACAAACAAGAATTTCCTGTTTGCCCACCATACCCTTGTGGTTGGGGTGGTTACCTCATTTTTCCTCCTGCTCACCCCCCCGCCCGCCCCCGCCCCCCCCCCCCCCATCCGAGCCCTGAGACCTCCTGGCTTTGTTTGCTCCTCACCTGGCTGCCCCATGCCCCTGGGGGATCTCCCCAGCGGGTCCTGGCACCTCGGCTCCCTCCCCCACACCCTCAGGCTGGGCCTAGAGCGAGGGCAGTGTCAGGACCTGTGGATTGAGCTCTTTGTGCAAAGCACTCGGAAGGAAACTGGAGCAGATGAAGGGGTCAGAGGGTAAGGAAGGGGTGGGGGAGGGCGCAGGGGCGGCTCCCGGAGAGGGTGATGTTGGGCTGGAAGGAGGGACTGGCTGTGCGGAGATCTGGGAACAGTCCTTGCAAGACCTTGAGGCGGGAGATGGTGCTTATTTTGTTCAGAAAGCAGGCAGTCACAAGGGGCTGAATCGGAGGGAGGTGAGGGCTGTAGGACGGGGAGAGGCGGGCTGGAAAGCCCCTCTGGCTGCTGGGCGTATGGTGGGGGGCAGGCTGGTGAGTCTCAGTTTCTCCTTCGTGCAGTGCTTGGTGCTAGGGAGGCGGAGAGGGACACATAGTCAGCCCCGCTTGGTGATCTGTGGGTGGACACCGACACGGGGTTGAGCTGTGGGTGCCCCAGTGGCCCCACCTGCAGGTGGGGAGGAGAAGGTAGCCTCTGTGGGTGCCTCCAACCCAGGCTTTCACATCCACATCTCACATGCTTGAACTGCACCCGTTTCACAGCTGAACAAACCGAGGCCTGAGAAGGGTCACGGGGCAGGAAGTGAGCCCAGCGGAGGTCACAGCGTGGCCCGGCTTGAAGGGTGTAGCTGGATTTGGGGAAGGACGAGCGTCCCTGTGTTTATGCGGCACTGAGGAACCCAGGTCCATTTAACGGGTGTCTGTGGGGCGGCCAATTCCAGGCACTGGGGACAAGAGATAGAAAATCCCTAACGTTCTGGGGGGCTGAAGGACGGGACCAGATCAGGGTGTGAATCCATGTGGGTCGGGTGACAGGAGGGTTAGGTTGGGGGAGATGGGGGTGAGCAAGGAAAAAAGGTGCTCCAGGGGAGAGCAGGGGGCTGGGAGAGACCGGCTGAGGCTGAGGCACCTGAGGGCCGGGGCTTCTTTCAGGGAGGGTGGGCCCTCGGTGGTGACATTCAAGCGGTGGGACATCGGGATGAAGGGGGAGCCAGCGGGGGCAGAGCTGGGAAGGGCATTGCAGGCGGGTGGAACTGCCAGGCCGGAGGCCGGGAGGTGGAACCTCCGATGGGTTAGAGAAGTAGCCAGTGGCCAGGGGAGAGGGGAGACGGCCTCGAGGCTGTGGGTCTGTGGGCCCTGGTGGGCTGCAGGGGTGGGCATCTTCAGAACCAGACAAAGCCAGAGTGAGACTCACTCTCGGGGCCTGACACTTGGTCCCAGGGAAATGGGGTCTCAGGGAGGAATGTGGGGCCCTTGCCTCAGGCCTCAGCCCTGAGGAGGAGTTTGAGGGTTTGGCCCAGTCTCCGGCCTGGGTTTGTGGCCCTGGGAATGGCAGGTGGCTGGTTTCAGCACCTCTTGGTCCACCTTGAGAGGGCAGGGCTGCAGCCAGGGAGCCAGGCTGGGCCGTGGTAAAGGGTGTGTGATGGCCCGGCTGTGTGACTCGGGGCCTTGTGGGGACAGGCAGCCGGGCTGTCCCCAGCGGACCCTGTCGTTGGGTTAGGGCCACCTCTCCCGTGTGGCCTCAACTTCGCGGGCCTGGACACCGTCCCCAGCTCGCCCGTTCCTGTGGCCGGGCGGGCAGCGCCGTCCAGCTGGCCGGGGCGGGACGCACACCGCGGGGGTGCGGAACTTGGGGCCAGAGCCCCATAAAGCCCGGGCAGCCTTTATTGCCCGGCTTTGTAGTCAGCTGCCCATGACACGGCTATTAAAGCCGCCGTATTCACCACACATCCCCTTTATGGCCTCATCCTGTGCCCGGGCCCCACCAGGGCCTGCCCACCATTTGGCCCGGGGGTTAACAGCCCCTGCACCCCCACTGAGCCAGCCGCCTCTGCCAGGGGTCATGGAGCAGCTGGCCTCCACCCCGGGCCTCAGTTTCCCACCGGGACTGTGAGGGTCGTTGCAGTGCAGGTGCTGAGGGCCACACTGCTGTGTTTATTGCGCAGTGTCCTCTGAGGACGGAGGCCGAGGCAGGAGGCGCGCTGAGGGCTGAGGAGGGCTGGGCCCAGGGAAGGGGTCTAGGCCATGCTCCCCTGCGTCAGGATCTCAGAGGGGAACACGCTGCCCCTGAACGGGTTTCCACGCCATGACCGACAGCCTCACACTGAGCAGCTCAGCACTGTCATTTGTCCTCCTGTGTCCCGGAGCCTGAAGTCTGAAACCAAGGTGTCCCCGGCCGAGCTTCCTCCGGTGCTGGGGAGGACCCTTCCCACTGCTTCCGGCTTCTGGGGGCTCCCAGGTCCCTGGACTCGTGGCCACACAGCTTAGTGTCCGCCTCTGTCCCCACGTGGCTTCTCCTCCTGTCTGTGTCCCACCTCTTCTCATGAGGAAGGACCCTGTCATTGGGTTAGGGCCACCTCCTCCCGTGTGGCCTCATCTTCGCTAATGACGTCTGCAAAGGTCCTGTTTCAAAATAAGGTCCCCTCCCACGGATCTGGGGGGCACCTGGCCCCCCCTCTGCCTCGCTAGGCCCGCCTTGCAGCTGGGAAAGCAGAGTTCACTTAACTGGCACTTCTCACACCACTGCTGTGCACTCGGCTACCTCCTAGGCTCTGGCAACAAAACAGGCCCTGTCCCTGATCTCCCACAGGGCAGGCAGGCCGGGAGCCAGGCGTGTGTGAGTTCACACCCCCGGCGGGGCGGAGGAGGGTGGGGGCGGGGACACGGCCGTGTCACGTGGGCTGGGAGTGGACAGACAAGGCCTGGCGTGAGCACGCCAATGGAAGGTCCACCTGCTGGGCCCACGCCCTTCAGGCAGGGGGGAGTGTGGGCCTCCCTGGACGCCGTAAATCAGCACAGGAATGTGGCCGGCCCGCCTGGCCGGGCAGGATGGAGACAAAGGCCTCGACCACCCAGGGCTGGCTCCTGCCTCCCCCAGTCCTTGCCTTAGAGGCCCCATTTTGTCTCCCTTACACAGATGGGGAAACTGAGGCCCAGAGAGGGGCAGCGTGGCTGAGGAATGGCTGGCCCTGACAAGCCCACCTCCCTGGGCCCCCGGATCTCCCTGTCGGAGGGACTGGGTACTGGGGCATTCTGGGCCCTAATGATGGATGATTCCAGCCGAGCTGGGTTACCAGGCGGTTTCAGGGGCCCGATCCCACCGTGTTCAGCAGCCACAGTGCTGTATCCCCCAGAGCTGAGTCTTCCCTGTTCTCCTCACTCTGGAATGCTCTCTACTGGCTTTCTCCCCCAGCACCTGGGAGGTGATGGTCAATGGGGTGGAGGACCCCCTGCCTCCCAAAAGGGGGCCCTGTCCCCTCCTGCGGTGACTGGCAAGCCCAGGCAGCCGGTGCCCGGGACCGAGTCTGGACCCAGAGGCCTCACAGCCCAGGCTGCAGCGTCCCTGCCTCTGTGCGGGGTCGGGACTCCTCACCGTGGCAACGACCTGGGCTACTTGCCAGGTGTGAACTGTGTCCCCCAAAGTGATGTGTTTAAGCCCTGGCCGGCCGCTTGGTTGGAGCATCGTCCCGATAGCCTAGGTTGCAGGTTCAGTCTCTGGTCGGGCTACAAATGAGAAGCGACCCGATAAACGCATAAATCAGTGGAACAATAAATTGATGGTCTCCCCCCACCCCCTCATTTCCCCCTCTTTCTCTAAAATGATTTTTTTTTTTTTTTAATGATGTGCACGGGACCTTATTTGGAAGTAGAGTTTTTGCAAATGCCATTTGTCAAGCATTGGGATGAGATGAGGTGGCCCTAAGTCCAGTGCCGGGTGTCCTGTAGGAAGAGTGGAATTTGGACGCAGAGGAGAGCCAGGTGACAGCGAAGGCAGAGCCTGGGGCGATGCAGCCACAAGCCCAGGGATCCCCGGAGCTGCCAGGAGCTCGAAGGGGCAGGAGGGACCCTCCCCAGAGCCTCAGGAGGGAGCTTGGCCTGGCACACCTGGATCGCAGGTTTCCAGCCCAGAACTGCAGGAGGATAAACCTGTTGTGTTAAACCGCCCTGGGAGGCTCGTCGATGGCTCTGTCCTCATCTGAACGTGGGGGGCAGGTCACTGCTTGTGGGGCCTCGGAGATGCTTGAAGCCCGGGCGGTGCTGGGGCCCCCAGTGCCCATCCCGGTCAGCAGCCCCTCCGCGGCTCCTGGTGACGGAGACAGGGTGCCTGTGCCGAGCTCTGCACCCGGTGACTGTTCCCCTCCTCGCCCTCACAGCTCTACGAACTGGACGGGGACCCCAAGAGGAAGGAGTTCCTGGACGACTTGTTCAGCTTCATGCAGAAGCGAGGTGAGGCCTGCCCGCTGGGAAGTGGTGGGAACTGGGCACCACGGGGAAGGGGGGCCCTGCCAGCCGCCGCCTTGGGGGCTGGTGGGTCAGAGTGGCCCTGAGTTTCCTGGCTGGAGGCATGCAGGGGGTGTCTGAGGGGGGACGTGGCCGTGCCATGTGTGGTCTGAGGGGGAGGCACAGCTGTGAGGGTCAGAGGGGTCCGCTTTGCTGGGGGAGGGCGGCTCAGCTTTTTCCCTTGCTGCTGAGACAGAGGATATGACGGGGTCCTGGCTCCCAGGATCCCCCACACTGGCGGGGGGGCGGGGCTGGCCTCTGTTCGGAGGATGGGGTTGGATCCACAGGTAGGCAAGTGGGCACTGGAGCAACAGAACGGAAGCTCTCCATGCAGCTCCAAGCTCCCGTGGCTTAGAGTGCCCTCCGTGCCACAGCCCCTCCCCTGCTCCTAGGGGCCTTGGTTCCCGTCTGTAAGATGGGCCACCAACAGTCCCTGCTGTTTGCAATGCCCCACGCTGCATTTACGGAGTGCCAGCAGTTTCCCTGGCACTGCAGCCCAGCCCCTCTCTTCCTCCCCCCCCCCCCCCCCCCGGCTGGGGTGAGATGGACACCAACCAGGCCCCACCAGGAAATGCCTGGGCCGTGAGAACGGTGACATGAGGAGCGGGGGCTGGTCCGGGTGAGTGAGTGGGCGGGGAAACTGAGGCTCAGACAGTGGAAGATATCAGAGGCATGTGGGGTGACTCAGGTTCAGATCGGACAAGGGGCAGCTAGGGGGTCCCCAGAGGCCCCCTGGCCTCGCCCTCAGCGTGGAGCTGCCAATGGGAGGGGACACCCGGCCTGTTTTAGGAATGGCCGCTGCAGGGCGGGGCTCATTCCTCCGGCCTGGACAGCCCCCGTGGTTCCGAGAAGGAAACTGAGGCCCAGAGAGGGCACATGGCCTTGGGGCCACAGGGGCAGGAAGGGGTGGGGCTGCGGGGTCCACTCAGGCCATTGTAGGGACCTGGCCCCTGCTGCTTTGTCCTGGGCCTCTGCCCACCCCCCCTCACCAGTAGCTTCTATAAACACAGGCCTGGTCAGGCCCCGAAGGAAGGAGAGGAAAGGGGAGGGGGCTGCAGCCTCTGGTTAACCCCTCCTGTGCTGGGATGGAAGAACGTAGACCAGCCCCGGGGTGTGGGCCCCTCTCATGTTATCCTGTTATCATCCAGCCCAGCCCCTGCCTGGGCTGCTGCCCCCTGTGTGGCCAGAGAGCTCCCCCTCTCCCTTTATCGGCCTGTCCACACTTGCCCAAGCCCTCCCTCCTGCCCCCTGCCATGGGGCTCAGAGTGTCCAGGCCTGGAGCCTACCATTTTCCCAGGACCAGTTACCTGTGTCTCTGAGGTGCTTAGAGAGCACTGTGAGCTAGCTGCCCCGGTGTGAGTGAGGGGGGGGGGGCAGAGACATCAGTCCAGCCCCTTGCCAACCAGGCTGTGAGGGGTGTCCAGTCCTGCCTTCTTCACGAGGACAGGTGCTCCCGGAGGGTGGGTGGCGGCAAACTCCTACGCGGTTCTCAAAACCCAGCTCCGAGGCCCTCCCTTCCCTGCCACCTTCTCGGACCCTCCTCCTCTGCCGTTGGGGGCCTTTGGGGGAGAGGATCCGTCAGACCCCCTCCTCCCAGGACGCCGCACTCTCCAGACAGAGGGTCACACAGTAAAAGCCTCACCCCGCCCTCCTGCTGTTTCCCTGACGACCTCCCCACCCTTTCTTATCTCCCCCAGCCCTGGCTGTCCACCATCAATGCCGCTCTGTGCTCTCCCAGCCCCCTCCTTCTATAAACATCTGTCCAGGCCCCACTGCCTGCCCGCCGCCGAGCCCTGAGGATCTGATTCCTTAATTCCCGCCCCCTCCCCCACCAGGCAGAGCCCGAGTCTGGGTCCGGCAGGATGGCGCTGGGACCACGCCTCCGGCCGGCCCCCTGTGCTGACACTGGTGTTGCTTTTTCTCTCTCCCCCACGGGCTGAAAATGACATTGGGGGATGGGCTGGGCTGGGGGAAGGTCCGAGGTCCATTTTCCTGTCCCGCTCCCGGTGGTTCTCAGTTCATTGGGGATTTGGCAGCGTGGGAAGGGCCAGAGAGCAGCCACGCAGTGGCGGGGGGTGGTTCTGGAATGTCCAGAGGTGGAGGGCGTCGCCCAGGCCCCTGGGACAGGCACGCTGGCCCCTCACGCGGACCTCCTCCGTCCGGTCACGTTCCCCAGCCCCCTTTGCCCATCTCCGGGGGCGGGGGGCAGCCATGACCCTGTCGCTGAGATGTAGCTTGTCAGCCTTCACTGTTTATGGAACGCGTGCTGCCTGCCAGGCTGGGCACTGAGGGTCCGTGTGAGCTGGCAGGGCGAGGGGCTGCCTAGACGGTGTACCAGGGCCCACTGCCAGAGAGAGGTTTGCACGGGCTTTCTCTACCCTTGGTCAAACAGAGATCTGAGGGCTCTGAGGCTGGGAGCTTCTGGGGAAGAGGATATAGAAGGTCAGGTGGGCAGGAGAGGGAGCAGGCCTATCTGCAGGGGGCAGTCTGCCCCTCATGGAGCTAGCCCATTGCCCTTCCTCCCTGGACAAGCCTTCCCCTCCCTGGGCTGCCCACTGCCCCCCTCTCAGTCAGTGGTTCCCAACCTTTCTGTGGCCACGCCCCACCTACGTAAGCATCTCTAACATCCTGATGCCCCGCGCCCCCCCACATATAATTGTTTTATATAAAAAGTGAGCTCCTGTTCACGTGGAGGAAGCCTCAAAAGCTTGGTCTAAACAAGCTTCCAAAGAACAGGCATCCATGACAGAGGAAAGTAAAACAACAGCTGAAGTCCCTAGGAAGAAATCACTAAATTGTTTTAAAAAATAATGATATCAGTATGAAAATATGGCACATAAAGTTTCAAAACATATAACAGAGAACCGAAATGCATAAATATGTCACAATATATGTTTATACACTGTATAGAGGCCCCTAACACCATGAGAAATGCAAGACTCACTGTTAATAACTCGTTCTCGATTGCCCCCCGTGGGAGCCACAGCTCTGCGTGGGTTAACCAGGCTCCCGCTCCAACACAGCCCTCACACCACACTGCAGCCGCCGAGGAGCGGCCTGGGCGCTCGGGCCGTTGTTTGGGCAGCTGTTCGGCTGGTGATGGGAGCAGGAACAACAAAGGCAGCATTTCTCATGCTCCTCCCCAGATGGGCCCCCAGCATCTCCCTCTCCACACTCCTCTCCTCCCCGCCGTTGAGTTGAGCAATGAGTCAGATCACTGAGAGAGCCGGAGGCAGGCCCTGGTCAATGAGGATCCGTTGGGTAGGCATCATCCCATGAACTGAAAGGTTGCTGGTTCGATTCCCAGTCAGGGCACATGCCCCAGGTTACAGGCTTGATTCCTGGTAGGGGGCGGGCAGGAGTCAGCCAATCAACGTCTTGCTCTCTCATCGAAGCTTCTCTCTGTCTCCCTCTCCCTAAATCAGTGGTTGGCAAACTGCGGCTCTCGAGCCACATGCAGCTCACAAGCCGGGATTTGCCGCCCTGTTGACAAATGCACTTGCCGACCACTGCCTTAGGGAAAAACACTTAAAGAAAACAAACATTTTAATAATGTATTCATGTCTTTAACCTGAAGTCAAAACTTCTGGGTAAGGGTAATGCCTTACACAGTGGTCGGCAAACTCATTAGTCAACAGAGCGGCAAACCGCGGCTCGCGTGCCCTAAATCAATAAAAACGGATCTTTAAAAAGAAAAGGAAACTGAGGCAGAGCTGTTACCTTAGTACGGCCCGGAGCGGGGCATGGGTCTCACCCGGGGCCATGTCAGGGAGCCCTGTGGTTGTCATTACTGCGGGTGCTGCTGGCATCGAGTGGGTGGGCACAGGGACGCTGCTCAGCATCCCTCAGTGACCCCCCTGATGTCCACACAGCGGGGAGACCCTGCTCTGCAACTGTGTGTGAGCCATAGACTGCCTGGGGGGCCCTGGCCCTGCCACAGCCACCCCTCCCCTCACTCCTCCTCCCCCGCAGGGACGCCTGTGAATCGGATCCCCATCATGGCCAAGCAGGTGCTCGACCTGTTCATGCTGTACGTGCTGGTGACGGAGAAGGGCGGCCTGGTGGAGGTCATCAACAAGAAGCTGTGGCGCGAGATCACCAAGGGCCTCAACCTGCCCACGTCCATCACCAGCGCCGCCTTCACCCTGCGGACCCAGTGAGTGTGCGAGCGCGAAGGGCCTGGGGCCAGTGAGGAGTCTGCATCCTGGGAGCCGTGGGTGGGGCTTTCAGGAAGTTCCTGGCTCCGAGGTTAAAGGATGAGTGGGAGGCAGTCATGGGGACAAGCATTGAGACCGGGAACAGCATGAGCCATGCGCCGGGCTCAGCCTCGTCGAGGGACTCCCTGGCAGCGATGCGTGACGGAGGGCGGGGACGTGGTGCCACCGCGGGAATGCGAGGGCAGCAGGGAGTCACGGGAGGCGTGCCAGGCGCCCCCTTGTCCACTCTCCCCGCCCCCCAGGTACATGAAGTACCTGTACCCCTACGAGTGTGAGAAACGGGGCCTCAGCAACCCCAACGAGCTCCAGGCGGCCATCGACAGCAACCGGCGGGAGGGCCGGCGCCAGAGCTTCGGGGGCTCCCTCTTCGCCTACTCACCAGGGGGTGCCCACAGCATGCTCTCCTCACCCAAGCTGCCCGTGTCCTCCCTGGGCCTGGCCACCAGCACCAACGGCAGCTCCATCACCCCGGCCCCCAAGATCAAGAAAGGTAAGGGCCCGCACAAGCCTGGGGACTTACCCAGTTGAGGCCGATGGCCTTGTGTGTTGGCACCTTTCCCCTCTCTGGGCAAACAGGTTGATAAACTCCAACCTTGTCGCGGTAGAGGGTGGCAAATCTGGCAATGCTGTGCTCGTGGCAAACATGACTAAACAGCGAACACTTTTCAAATCCCATGCCCACAGCAAGCAGACATTACTAATCCTGAGCCCATGGCAGGCACCACTAATCAGGTTTTTGCTTTTTCTTCTTTAATTTTATGCCAAGGCAGAGACATTACAAATCAAGCACCAGTTTCCCACCATGACATTCCTAATGAATCTCCGTTTTCCCAGTCCACACGAGGCAGCTGTTAATGGAGCATGCGTTTCTGATCATTTATTGTGGCCTTGGCCCAGCCTTCTGCCTGTGGCTGACACTGTCCATCACCATCGTGTTTTCCGTACCTTGCCCATGACAGATATTATTAGTTCATCGCTGTATTCTTCTCCCTTTGTGCTTTAGAATCTTCCTCTACACTCTGCCCCGGCAAACATCATTGAGGTATAGTATGGGTCTATCAGATTGACCCTTTAGCATCCCTGAAGCTATTGGAAGGTGCCCCTGCATGGCTCGGTGTCCCTTTCTGAGCCCGATTTCCTTATGAGTAACGTGGAGACAATTCCCGCCTAGGTGTAGAATTGTTGGGAGCCTTCAGTGTGTAAAATGCCCAGTCTGCAGCAGGCCCAGGTGTGCAGGTGCCTGACAAACAACCCCATTCCTAGTCCACACCCGTGGCAGACATCACCAGCCGATCACAGTTTTCTCTTCCCCTGAGCCTCGAATCCTTCCTAATGCAGAGCACAGATAGCACATGTGGCCGTGTGGACTCGTGCTGGCCAGTTTGCATGTCTGGGTTCCTATTTTTCCTCCACCACACGGGCTGTGACTCCCTACGTCCTGGGCATGGCCCGGGATCTGAGGCAATCCCCACAGGCCCTGAGGTGTTCGGTCCTGCTAACGTGAGTCAGCCAGTCTCCGTGGGCCTTGGTTTACCCTCCTGGCTCCGGGTTCCAGCTCTCCATCAAAGGTTATTAAGCATCCATGTGGGCCAGGTCTCATGCTGGAGCTGGGGGAGATGGTAGCAGATAAGATAAAAGGGGAGTCGTGCCCTGACCAGTTTGGCTCAGTGGATAGAGCCAAACTGAAAGGTCCCGGGTTCGATTCCCATTGAGGTCATGTACCTTGTTGCAGGCTTGATCCCCAGTAGGGGGCATGCAGAAGGCAGCTGATCAGTATTTATCTCTCATCGATGTTTCTAACTCTCTATCTCTTTCCTTTCCTCTCTGTATAAAATCAATAAAATATATTTTTAAAAATATATTTTTTATTGATTTTTAAATAAAATGTATTGTATATATATCTTTTTATTGATTTTTTTACAGAGATGAAGCGAGAGGGATAGAGAGTTAGAAACATTGATGATGAGAGAAACATCGATCAGCTGCCTCTTGCACATCCCCTACTGGGGATGAGCCCGCAACCAAGATACATGCCCTTGACTGGAATCGAACCCAGGACCTTTTAGTCCGCAGACCGATGCTCTATCCACTGTGCCAAACCAGTTTATATTTTTTAAAAATAAAAAGGCTTTAAAAAGTAAAAGGGGGGTCATGAGAGAACCTGTAAACAACAGGCAGCAGAGTGAGTTGGGGGAAAAGAGACAGCAGGTCCTAGTGATCCTGGTGGATGGGAAAGACGGGAACATTTGTTTTAACCACAGAAGAGGAGAGTGGGTAGGAGTTGAATTTGAATCTAAGCTCAGCCTTTTTCCAGCTCTGTGGCCTTGGGAAAGTTATGAACCTTTAGCCTTAGTTTTCTCATCTGGAGATAAGAGTAGATTTGAAGTTGTAGAAATGGCCCTTTGAGTTAGTTCCTGTTTGAGATGGAAGTGCTTTAGACATGTTCTGAGCCTTTTTGTTATGACTACTATTGTATAATACTAGAGGCCCAGTGCACAAAATTGGTGCACAGTGTGGGGTACCCTTACCCCAGTTTGCACCCTCTTTAATCTGGAACCCCTTGTGGGACATCACTCTCACAATCCCAGAACGCTGGCTCCTAACTGCTCACCTGCCTGCCTGCCTGATCACCCCTAACTGCCCTCCTTTGCCAACCTGGTCACCCCCAACTGCTCCCCCTTTGCCGGCCTGGTTGCCCCCAAATGCCTCCCCTGCCAGCCTGGTCACCCTATACAGCCTGTGTTGGGTCGTCCATCTGGTTTGTTTTGGTTGTGATGGCCCCTGGCTTTTTATATATTGGGATGTTATATGCTATTATAGAATCTATGTAGTACTGATACTAAATACTATTATAACACTAGTACTTAACTAGTAGTGTTATCACCAGTATTACCAGTATGATCACCTGCCTTACAAAGGGTTTATACCACTTGTGTCTGTTCAGAAACCTAGTTACTGCCCAGGCCACCGGGTGGCTCAGTTGGTTAGAGCAAGGTCCTATACGCCAAAAGGTGGCAGTTCGATTCCAAGATGGCGGTGGATTAAGTGGAAAGGTGGGGGGTGGAGGGATTAACCAAATAATTTATATGCATATATATGCATGACCCATGGACACAGACAATAGTGTGGTGAAGGCCTGGAAGGGGTGGGGGCAGAGTGAAAGGGATCAATGAGGGGAAAAAGGATGGCAGTTCCATCCCATTCAGGGTACATACCTGGGTTGCCGGTTTATCCTCACATCGATGTTTCTCCTTTTCTCTCTGTAAGCATGTCTTTGGGTGAGGATTAAATAAATAAATTTTAAAAATTATCGATACTTCCCTCGGAGAGGGAGTGGGCGCCCTATCCGTGGAGGTCTTCAAGAGAACGCTCATTCTGGTGTGGGGGAAAGGCTGGGCCAAGCACCTCACTTCCCCTTTGGCCACCAACTTCCCTTCTCTCCTGTCTAGAGGAGGACTCGGCCATCCCCATCACCGTCCCCGGCCGCCTGCCAGTCTCCCTGGCAGGCCACCCCGTGGTGGCAGCCCAGGCAGTGGCAGTGCAAGCAGCGGCAGCCCAGGCGGCTGTGGCCGCGCAGGCGGCCGCCCTGGAGCAGCTCCGGGAGAAGCTGGAGTCGGGGGAGCCTCCGGAGAAGAAGATGGCCCTGGTGGCGGATGAGCAGCAGCGGCTCATGCAGCGAGCGCTCCAGCAGAACTTCCTGGCCATGACAGCCCAGCTGCCCATGAGCATTCGCATCAACAGCCAAGGTACCAGCCCACCCCAGACCCACGTGCTCTCTGCATGAGTAACAAAAGAAGGGTCTCGGAGCCAGCCTATGTAAAAAGTGCCTGTAAATCAATAAGAAAAAAGGCAAACAAATCAATAGAGAAAAAATGGGCAGTTGTGACTAGTAGATTCCTATGAAAAAGATGTTCAGCCCTGGCTGGTGTAGCTCAGTAGGTTAGAATGTCGTCCTGTGCAACAGAAGGTTACAGGTTCGATTTCTGGTCCAATTGATCGATGTTTCTCTCTCACATCAATGTTTCTCTCTCCCTCTCTTCCTTCGCTTTCTCTAAAATCAGTAGACACATTTCCCCTTGTAAGGATGGAGAAGAAAAGCCTTTCGGCTCCATCTAGACAGGGACCTGCACGTTAACAAGGAGACACCACTTTTCACCCATCAGAGTTTGATAATATCAAGTGTTGCTCAGGATGTGAGGAAATGTGTCCTGCTGGTGGGAGTGCCAATAGGGGACAGTTTGGCAATCGCTTAAAAACAGAAAACATCAGTGATCTGCTTAGTATCTATAGCAGAGCCAGTGAGGTGCTCAAGGAAATGTGGGTGTCTCCGCCGTCTGAGAGCAGGGCATTCCTGTGAAGCCTCTCCAAGCGGTATAATGGTGAATTTTCAAAAAGCAAGGGGTACCTGTAAAGACAGGTTTGTTCACTGCAGTCATTTACCTGATGTTGTAACAGTGAGGCCTGGAAGCGATGTGTGTGTCCATCGGTGAGGAATGAGTGAGTCACACCTGGAAGACTTCGTGGCTGTTAAGAAGAATGACATGGTTTGGGTGTGCAACATCGCTTAAGAATTACAGTCATGATAAGAGCAAATGTCATATACATACATTCTTATTCCGTATTTATCATGTTCTGTGTGTGCTGGTGGCAGACACAGTCCGCCACTTTGTGAATTTTAAAGTCAGGTGGGGATGATAGCTGTGAAATGGCTCATTGCACCGATGAGTTTGTGATTCCAAACGGTGGCTTTTCTTCTTCCCACAGCCTCGGAGAGCCGCCCAGACTCGGCTGCAAGCTTGACCAGCACCAATGGCAGCAATAGTATTAGCATGTCAGTGGAGATTAACGGAATTATGTATACAGGTAACACCTTGACAACTTCATCCCCCAGGTTAATGTAGGCGTCCTGGGTAATCGCTGGGTTTGGCCTGCAGGAGCCCAGCCATTAGAGTGAGCAAAGCTCTTCCTTACCTTGCAGGCTTGAGTGTATAATCAATGTGGTATACTTAGCACAGTGCTCAGCACATAGTAAGCACTTGGCACAGTTCTTAGCACATAATAAGCACTTAGCATGAGGCTTAGCACATAAGTGCTCAAAAATACAGTTACCCTTGAACAACAAGGGTTTGGGCTGCATGGGTCCACTTATAAATGCTTTCCCCCCCCACAAATACTGGAAATGTATTTTCTTTCTTTTTTAAAAATATATATTTTGGGTTCGGAGAGGAAGGGAGAGGGAGAGAGATAGAAACATCAATGATGAGAGTATCATTGATCGGCTGCCTCCTGTACGCCCCCTATTGGGGATTGAGCCCACAACCCGTGCATGTGCCCTTGATCAGAACTGAACCTGGGACCTTCCAGTCTGTAGTCCAATGCTCTATCTACTGAGCCAAATCAGCTAGGGCTAGGAAATGTATTTTCTTGATGATTTTCTTTTTAATGTTTTATTTTTTTTATTTTTAGAGAGAGAGGAAGGGAGAGGGATAGAGAGATAGAAACATCCATGAGAGAGGATCATCGATTGGGTGCCTTCTGGGGATCAAGCCCGCAACCCCAGGCATGTGCCCTGACAGGGAATCGAACCAGCAGCCTGTTGGTTCCTGGGTCAACACTAAACCACAACATGTTTCAAAGTTCCTTGTACACTGGCAAGGCCCTGATGATTTTCATATATATATATATATTTTTTAATTGATTTCAAAGAGGAGGGGAGAGAGAGAGCAAAACATCAATGCTGAGAAAGAATCATTGATCTGCTGCCTCCTGCATGCCCCCTACTAGGATTGAGCTCACAACCTGAGCATATGTCCTTGACTGGAATTGAACCTGGGACCCTTCAGTCCACAGGCTGATGCTCTATCCATTGAGCAAAATGGGCCAGGGCTCTGATGATTTTCTTAATAACATTTTCTTTTCTCTAGCTTACTTTATTATAAGAATTCAGTATATAAGACATATAATACAAAATATGTGTTCAGCCCTAGCTGGTTTGGCTCAGTGGATAGACATTGGCCTGCAGACGGACGGGTCCCGGGTTTGATTCCAGTCAAGAGCACATGTTCC
Source organism: Pipistrellus kuhlii (assembly GCF_014108245.1). Lineage (NCBI taxonomy): Eukaryota > Metazoa > Chordata > Mammalia > Chiroptera > Vespertilionidae > Pipistrellus > Pipistrellus kuhlii. The sequence goes on from NW_023425584.1 coordinate 69,589,902, forward strand.
AGTTGCAGGCTCGATCCCCTGTAGGGGGCGTGCAGGAGTCAGATGATCTATGATTCTCTTATCATTGAAGTTCCTATCTCCCTCTCCCTTCCTGTCTAAAATCAATTTATAAAGAAAACAATATATATGTGTTCATCACTGTTTATGTTATTAGTAAGGCTCTGGTCAACAATAGGCTATAAGTGGTTAAGTTTTGGGGAGTTAAAAGTTGTATTTGGATTTTAAACTGTGCCAGGGGACTACTGCCTCTCTAACACCTGTGTTCATGGGTGAACCGTACAAGTGATGTTCCCAAGTTCCTTGTAAAAAAATGTAGTCAGGCCAGTTGCTCCTTAGGCCACCAGGTGGTGCTAGGGGCACAAAACAGCTGGGTTGCTGGGCAAAGACCCCCACCGGAAGCAGAGACTAAGATGAGGTGGCGGGTGTCCTAGTGGGACCAAGGGTGGACTTTGCAGGGGGTCATTGCTTGGGGGTCACCTAATGTGTGAACTCTCCATGACACGTCTCTCCTCCTGTCCTTGCATTAGGAGTGCTGTTTGCTCAGCCGCCAGCCCCCACACCGGCCTCCGCTCCCAGCAAAGGCGGTGGTGGCAGCAGCCGGGGAGGAAACGGCGGGACCAGCAGCAGCAGCGTGGGCAGCCAGGCCGGGCCAGCGGGGTTATCCGCACCCCCGACGTCTTCTACCTCAAATAACTCATTGCCTTAACTGCACCACCCCCCACCCACCGCCCCCCCACCCCAGGAGCTGGTCAGACTGGGCAGGGTGCGGGAAAGGTGGGCCGCGCAGGGCCGGGGTGGTGGAAGATACGGGTGGGGAGGGGAAATAATCCACAAAGGAGCCACAGCTAACACCAAAAATAGAAGAAAAAAATATATACATATATATAAAGAAAATTTAATAAAACAGGGGAAAACCAAGGAACACTTGAATTACTCAGGTTTCAGACATTCAGAGAGAGAAACTGCAAGAACAGCTAAGGAGATCAGGAAAGAGAGCGGCAGAGACTCCCCAGGGCTCCCTGCAGCCTGGCGGGCCGATTTGGACTGGTGTCTGGTGTCTGGTTTGGACCAGTTGCAATGTAAGGCCAGATCCTGTTTACCTCATACATCCCTGCACTGTGTGTGTTCATTTTTGTCTGTTTTTTTTTTTTTTTTTACTTTTGTTCCTGTTCATCACACACTCATCCACTCATCATACCCGGCTCCTTGTTTTGAATGAAACCCCTGAGCCAAGATCAGTTGAATTTTTTTTCTTGTTGCTTTTGGGAACTTATTATTATTATTATTATTTTTTAAAGAAATAGCGATATTCAAGCTCTATAGGGTTTTAAGAGGTTTGGGGGGTTTTTGTTCTGTAAATGTTCTATTTTATTCTTGGGGGAGGAATCAAACCTTAGGAAAAGGATATATATCTCTATATATTTGTGTTCATTCAGGGAAACGGGACTTTAAAAAAAAAAAGCAAAAAAGGTAATACCCTTTCCATTTTCCCCGTGACTGAACTGGGTTCTGTGTGCATTCCCTGTGCTGCGGCAGGCAGCTCGCACGCCCAGGACACTGTATCCCTGGGCTAGAGCCAGAAACGGTGACGAACTCAGGTGCTGAGGGCCAGGCTGGGGTCCATGCAGGGGCAAGCCGAGGGGGGACTGGGGATGTGAATGCTGAATGGCAGACCAAGCCGCTCGATGCTTTTTCTCGCTGTGCCGTGCCTGCTGCCTGTCGGGGATCTGGAAGTCTTAACTGGAGAGAAAGTGTAGGATGAAGGGCCAGGGCTTAGGCCTGGGCGGGGATGTGCTGTCCTAGCCCTCAGGCTCCTGTCTCAGGGATGAATATGGCCTGGGGACTCTCTCTTACCTGGAAGGGCTGCTTTTCTATTTGTTTAATATGTTTCTATTGATTTCAGAGAAAGGAGAGCGGGGGAGAGAGAAACATCCATGAGAGAGAAGCATCGGTCGGCTGCCTCCTGCACACTCACTGCTAGAGATTGAGCCCACCGCCAGACATGTGCCCTGACCGGGAATCCAACCTCCTGGGTCGTGGGCCGACGCTCAACCACTAAGCCACGCGGGCGGGCGGGGCTGAAGGGGCCGCTTTGGAAGGCACCTGTGCTCAGCACTGCGCCACCACCGCTTTGGAAGGGCTGCTTTCAGAGACACGTGGATATCTGGGGACTGGGGCGAGCCAGGCTTAGCTCGGATTGAGGTTTTTGAGGCCGTCATCCTGAACACCCCACCCCTTCCCATCTCCTCCACGTTGTCCCTTTCTTCTCTCTTGGCCCCTAGCAAGGCCACATCTGCTATCGCTAAAGGAACCAGAGGCCCATGGGGAGGCTGCACCCACCCCCAACGTGACCACCTACCCAGGTTAGAAGGTGGTCATCGTGGGGGGCTGGGCGGGGTAACGGTCTTCACCATGAGGTAGCACCCTCTGTCCAAACGCCAGGCGGGGTTCGGGGACTCCCTCAGCTCCCCCACCACCACTCCCCGGCCTGGCTAGGTCCCTGGGGACCAGGTGGTGCTGATCGAAACGGTGCCTGCCACACCCCTGCGCGCTCCTGTCGCTGAGTTTGCCTGGAAACGCTAATTGGGCCCCGGGAGCCTGGCCCGGCCTAACGATGCCACCTGGCAGCCTCCCGGGTCCCGAGCGGGTGATCCCGGGCCAGGGCCCTCTGTGGCCTTGGAGACCAGGGAGGGGAGAGCGTCCCGCTCCCCACACCCAGCCTGGGCGCTCGGGGGTCATGCTGGGGTGTCTGGGGAGAGCCCCTTCCTCTGGTATATCTCAGGGTCGAGGACACCCTCCACCTCCCAGGCAGTGGGGTTTCCTCTCTCCTTATGCATGGTTCTCCTCCCCGTTCCTTATGCAACAGTACAATCACTGTGGGAGGAGGGTCTTTTTGTCCAAGAGCCGTGATACCGGATGCTCCTCCTCTCTTTCCCCTGACCTGACCCCCTGGAGTACGTGGGGCCCACATGGGGGTGTCTGCTGCCTGGTTATTTCTACCTCGGGTCTGACTCTTGATGCCAAAACCCCTCTCGGCCTGCCCTCCTTGGCTGGCTCAGGGTTTCAGCATTTATCAGTACCTGTTCCCCCACCACCACCTACGTAGTGGGCGTGTCCACCTGAGAGCCTGCCTGGGTGCTGTCTCTGGTCACATGAGTGTGTGTGTGTGTGTGTGTCTGTGTGTGTGTGTCTGTGTGTGTTGGGCGTCGTGTCTTGTGGGTGATACAGCCCCCAGATCTAACTCAGGGCATGCCTACTGTTCATGGTGATTGTAGGGGGCCAGGGTGGGGGGGGCTGTGGGGGAGCCGTGGGCAGCGGGGGGAGAGGTGGAAAGATGAGGGGGAGCTCCAGGCTGGGGCAGTGCTGTGCCTCTGCCTTGAGTCCCCTCTGCCAATCCCAGCTCAGGGCAACCTCCTGTTGGTGAGGGTTCTGGGGTGCAGCTCAGCACCTCTTTATGCAAACTGGGTGTGGACGGGACAGCCATCTCTATCAGCAGCTGGCTTGTGCACTGTTCATTCCGGAACAGGTGGGGCTTGGCTGCACAGAGCAGGTAGGGAGTCCCAAACTCAGGGCTCGGGGCTAACTTAACTGCTCTAGAGGTGTTCGTTACGGGCTGCTTCTAGAACCTTCCTGGTGACCCCTAAACTGTAGCTGTCGGGCAAGGGGTAGGCAGAGGCGTCGGGCAGCAGAGTTAGTTTTTAATAGTTGTGCATTTGTACAGTCACTTTTTTTGCTTTTATGACTTTTGCCCACTTCTATCGTTTTTCTCTTGCTTGCTTGTGCGTTTTTTTCTTGGCAAACACGAATGAATTCAGCTTTTCATTCCTGACATGTGAAATTTCAGCTTCTCTGGGGGTTGTCCGATGGCGTGGGGGCCACGCCCGAACTCAGGTTTAAAGGAAAAAACTTTTTTAAAGTTAAAAACTACTCTACCTCTGGCCGGGCCTCGCCTGTCAGCCACCTGGCTGGTGGGGCAGCTGGTAAGGATTTCAGTTCTACAGAACATTCAGGTATTAGGGGGAGGGGGGCAAAAGACCAAAAAAAGGGGGGGAGGTGTGATTTTGAAATTTAAAAGAACACTGAAAGTTTACATTTTATAACTATTATGCAGATTGTATTTAAATTTCAGAAATATTTAAGACAATTGTAACCCTGTAAAGCTGATGAGATATTAAAACAAGACAAAACACTTCTGACTTTTAACAGAAAACGTCTCGGTGGTCGGTTCCTGGGCGTCACTGCACCGTCTGGGTCCAGTTAGCAGAAGGCGCGGGGGCTGGTGCGGGTCCTCCAGTGGGGACTGTGCCCCCAGGGAACACGGGGCCGTGTCTGGGGATGTCTGTGGTTGTCACGATGGGGGGTGCTCCTGTCATCAGGTGGGTGGGGCCAGGGGTGCTGCTCACCTCCCCCAGAGCCCAGCACAGCTCCATCGGAGAGTGGCCAGGCTCCCGTACCAGCAGTTCAGAGACGGAGGCACTAGCTGAGCCAGGTCTGAGGGTGGCTCCCTCCCCCTGTGTCAGCCTGCTGGTCCCTCCAGCCTCCTAGCGTAGGCCTCCTGCTATCCTGGGTTCTTTTTTTTTTTTTTTTTTTTTAATTGATTTTTTATAGAGAGGGAGAGAGGGAGAGAGTTAGAAACATCGATGAGAGAGAATCATCAATCAGCTGCCTCTTGCACACCCCCTACTGGGGATGTGCCTGCAACCAAGGTACCTACATGTCCTTGACCAGAATCAAACCTGGGACCTTTCAGTCTGCAGGCCGACGCTCTATCCACAGCCAAACCGGTTTCGGCTGTGCTGGGTTCTGATGCCCAGTGTTAACTCCAGATTTCTCGGACTCGAACCCCTAGGGCACGTGGCCTGTCCCCTGCCCCCTCCTCGCTGGCTTCATTTTGGTTCTCCGAGGAAGCCACCCTGGGCCTACCTCTTCCCAGCCTGCCCCGCTGCGGTTTGGCCCACATTTTAGCGTTTGTCTCTCAGGACAGTCTGGCCCCAAAGAAGCCAGACCAAGGGGCGATCGGGCTGTTGAGGGGCAGCTGCAAACGGTGGGCTCAGCCCAGATGGAGGGCAGCCCTTGTTCTCAGCCTCCAAACCCAACCCGACAGCAGCACGCAGGTGGCTGCCCCTCACGTCACCCACACCCCGCGACACGATGGGCTCAAGGTCAGCGTGGTCGGGACGTGGACGGGCCAGGCCCCCTGCCCCTGGCTCCCCCGCCACTAGCTCTCGGCTGTGGCTGGCCTGGGCCCACCCCTTCCTCCTGGGCCCGCCCCCGCCTGGTGAAGAGTCGGGAAACAACCGCTCCTGTGGCAGCCGGTTGCCTCCTGTGGCCCGTTTGGTCCAGCAGTTCCCGTCCATGCCAGAAATGGACTGGCTGCATCTGTCTCCGCGGGCCTGGGAGCCTGGAGAAGACAGGTTAACCCTCCCGCCCCTCGGAGCCCCACTCCCCAGGGACATAAAGGAAAAGTGTCTTTCTCGTGTTGTGTTTGTTTTCTTTAAAGCCCTTTCCACAAACTGGATGGGCTAGTCTAGCATCTTTCTTCCTCGGCTGAAGAGGCCTAGAGAGGGACTGGGGCCCTGAGGTCACACAGCTCCTGCGGCACCGAGGGAGGGGTCAGACTCCACCACCTCTCCCCACCTCCCGGGCCGAGGCGCCTCCTGCCTCCTGCCTCCTGCCTCCTGCTCTGCTTGTTAGGCAGAGAGGCTCCCAGGAGATGAAACTCTAAACGAGGCCTGATTAGCGGGAGGGAGAGGCAGACCTGGGTGGAGGGGGTGGGGGACGGCGGTGGAAAGGATGATTGCTACTGGACTCATCCACGATTCCTTACACCATTAGTGCACATCACGGGAGCTGCCACGGTGCTCAAGGCCCCCACGCCCTGGGTGGGCAGGGTGAGAGGCGGCTGAGCCCAGGAAAGGCAGGGTCTGGTTCGGTTCAGCAGTGTGTGCCAGTGGCTGCAAACAGGGGCTTAGAGCCAGAGGGATTGTGCAGTTTTTGTGCCTCAGTTTCCCCAAGCCTACTTGCTGCTGCCGCCGCCCAACTACCACCGAGGGCCTCTCAGCTTGGATTTGGGAGGTGGCGCCTGGCTGGCACCAAGGAGGTCTAGAGACTGGGTGGTCTGCAGGCCCCCAAAGTGTGGCTTTTGTCTTGCTGCTCTGACACAACTGGTCTGTCCTCATTCCAGGAACGGGGCTGGGGGTGGGGTGACCTCTGACCTGACAGCAGCCTGGCCTACTGGGTCCCCAGGGAAGGGAGGAGGGGAGGAAGGGAGGAGGGAGAGGCCTGTGAGGGGGCCGGACTGCAATCCAGCAGTCCTGCCCTGGGGCAGCGCCTGGACGTGTTCCAGCCTGAGCATCTACCCTCAGCCCCTTATCCCTATTGGCACAGTTGGTCCTCTGCAAACCATACCAGCTGGGCCCACCCATGTCCAGGAATCTGGAAATTTCCAGGCCAGCCTTCCCTGGATGAGGACACAGACCCTTTAGCTCCGAGGAGCCCCCACTTTGCCTGTGGGGAATAGGCCCCGGGGTGTGCAGTGACTGCCCCAGGGCTCAGAAGTGCCCATTTCAAGCCCTGAGCTGCTGTTCAGAAGGGCCACCTTGGCCCACCTCCTGGTTCTGCAGAGTGCTGGATTTCAGCATTCTAAGATTTGGTTTGGGGGGAGAACGAAAAGGTATTTATTTTGGTGTTTGAGAAGGGTAATTTATCTTTAGGGGTATCTTCTAAAAAACACAAAACTTTTAAAAAAATATATTTTATTGATTTTTTTTACAGAGAGGAAGAGAGTTAGAAACATCGATGAGAGAGAATCATCGGCCAGCTGCCTCTTGGACACCCCCTACTGGGGATGTGCCCACAACCAAGGTACATGCCCTTGAGTGGAATTGAACCCGGGACCTTTCAGTCCACAGGCCGACGCTCTATCCATTGAGCCAAACTGGTTTCAGCTCTTAGTCACACTTTAAAAACATTTGTGAAACCTAGGGTCACCCCCCTCTAGGGTTTGGCCCTCGGGCCTTGACACTGTCTCTGCCCACCTTTCTCTTTGTTGTTATTCCCCGCTTAAAGGACGACACCTCTGGGAAGTCCTCCTGGCCCAGTAACTGCTCCGCACTGTGGCCCCAGGACTGGGAGCGGCCTGCACTCCGCCTCCCGGCCCACGGTCCCCGCCTGCCCCCTGGTGGCCGGAACTGGGCCTGCAGAGCCTGGGCGCCCTTCCCATTGGCGTGAGGGCCGAGCTCAGCATCGTTGTAGGCACCCTGCATTGGGCCTCGCCCCGGGTGTTGCTTGTGGACACACTGCCTTAGACAGCCAAGTCCCCCAGGCTGGAGATTTCCATTTTTTAAGTGATTTCTCCCTTTCCAAAGATTAGCAACTAATTCCACATTTTAAAGTCATTTTTTTAGACGTGGCTGGGACAGCATCTGTGACCTGAAGTTAGGTGCTCCCGGCTTGTTTAGTTCATGAACTAAAAATGTGCCTATTCCCGGGACCGGTTTAGCTCAATGGATAGAGCATCGGCTTGGGGACTGAAGGGACGCGGGTTCGATTCCGGTTAAGGGCATGTATCAATACCTTCCTTGGTTGCGGGCATATCCCCAGTAGGGGGTGTGCAAGAGGCAACTGATTGATGACTCTCTCATCGATGTTTCTAACTCTCTATCTCTCTCCCTTCCTCTCTGTACAAAATCAATAAAATATATTTAAAAAAATAAAATAAAATAAAATAAATAAAAATGTGCCTATTGTGGACCTCCGCCCAAGAAGAAGGGTCCGGGGGTAGGCTGATGGTGGACACCTGAGTTCACAATTAAAATGTGTTAAGTGACGTCAAATATGTTATGTCGGGACCGAGTCTGCCCTTGACGCCTGTGAGGTCGGTACTTTATTATTTGGTTATTAAAAATAAAAATAAAGAGAATTCGAGAGCGCCAAGCGTGGAAGACAAGCCAGACTTCCAAGCTCGGAACCTACTAACTTCTCGCAGAAGACCCTGGGCCTTGATTTCTCTTCCATCTAGTTTCACAAGAGGTCTCCTACCAAGATCTTCCATCAGATGCTGCGCTCTCGATTCTCAGCGGATCCGGTGTGACGGTGTGACGGTGGAGGGGATGGGGGAGGAGGGGGTGCGGGAGGAGGGGGTGCGGGGGGAGGGGGTGCGGGGGGAGGGGGTGGGCCGGTTCCCAGGGGAGCCCGCCCTCCAGCCGCTGGAGGCGTGGCCACGCCGGCGCCGCTCTAGCCCTCGCGGCGAAGTCGCCCACTCCTTGCTGGTGTGACGCACTTCCGGGGCGGAGGGAGGGAAAGATGGCGGCGCCCATTGAGGTAGCCGTGTGTACAGACTCGTCCGCCCAGCTGTGGAGCTGCGTCGTGTGGGAGCTCCACTCGGGCGCTAACCTGCTCACGTACCGCGGCGGCCAGGCGGGGCCCCGGGGTCTGACGCTGCTCAATGGCGAGTACCTGCTGGCGGCGCAGCTGGGCAAGAACTACATCAGCGCCTGGGAGGTGCAACGGAAGGTGCGCCGCGCGCGCCAGGGCTCGGGCTCCGCTGGCGGCGCGCGGGACGCCTCAGCCCGGGGTCCACGGGGCTGCCCACGCCCCGCGCCGGGAGGAAGGCTCGGTCAGGGCGCTCTGCGCGTGCGCGGGCCTGGGGGCTTCTGGTCGGAGGAGGTGGCGTGCCCCGGGCGGGCCTGAGGCTGCTGGCCTGGCACCTGCGGGCATGAAGGGATGGGGAGGTCGTGGGCCCCTAAAGAGAGCTGTGCGGAAAGGGGAGGGAAATTTTGTGGTTGGTTTTTAAGCTAGGATCTATCTACTGACTCTGCAGTATTTTTAAAAGTTGATTAAAGAGAGAGAGAAACATAGGTTTGCTCCACGCAATTTTGTTGTTAATCCTCACCGGAGGATATTTTTTTCATTGACTCTTAGGGAGAGAAAGAGAAACATCAATGTGCGAGAAACGTCGATTGGTTGCCTCCTGCATTAGCTCGACCAAGGCCTGGGCCTGGGAGGAGCCTGCAACCAGAATGTAACCCAGGACCTTTGATTTGCAGGCTGATACTCTATCCACTGAGCCAAACCGGCTAGGGCCACCCATTTTTAATATATATACATATATTTATTTTTTATATTAGAGAGGAAGGGAGAGGAGAAATATTGTATAAGTAATGAGAGAGAATCATTGATTGGCTGCCTCCTGCACGCACCCTACTGGGGATCAAGCCTTAAACCTAGGCAGGTGCCCTTGACCTGAATAGAACATGGGACCCTTTGGTCCGCAGGCCTACACTCTATCCACTGAGCAAAACCGGTTAGGGCTCCATCCATTTTTTTCTTGGCTTCGTGTGGGAGGGGTCAAGCTACATTCTAAGGCTGGTTTGTTAGCATCGGACTCAGGGATGGGTCAGCAAACTTCTAAGGGTGCTAAATTTAGGGGGGGGGGGTTTGTAGTTGGGGTCTCATGGAGAGTGAAGATCTGAGGCCTGGTGAACCCCCTGAAAAGGTAGCCTGGGAGACTTTAAAAAAGACACCATCCTTACTCCTTGGAGCCCATGGTGTCTCCTCTTAAAGCAACCCCAAAATTCTGCTCCTGCAGCTACATGCCTTTTTCTGCCAACTGGCATCTCTTGGGACAAGCATTGTGCTCTGGCTTTGCCTGGTGTGGGCCACTCAGAACTTTGTTTTCCCATTTTAGAGATTTGGAAACTGAGGCTCAAGGTCACGGATGGGACCTTAGGAAGGCAGGATCAGGGAATAAGACGACTGGCCTTTGGGTTCTCCAGCTCCATCACAGCTCCTGGACTCACTGTGCCTCTCCCACCCCCATTCCTATGCCCATAGGAGCACCATCTTTTCTCTTTTTTAAAAATATATGTGTATACTTTTAAATTGGAAGGGAGAGGGAGAGAGAAAGAGAAACTTCAATGATGAGAAAGAATCATTGATTGGCTGCCTCCTTTAGGCCCCACACTAGGGATTGAGACCACAACCCAGGCATGTGCCGTGACGGGGAATCGAACCGTGACCTCCTGGTCCATAGGTCTACGCTCATCCACAGAGCTACGCTGGCCGGACGGACATGAGCATCACCTTGCTCTTATCCAAGGATTTGACATTCTCCACCTCCAGCATGCAAAGCCTGGGCTGGAGTGGACGCTTCGTTACTGAACTTGCTCAAACCATCTCTATCCCCATTCTTTCCGGTTTTCTTGGATTTACCAGCCGCCTGGGCACCTCCCGCTCACTCTCCTCACTGCCCCATGGCTGCCAAGTTCTCCATGAAGCTCACAGGCTGCTTCTGTTCCTCTAGGACCAGCTCCAGCAGAAGATCATGTGCCCCGGGCCTGTTACCTGTCTGACCACATCGCCCAACGGTCTCTACATGTTGGCAGGGATTGCAGAAAGCATATACCTATGGGAGGTGAGTGTCAGAGCCAGGGTCACGGGGCTTAACCTATGGACTGTGGTGTTAGACCACCACCAGCATTGTCACCAACACTTGGTTGTTTGAGATAGGAGATCTGCCTCACCTCCTGTGCAGACAGTGTAGGATTTGCAGTCAGAAGGTGGGTATAACCACCTCTGACTTGCCTGACCTTGACCTTGACCTGCAAAATAGAGCCTGCCCTGCAGAAGGCCATGCCACGCCACAGTCCCGGGGCAGGAAGGAACTGGGTCTGGGGCCTGCAGGTCAGGTGGGCTGTTGTGAGGACAGTGTGATTGATTCGTCCAGGGGCCGTTTGGAGACATCTGAGTTCACTGCCAGATGGGAGAAGCTTCGTTATCTCATCCTGGGACTTTTAAACCTTAGTCCTGGCTCTGAAACAGGAAGCAGTTACTCATGCACAGGGAGAGGACCGGAGGCAGGGAGAGGCTCCTCACAGATTGCCTGTCCATCATGGTAGAAATCTTTGCCTGGTGCCGGGGACATGATAGAAACCAGTGGCTTGTGGCCTGATGGGGACATCTTAGGAGGTCGCCCCTCCTTGATGGGGCACCGTCACAGTACTCCAGGCCACTGGGTTGCTGTCTGGCCCTAACTCCGATTTCCTAACCAGTGTGAGCTACGACCACGTGGGGGCGCCCTACATGGCCAACAGGCAGGAGCCCAGGCTGAGGGCTTTCACAGCTGCTCCCACAGCTGCCACTGTTGACCTCTCCCTCTTGCTCTTTGAGTGTGTGTGTTAGGGCTGGAGGGGGGCAGGGTGAACAAGTGTGTGTCTGACAAAGTTTCCTTCTTGTAAGGAGACCTGTTTTAGATTTGGGGCCATCCTACTCTGATGTGATCTCACCTGAACTGATTACGCCTGCAAAACCCCTATGCTTAAGTAAGGACACAGATTCCAGGGTTAGGACATGAACATATTTATTTGGGGGACACAGTTTAACCCATGACATCAGCTGTGTTCCCTCCCCCCACGCCGTAGCCCTTCACAGGTGTGTGATGGGCTCACCTGTCCCTGCTGCCAGGTGCCTCCCTCTCCAGTAGGCTGATCTGCTCAGCTTATTGCTGGTTTGGGTTTCCCCTCCCCCAGGTTTCAGAGCAGGAGGTGCTCCCCCACCCCTCCTGAAGCCCCTCACGGCTGGCCTGGAAGGCTGTGACGTCTGCTGTGACAGTCACCGTGAGAGGAGCCGCCCACGTGGTCCTGGGTCACCAGCGTGGTCACTCCCACCCATTCCTTTTCTGGATGCTGTAGTCACACCTCCCTTCTTCCTGCCCCTGGGCAGACTTGCCCTTCAGTGCACCTCAGGAACCTGCCAGCTGTGGGACCAGGCACTCACCCTGTGCCCTGCCTTCCCCAGGTCTCCACGGGGAACCTCCTGGTCATCCTGAGCCGCCACTATCAGGACATCTCCTGCCTGCGGTTCACAGGGGACAGCAGCCACTTCCTCTCGGGCGGCAAGGACTGCCTGGTGCTGGTGTGGAGCCTGTGCAGGTAGCGCCCTGACCCACTAGGCCCGCGCCTGCTCCATGGCTTCCGTCCCAGAGGGCAGGAGCCTGCCTGCGGAAGGCCACGCCACTGTCCGGGCAAGAAGGAATGGGGTCTGGGCCTGCAGTTGTGAGGACAGTGTGATTGGTTTGTCCGGGACTGTTCGGGGAATTTTCTGCCAGCGGGATGGGCTCAGTGGCGTGTGGAGGTGGGTGGAGGCATCAGGGCGCAGCCCTCCCCCTGAATCCTCTTCTCCGGCAGCGTGCTGCAGGTGGACTCCTCCCGGACCCCAGCCCCCCGGCATGTTTGGTCCCGCCACACCCTCCCCATCACGGACATGCACTGTGGCTTTGGGGGGCCCTTGGCCCGGGTGGCCACAGCCTCGCTGGACCAGACGGTGAAGGTAGGATCGCCCCCCCACGCCCCCTGCAGTGGATCTGTGAGCTGGGATGGGGTGACTGATGTGAGTCAGTGAATCTCCTGCTCCCCCCAAGCTGGTAGCTCGATTCAGCTGTTAATCCCCCAGCGCTTCCCACCTCAAGGACATCCATGGGACGGCAGTCTAGGCCTGTATTGGTTCTGAAATTCTCGTTTGGCCACCTGCCCCTGCTGGCTCCCTGAGAACTCGGGGATTTGAGAATGTCCAACCTTCAGGTCTTTGTCCTTGGTGGTGGTGGTGGTGGTTGTGGAAGGCAGAATCCAGGCCTGACAGCAGCTAAAATGGAGTGACGGGGGGTCCTGGGCATGAGAACTCAGCTGTGTCTTGGGAAGTGCCCCAGTGCTGAGATCCCCGAGTGACGCTCCCGTCTGAGGTTCTTGGCAGGCAGGGTCTCCCAGGCAGGGCTGCTCAGCTCCCTGCGCCATTGGGACCCCCGTGTCTGTGGAGCCCCCATCCCCTATCCCGCCTGCCCCAGCTGTGGGAGGTCTCCTCAGGCGAGCTGCTGCTCTCTGTGCTCTTTGACGTGGGCATTATGGCTGTGACCATGGACCTCGCCGAGCATCACATGTTCTGCGGCGGCAGTGAGGGCTCCATCTTCCAGGTCGACCTCTGTGCCTGGGTGAGTGGTGGGCGCCCGGGCCGTGGGTGGAGGCTTGTGGGACAGAGGGACACCCGGGGTCCATCCTCCCCTGCATCTAGGTCTTTGAGCCAACTGGGCTCTTCCCCTGCCCAACACCCCAGTGCCCGGGGCCCCCAGGGCTGAGGTACAGCTCTGCCCTCTGCTCACTGGCCTCTCGGCCTCCACAGCCTGGACAGAGAGAGAAGAGCTTCCAGTCAGAGCAGGACAGCGGGAAGGTGTTCAAAGGCCACAGGTGTGGGGACCAGACTGATAGCTGGGGAGGGGCCCTGTTCTCTTGCTCCTGGGGTTGGGAGTCTTTTGGGCCACCCTTCCTCAGACCTGTGTCCCTAGGAACCAGGTGACCTGCCTGTCAGTGTCCACTGATGGCAGCGTGCTGCTCTCCGGCTCCCATGACGAGACCGTGCGTGTCTGGGACATCCAGAGCAAGCAGTGCATCCGGACAGTGACCCTCAAAGGTGGGGCTGGGGCAGAAGACAGCAGGCTGCACGTTGTGTGGCTTTGCCCGTTTGTCAGGTGGGCGGGTTTGAGGAGTGGAGGGTGTGGAGCCATGGCCCAGGCCTGGCCGAGGTAGCTCCTGACAGGCCACCTGCCCTCCCACAGGCCCCGTGACCAACGCCTTCGTCATGCTGGCGCCGGTCAGCATGCTGAGCTCCGACTTCAGGCCCCGCCTGCCCCTGCCACACTTCAACAGGCACCTGCTGGGCGCCGAGCATGGGGATGAGCAGCGCCGTGGGGGCCTGACTCTGCGCCTGGGCCTCCACCAGCAGGTACTGTCCTCTCTGCAGCAGGCCCCTGCCCTGGCTCGGCCCCTGCAGCATGGCTCTGTGCTCCCTGCGGTAGGGTTTCCTGGCCGGGACCCCTGTGAGGGCCCCCCACATATGCCCTCTGGGAGACCCCTCTGAATGCATCGCTGAGCCTAGGCTGGTGGCCAGCATCTGCCCCCAGAAAGCACCTTCCACACAACAAGCAGACCGCATACCAGGGCACATTCCCGAATAAGCAAACAAGCCTGACCAAAGACGCTGTATCCAGTGCCTTCTCCAGCAGGACCGGAGGCACGCTCACTCCCCCGGTGCCACCAGGAACTCCCGCCAGAGGTCACCCTGGCCTGTCCTCGGCGGGGCCTGTCACTGCCACTCTGGCTGTGCTCAGTCCACCTCTGTCCGCTGCTCCCGTGCCCTGGCATCGTGAGCCCCAGGGGTGTCCAGGCCCCTCGCTCGGACGTGATGGATGGCAGGACCGAGTGCCTGTCTGCCAGCCGGGGCAGCATGTCCAGACGGCATGGAGCTGGAGGGGGACGGCTCTCCGCTGCGGCAATGTCCATGCGTGTCGGTGGGTGGCAGGTTCTGCCCACCTGCTAGCTGGCCCTTTTCTGGAGCCTTGGCCCTGGTTTCTGCATATCCCCCAAAGCCTGGCCCTAATCCCACACCCCTGGGCACAGTCCTGCAACAGGCAGCAGATCCAAGGAGGCTGATCACGTTGCTCCCTGCTGGCTGTGGGTTAGAGGTGGAGCTCCCGCAGGGACATCACACTCAGCGAGCAGCACTTGGAACCTGTCCATCTGTGAGAGGCATCAGGATGGCACCTCCCTCACCTTTTGGGTGGTGTGAGGGTGGTGAGCCCGGAGGCCACTCAGGCAGCCCCTTCTTTTGCAGGGATCGGAGCCCAGCTACCTGGAGCGAGCAGAGCAGCTGCACATGGTAATGTGCAGCACGATGGAAAAGGTGGGTAGGGCCAGGGAGGAGGGTGAGGCTGGAGCGGGGGGTGGTGGAGCGGGACTGTTCATTGTGGAGGGGATTCTCCCCTACCCCACCCCAAAACGGCAGAGGGCCCTCCGCCCTGAGCACCCCACCCCTCAACGCTGCTCCTCCCCAGAACGTGCTGGGCGGGCAGGACCAGCTGCGGATCCGGATCACGGAGTTGGAAGACGAGGTGCAGAACCTGCGCAAGATCAACCGAGACCTGTTTGACTTCTCCACCCGCATCATCACCCGGCCCACGAAATGAGCGCCAGGACCCGACTCCTTCCCATGGGCAGGCCAACGGCCACCGGGCCAAGCCCCCGACCAACAGCACTGTTACAAGCTCTCCCCTCCCGGTTCCGTGTTCCGATTGTTGTTTGCATGAGGGGTCGTTTGTCTGTGTTGATCCACTCATGTCTGTTGTGTTCAGTTGGTGCTATTTTGTTTTTAACAAAAGATCTAAAAGTCTGCCCTCTTGAGTCCTCTGTGTGTGCTGAGGGTTGACCCAAGTCCCAGGCTGGGCTCCAGGACCCTCGAGGCAGGCTGTCAGGCCTGACTAAAAAATCGTTGGGAGGCTGTGGTTCTCAGACTTCAGCCTGCTGCCACCTTCTATGGAGGGGATGGAGGGGATGGGGGAGGCCACAGGCCGAGGTCACCAAGGTGGCGATGATGCAGGGAAAGCACTGTGGGTTCACACTGGTCACATCCTGATGGCCACCAAGTCTCCTCAACCTTGGTCAAGGCAAGGACTCTGGGGTAGCAGCCAGTTCTGGGCCACTTGACCAGAACATTCTTGTCAAGGGCCTGAGGGAGGCCAGGGGCCTCCACTGCCCTGGGGACACCACCAGTCCAGTCAGCACCTGGAGGCCAGCCCAGAAGTGTGAGCCCCGAGGCTGCCCTTAGAACCTTCCAGAAAGCTGCCCCTCAGTGACAGTACTGCTTAATGATCCAGAAAACTCACGTAATTGATCAGGTGCCATCATAACTGCAACTGCAAGCCAGGAGCCAGCACTGAACTCAAGCTTTTAGGCTAATTGGAGTTCCCTGTCCCCGGGGCTCTGTGTCCTCATCAGTGGTGGCTCAGCCGTACACTGAAGCGGGAGCCACTCTACCTTACCCCTCCCCTATCCGGGACAGGATACCTAGAGCTGTCTTTTCATCTCAGGCAAGGGGTCCAACTGCTTGATAAGGCCTACATCATGGTCCTCCACACACATGGAGTCTGTAGCAGCTTGTCAGCAAAGCTGGGGGCATGGAACTTGGTCTTAGGAGGTGGAGGGGGAATTTCAAGATGGGTTCAGGCTCCCCTAGGGTATCTCATCTGCCAGAGCCCAACACCCTCTGGGCCCTGATCCTGGTGTGGGCCCCTCTGCCTGGCCACATGGAACCCCAACCCTCCACTGTGTTGTTGGCTTGGTAGGTGACTTGGGGCTAGGTCTGAGCCTGGTACTGTTGCCCAAGTCTGCGTCAGAGTTGGCAGGTTGCTGTGAGATGGCCGACAGTCTCCCCTGGATCTGGGTTTTTCCCTGGAGAAGGGGGTGGGGGAATGGGGGAGGGAGCACTGTTTCCACTGTCCCTCACCCTGCAGGTATTTCCAGGGCCAGAGCATCCCCAAACCACCCTGAACCTTCAACTGCTGGGGTGCCCTTGGCGGGTAAGGTGTCGGGTCCCGGTGCCCTGGGGCTGTGGTACCTGCCCACCCTTCAGCTTCTGACACCCTGGGTGGGGGAACAACATGCAAACAGCCTCCACAACTCTGTCCAGCATAGTCCTGGAAGGTCACCCATCCTCAGCAGGCCACCATAAAAGGGCTTAGAGCGGGTTGGCCAGCCCACCATGCACCTTGCAAATAACATACATGGGTGGTGGCACAAAGCTGACCTCTTCCCCATCCAGCTTATATATATTTTATTGTTTGTTTTTTACAGAAAGGAAGGGAGAGGGATAGAGTTAAAAACATCTATGAGAGAGAAATATCAATTAGCTGCCTCCTGCACATCCTCTACTGGGGATATGCCCACAACCAAGGTCCATGCCCTTGACTGGAATTGAATCTGAGACCCCTCTATCTGCAGGCCAGTGCTCTATCCACTGAGCCAAACCGGTAAGGTCTGAATGGCACACATTTCTTAGCACAATCTGACCCAAAATTCTAGACCATCGTCAGAGGGGACATGTGGACATCATCAGAACTCACTGGTGACTACTCTGTGCTGGCAGAATTTTTGTAAAACACAGTGAGATGCCACCTAACACCTTCCAGAACCACTTGTTTTTAAGAAAAAGTGTTCACAAGTAGGTGGAGAAGTCACCCTTGTGCACAGACAGTGGGGCAGTCCCTGTGGCAAACAGTCTGGTGGTTCCTCAAGAAATGACACAATCCCCACAGGACCCTGCACTCCTGCTTCCAGGTGGATGGACACCCGAGTGAACTGAGGACGGACTCAGCTCCCGCACAGCACGGCCACCGCAGCATGTTCACAACGGCCCAGCGGAGCAGCCTGTCTCAGCGGGTAAACACCATGAGGTCCGTCCAGAAGGTGGACTACTTATTATTCAGGCTTAAAAAGGAAGGACATTCTGACACCTGCTACTACATGGATGAACCTTGAGGACATGCTCAGTGACAAGTCACAAAAGGCTGTTGGCTGCCTGAATCTCGGATGAAGGTAGGAAAGTGTGCCCTACCCAGGATGGGCCCTTATTTCTGGGGCTCATGCAGTCAGAGGGACCGTTACCCAGGGTGGGATGAGGCCCAGTGGGACCGAAGGCCCAGTGGGACCAAGGACCATGGCAGGTGGAGTGTTCCCTGGCATGACAGTGGCCTCAGGCAGGGAGGGAACCAGAATCCAGGGCCCTTGGGGGTGCTCCCTATCCTGGGGTGCCTGGCCAGGTGACGGGATGAGATACCTTGTCACCTGGAATTCAGTTTTCATTACAGTCATCTCAAATTTCAGTCCTTATTGCTGGCGGGCACTTGCATGTTTGCTTATCTAAGGGAATCTTCTTCCTTGCCCTTCTAACACTGGCTCCCCAAGAAAGTGTGTTAGTGTGTGAGACGATCAGCCACGAGAGCTGGAATGTTCTGTGCTGGGAGGCTGTTCTGCATCCAGGAGGGTCTGGGAGACACCCCCATTTTCTCAGTCCTCCACCCACACCTATCCTGGATGAGAGCCACACGCAGTGCTGCTGGCCCTGATTCATCCAGCATTTTCTGAACACCTGCTGTGTGCCAGGAGCACAAGGACCCTGGGTCATTTGAGGTGGGGAGGCCCAGAGAACCCAAGCTTGGGGATTGGTAGGTGGCAGGGAGTTATAGAAAGTTCTGGAGCAGTGGACAGTGATATAACCCAGTGTCTCTCTGAACAGTTAGTCAAGCACCGTGTTGGCAGTTGTGATGGAGTCAAGGTGGGCAGAGTGAACTTGAATGGGGTGGGGACGGCTCTGCATCTTTCTGGGTGACCAGAGGGAACCTCTTTCAGAGCCGTGGCATCTGGCACTGGGTCTTGGAGAGTGAGGAGTTCTCTGGTTTCGGTTGCCTGCCCACAGCCAGGGAACATGAGATCTGTCTTCCAGATCCCCATCAGACACACCTGTCTGACTTCCCCAGGGCGCACACCACGGCAAAGCACGCTCCGGGGGGCTGGTATGGACAGACACCACTTTTTGGAGGCGGGAGGTGCTGCTGTGTTTCCCTGAATGAACAATGGGCCACCACTCTCCCGGGTTGGAGGGGAATCTTGGAGTGGAACAGGGGTAAGTATGGGGATAATTTTTTACCAAAATCTCTCCCTGGTGCCAGCCTCCATCTCCTCCCCTGGCACAGAAAGGGGAAGAACAGTGGTTATTTCCAGCACCCATGCCTTGTGGCCATTTGAGCTTTTGTGTCCCAGCCTGGGAAGTGGGTCCAATCCTCCCTAGTGGTTCGCTGGCATTGCAGGAGCAGGGAGCGGCCAGGGCGGGGGCAGGACGATGGAGCCGGGCCGGGATGGGTGTGGCCTGGGCCGGCTGGGATCCTGCCTCCTGCGCGTGGCACCAGCCGTTCAGTGCCCGCAGCACCGGTTCCCCACAGCACCAGCCGGTAACTTCGGGATGGGGTTTGTGCGGGCCCTGTGGCTGGGCCTGGCGTTGGCGCTGGGACCCGTGCCCGCCGGGGGCCACCCGCAGCCGTGCGGCGCCCTGGCGCGCCTGGGGGGCTCCGTGCGCCTGGGCGCCCTCCTGCCCCGCGCACCCGCCGCCCGAGCCCGCGCCCGCACCGCCCTGGCCCGCGCCGTCCTGGAGCACCGGCTACCGCACAACCTGAGCTTGGACCTGGTGGCCGCCGAGACCCCCGCCCGCAACCCCGCCTCGCTGGCCCTGGGCTTGTGCAAGACGCTGGCGGCGCCGGGCGTGGTGGCCGTGCTCGCCTTCCCCGAGGCGCGGCCGGAGCTGCTGCAGCTGCACTTCCTGGCGGCCGCCACCGAGACCCCCGTGCTCAGCCTGCTGCGGCGGGAGGCGCGCGCGCCCCTCGGCGCCCCGGTACGCACGGCGCCGGCAGGTGAACCTGGGAGGCTCCGGGGCGGGAGATCCTGAGATGCGGGGACCCGGGTCCCTGGGACCCGCGGAACGGATGGACTTCTGGACCGCAAATGCAGGCGTCCCGGGGATGCTTAGGAGTCCGATGACGGCGCCGCTGGGTTCGCGGGCCCCGGGACCCTGGATCCCAGCGGATCCCAGAACATGGGAACCAGAGGCAGGAGTCCGGGGGCTCAGAAGCCTAGAGCCCTGGTCCCTCGGTTCCGGGACCCTTGGGGACTTTTCTGGACCCGGGAATACAGAACCCTGAGGACGCCCCCTTTGGGGCAGACCCTTTCCCTGAGCCGTGGTGGTGGGCTCCCGCCACTGCAGCCACCCTTTGGCCCAGGCCCCAGCCCACTCCTTGAGAGTGGCCCCTTCCAGGGCCAAGGGCAGCTCTCGGTTTCCACCAGGCGGGACCATGGCTCTGAGACGGGTCTCCCGCTTTGCTCTCTGGGGGTGGGTCGCCCTTCTTGGGACCTCAGGCCACTGTGACTCCAAAGCCCCCCTCCCCCATCCTCTGCACACTCTCCACCTTTTTTGGAGTTTATTTTCTAGATACACCCGCATCCCCACCACAGGCCCAGATCTGGGATGAAGATTTTATGATGAGATCGGGCGCGTTCAGGGTGGTATGGCCGTAGACTGGGATGAAGATTTTAAAAAGTGAGATGAGGCGAGAAGGGTGAAGGCAGGGCTCAGGGGACCATGTTGTGCCCCAGGAAAAGACCCCCCCACACACACACACCTCCTAGGCCCAGCAGAGAGGAACATGGATCTGGTGGGAGCCGCCCTCCCTCCCAAACCACATTAAAGCTGCTCCAGGACTTCTTTCTCCCCTGGGAGGGGAGACGCCGACCCTGGAAGAGGCCACCAACCCTGCTGTCACTGCTGGGGGCTCATTTTCCTACCCCTGCCTCCTCCCCATGGAAGATGCAGGACCCAAATTTAGGCCTGTGGCGCCCTCTGCTGCCGTCTCTAAGAACTGCGCTCCTACAGTAGGAACTGTCGGGGTTTTTGTGGGGACGAACTGAGCAGCTGTGCCCAGCCTGTCCCCCAGCACTGGGTGCCCTGTCCTCAGGCAGGCAACATCCCACCCACCTTAGGTGTCTGTCAAAGCTCTCCCCTCTTTCTTCCTTTCTTTCTTTCTTTTCTTTTCTTTTCTTTTCTTTTTTTTAAAGCTCTCCCCTCTTTCACAGGCTGATCAAATCTAGAACTTTCTGGGTGCCATGGAGCACAAGGAACGCTTTAGCCCCTGGTTTGCCTAGCTCAGGGGCGGTGATGTGTAGGAGTCTTAAGAGGAAGCACTCTAGCCTGGCTCCCAGCATGAAGTCATCAGCCAGAGTATGATCATGGAGCCTTAGTCCTGACTCTTGAGGGGTTCCCAGACAGGAGGGGTGGGTGAGGTCAGGACTGTGGTGAATGAGGGATTTGTGTTTGCCTGAGTTGTGAGGGTGGCCTCAGTTTATCGAACACCTAGTGGTGGGAGTGGAAAGGACATGGTGGTCACCAGCCCTAACTGTGACCACCCCCTCCCCAGAACCCCTTTCATCTCCAGCTGCACTGGGCCAGCCCCCTGGAGACGCTGCTGGAGGTGCTGGTGTCGGTGCTGCGGGCCCATGCCTGGGAGGACGTCGGCCTGGTGCTCTGCCGCATGCGGGACCCGGGGGGCCTGGTGGCGCTCTGGACAAGCCGGGCTGGCAGGGCCCCGAAGCTTGTGCTGGACGTGAGCCGAGCGGACGCCGGCGATGCGGGGTTGCAGGCCGGCCTTTCCCTCCTGGGGGCGCCAGAGGGAGGCTCAGCCCCGGTACCCGCGGCTGTGCTCCTCGGCTGTGACGTGGCCCGTGCCCGTCGGGTGCTGGAGGCCGTCCCTCCCGGGCCCCGCTGGTTGCTGGGTACGCCGCTGCCTGCGGAGGCCCTGCCCACGGAGGGCCTGCCGCCTGGGCTGCTGGCACTGGGCGAGGTGGCTCGACCCTCCCTGGAGGCCACCATCCACGACGCGGTGGAGCTGATGGCGCGGGCGCTGGGCAGCGCGGCCCGCGTGCAGCCGGAGCACATCCTTCTCCCCGCCACCACCAACTGCGACGACCCGAAGCCAGCCACACTGCGGTCCTCCGGCCACTTCCTGGCACAGTGAGTGGGGACCCTGCTGTGGGAAGGGGGTGCAGCTTCCGCGTGGAGCTGCCTCTGTCTGGGGCGACATTACTGGGCACTTGCTATGCCAGGTACTGTGGCCTCACGACAGGGTGGCTTTGTCCCCGTCTTGGTGGAAACAGGCCTGAGAAAGGAATTCTGGTGGAGGGCGTGCTTGGTTGGCTCTTTGGGAGAAGCGGGAGAGGTCAGCGGGCATGTGTCTCTGCCTGATGCCAGGGGAGGGCTAGAGGGTGGACAGCACCTCAGAGCCAGGGGGCGATGCCTGGGCGTTCAGCATTGACTTCATGTCCCTGCTGGTAGAGATCTGGTGTGTGCATTCACAGTGGTCCCTGGTACATGCTGAGAGGTGGGGAGCAGGGTCTGAGCTTTGCTGGGGGGACTACCACTACTTGATGCCTGTTTGCCCCCCACCTTCTGCCAGGTTCCTGAGCAACACGTCCTTCCAGGGCCACACAGGGCCAGTGTGGGTGACGCGCTCCTCCCAGGTGCACGTGTCCCGGCACTTCCAGGTGTGGAGCCTGCGCCAGGACCCGCGGGGCACCCCAGCCTGGGCCACACTGGGCAGCTGGCGGGAGGGGAGGCTGGAGTTGGAGCCAGGGGGTGCTGCCGTGCGGCCCCCATCCCCGCTGGGGGCCCGGGTCCGGCCTAAGCTGCGTGTGGTGACCCTGGTGGAGCATCCGTTTGTGTTTGCCCGAGAACCGGACGAGGATGGGCAGTGCCCAGCAGGACAGTTGTGCCTGGCCCCTGGCACCAACGACTCCGCCACCCTGGACGCACTGTTTGCTGCCCTGGCCAACGGCTCGGTGTCCCGTGCTCTGCGCAAGTGTTGCTATGGCTACTGCATTGACCTGCTGGAGCGCCTGGCAGAAGACACGCCCTTTGACTTTGAGCTGTACATTGTGGGCGATGGCAAGTACGGCGCCCTGCGGGATGGCCGCTGGACGGGCCTGGTGGGTGACCTGCTAGCTGGCAGGGCCCACATGGCAGTCACCAGCTTTAGCATCAACTCGGCCCGCCTGAAGGTGGTGGACTTCAGCAGCCCCTTCTTCTCCACCAGCCTGGGCATCATGGTGCGGGCGAGAGACACGGCCTCGCCCCTCGGGGCCTTTATGTGGCCGCTGCACTGGTCCATGTGGCTGGGCGTCTTTGCCGCCCTGCACCTCACCGCGCTCTTCCTCACGCTGTATGAGTGGTGCAGCCCCTATGGCCTCACACCCCGCGGCCGGAACCGCGGCACCGTCTTCTCCTACTCCTCGGCCCTCAACCTCTGCTACGCCATTCTGTTTGGACGCACGGTGTCCAGCAAGACACCCAAGTGCCCCACCGGGCGTCTGCTCATGAACCTGTGGGCCATCTTCTGCCTGCTCGTGCTGTCCAGCTACACGGCCAACCTGGCTGCCGTCATGGTCGGGGACAAGACTTTCGAGGAGCTCTCCGGGATTCACGACCCCAAGGTGGCTGGCTGTGGAGGCTGTGGCCAGGGCTGGGGGGTTCCCACTCACACGCTACCCATCCCGAGACCCAACCACGTGTGGCCATTTACTCATGCAAACATTTATTGAGCAGCTGTGGTGTGCGGGCACTGGGGACACAGCTGGGACAAAATAGGTGACAGTCCCCCTCCCTGGTGGAGAAATGGCAAGAATCAAGCTAGAGAGATAAGCAAAACAGATGGTGTGTGAGTGCCAGGGACAAAAATAAGGCAGAGGAGGGACACAGGACATTTTCTTAAATGGAGGTCAGAAATTCCTCTGGGAGGGGGTGACATGAGGGACTTTTATATAGACATGAGAGAGGAGAGGGCACAGCCCCCATGCAAAGGCCCTGTGGCAGGACCTTGCCTGGTATTGCTGGGGTGTTGGAGGAACATCCAGGAGGAGAAAGAAGGAGCAGGAGGGAGGGAGGTGAGGTCAGGGAGGTAACAGAGTGGGCAGGTCATGCAGGGCCTATGGATGCAGGAGGCCCTGGGCTTCTAAAGTAGTTCCCTCTGAGATGAAACTTCTGGGGCCCTGGAGGGCTGTAGCAGAGCAGGGGTGTGCCCCATTATACATTTTTACTTTTAAAAACTTTTATTTATGTATTTAAAATACTTTTATTGATTTCAGACAGGGAGAGGGAGATATAGAATCATCAATGATTTATATAATTTCATCTTAAATACTTGGAATTTTTACAAATATTAGACCCATTTTCCCAGTTTGATTCATTTGCAGATGGTAGAAATCTGAGCTCTTGAGTTCCCTCTCATTTACTTCCTAGTGTCTATTGAAGAAATAGTTGGGTTTTTGTTGTTCATAACATCTCCTACTGTTTGAATCTGGCTGATTGCATCCTCTAAGGTAGGGGTGTCGAACTCAATCAGAGAAGGGGCCAAAATCTAAAATCCAGCCTAAATCGTGGGCCGAATGGTTTACTGAACAGTCATAAACTGTCATTGTGATGGAAACGCAGCGGAGTGCAGTGATGACAGCGCGGTGCGGGCCACATTGCAAGGCCTGGCGGGACGGATTTGGCCCGCGGGCCTTCTGTTTGACACATGTGTCTTAGGCAATCCTGCTAGCGGTTCTCAACCTGTGTGTCTCAAACCACTGCTGTAGAGTCTAAAACCATCGGAAAACAGATATTTGCATTACGATTCATTAACAGCAGCAAAATTAGTTATTTGCCCTTGGCCAGAAAGCTAAGTCCCGTGGCCCTTTGATGAGAAGGCTAATGCTCTGACCACCACAGACCAGGGCATGGCTGTGGGTGTTCTTAGGCAGAGCTGGCCCCACAGGATTTGCAGGACAGGCCATGGGATGAAAGGAGGGAGAACAAGGAGCCCTGGAGGAAGTGGAGGAAGTCTGGAGCTCAGGGCCATGTCTGTGTGATAGACTTCGGGTAGCGTCTGCCCACAGGGGACACTAGGTCATGTCTGGGGTATTGGTGGTTTCACGGTGGGGGCGCTCCTGGCATTGTGAGGATGGGGCCAGAGATGCTGCTCTACACTTGCAGTGCCTGGGACCATCCTCCACAGAAAATGACCTGGCCTCGTGTCAGCCGGAGGGGAGACGCTGGTTAAGAGCTTTGGGCCTGGGTGGGAGGCCAGAGCAGTCGGGTGGGAATGCAGGTGAGTGCAGAGAAGGGCCTGGCACTGACCACTCACCTGCCCACAGCTGCACCACCCGCCCCAGGGCTTCCGCTTCGGCACTGTGTGGGAGAGCAGCGCAGAGGCCTACATCAAGAAGAGCTTCCCTGAGATGCACGCGCACATGCGGCAGCACAGCATACCCACAACACCCCACGGCGTTGCCATGCTCACGTGAGGCCAGGGCAGACAGCAGGATTGGGGGGCGGGGAGGAGGCAGGGAGGCCTTGCAGGGCAGGTGTTCACCCCCTCCACATCCCCACAGGAGCGACCCCCCCAAGCTCAATGCTTTCATCATGGACAAGTCGCTCCTGGACTATGAGGTCTCCATCGACGCCGACTGCAAACTGCTGACTGTGGGCAAGCCCTTTGCCATTGAGGGTGAGAGGCCACTGAGACCAGTGACCCTGCAGCAGCAGGGAGCCACTGCGGGCTCAACGTGGGCACAGCTCCCCTGGGCTGTGTCCAGTCTGGCCCCAACCCAATTCCTGGCCTTCATCAGGTTATGGCATTGGACTCCCTCAGAACTCACCGCTCACCTCCAACCTGTCCGAGTTCATCAGCCGCTACAAGTCCTCTGGCTTCATCGATCTGTTGCATGACAAGTGGTACAAGATGGTACCTTGCGGGAAGCGGGTGTTCGCTGTCACAGAGGTGGGACAGGGCCTGGGATACAGGGTGGGGGTAGAGTGTGGGGGCCCTGAGCCTGTGGGTTGTGGTGGCCAACCCCCTGATCGTAAGATGTGTATTTGTCTGCTTTTGTGCAGTCCTATTCATCCTACAAAATCCCAGCTCCTTAGAACCTTGCTCCAAAATATGGAGGCCTGGCCTCCCAATCCAACTGTACAGCCCCAGGCCCAAACTGTCCTCCAGGCCAGGGCTCCCCAAGGGTCTACCATGACCATGAAGGGCTTGTGCCTGTGTCCCACCTCTGCAGACCCTGCAGATGGGCATCTACCACTTCTCCGGTCTCTTTGTGCTGCTTTGCCTGGGCCTGGGTAGTGCCCTGCTCAGCTCTTTGGGGGAGCACATCTTCTACCACCTGGTGCTGCCCTGTATCCGGAGGGGTAACAGGTTGCAGTACTGGCTACACACGAGTCAGGTGAGGAGATATCACAGGGTGGGCAAGCATGGGTAACCTCCCAACCTGACTCAACACAGCCTCTATCTGGCTCACAGAGAATCCACCTCGCCCTCAACACAGAGCCTGTGGAAAAGCAGAAAGAGCCTGAGCCAAGGTAAGGGGCTCCCACTCCGCAGCTCCTGCACTCGCCTCAGGCCTGCCATTTTACACCTGCAGAGCCGAACCACCAAGTCCATGCCTCCCACCCCTCACAGCCTCTCAGGAACCCTGACCCCAGAAAGCAGAGGGACCACCCGTTCCTTGGGGGATAGTGATCCAGCCCCATCCATCCTCTTCCCAGGGATCTGGAGAAGCAACAAGACATACCAACTGCCCGCTCAGGCCAGGGCAACTGGACACGGGTGTGCCAGGCCATGGTGAGGGAGCGTCATCTGCACCTCCTTCGGGAGCCAACCTTGGCCACTGCTCCATCAGTAGTGGGCACAGGTGTGGAGGGGAACCAGCCACCTGAGGGTCCCATCCAGCTCTGCTCCAACGGCCAGCCACCCACCATGCTGCCCACTGGCGCCCCCCGCCCAGGGGAGCTGGAGGAACTGGAGCAGCACATTGCGGATGCACGTTCAAGGCTCCGCCAGGCGCTGGTGCGGCGTGGGGAGCTCCTGGCCCAGCTCCCAGGTGGCAGCTGCGATGGGCCCCTGTGCCTGCTCTAGGCCTCCAGTGGTCTCCACCTGCTTCATTGCTGGGAGTTGGCCATGCCATACCACACCCAGCCCACTTGGCTTTGCATGAGGGCGAATCCTGCAGGAGCTAATCCCAGAACCTGGTGCATGCAGACACTGGCTAGGTGCTGTCAACAGACAGTTTATTCTATATACAAACACAATTTTGTACACTGCAATTAAATAGAATGGAATGAGCACTCTGCAGTCCTCACCGAGTGACATAGTTGGGCTGCTGGCTCTCTCCAGCAGGAGCAAGGCTGGACCCTAGCGCCTGGTTGCTGTTTTTGACAGTTGGCGCCCACACACTGTGTCCCTGTGCCAATACCCCAGCCCTGGCACGCATATGTGGGGGCAGGGGCTGTGGAAAAGGCACTGCGCACAACAGAGCACCAGCTGAGTGCCCAGGACAGTGAGGAGCCCCACCAGTGTTCACCTGGCTCAGAGACGTGCTAGGCTCTCCCCCTAGATACAGCTTGCTCCAGACCTTACTCCAACCCCTTCCAGAGCCTTCTATGGAGACCCCCACCCCTTTTCCTGCCCTAGCTCATCAGCCTGCCTTGATTTGCTGGCTGAGGGGACCCACCACAAATGTGGCAGGGACAGGCTGTGGGCAAGCCCCACACCCGGGGGAGAGAAGCCCATCCCTGGGCAAACCAGATGGACCCCAACCCAAGGCCAACTGGGCAATCCCAGACACCAGGGACAGCCTCCCTGATCCCCAAGGGCTCCAGCCAGGTCACACCCAGCTGGCCTGGACAGCCAGGGACAGAGGCACTCAGCTGCCCAGGACTTAGGAGCCAATTTCCGAAGGTTCATCTGTTGGGGCTGGGGACTCAGGGATGGGCCCACTCACTCCAGCAGCCAGAGGGCCTGTGTCAGGTGTTGGGGAGTCGCTTGGGGGCACACTGTCCGGGGGGGCTTGGAGGCCCCGAGGGAATCCCCCACCCGGGCTCAGGGGGCTAGCTGCCCTCCGCTCCAGAAGGGAGGCGCTCAGGCCAGACAGGAAAGAGGCGTCTGTGATGATGGCAGCTGTCTCTGCCATCCAGCCCAGATCACTACTGGCCGCGGCAGCCACTGAGGCTGCCGCAGCTACCAGGGAGCTGGGTGCTTCAGCTACAGGCCTGGGGACACCACCAGCCCCCAGTGAGCCGGGGTCCAGGGCGGGAGGCTGGCTGGCAGGGTCAGGTGCAGCGGCCGGGGCGCCCC
Source organism: Pipistrellus kuhlii (assembly GCF_014108245.1). NCBI lineage: Eukaryota > Metazoa > Chordata > Mammalia > Chiroptera > Vespertilionidae > Pipistrellus > Pipistrellus kuhlii. The sequence goes on from NW_023425584.1 coordinate 69,617,494, forward strand.
CATTGTTGTTGAGGTCATCCGGCAGCGCCGTGGGGGTACCAGGGCCCAGCGGTGGTGTCTGTAGCAACATCTCCTGGATGCGGATCTGCTGCAGGATGGCGGGCAGCTCATAGTGGTGGAAGAAGTAGATCATGGAATGCTGGAGGGAGAGTGGGCATGGGTCAGGCCCAGCAGAGCCAGACCTCCCAGGGGCTGGACCTCGAGTAGGCGGGCCCCTCACCTGGATGAAGAGCCAGGAGGTGACGAGGGCCAGACTGCTGTACTGCCCGTTGAAACGGTAGTGGTAGGCATAGAAGGCGAAGTGGTACAGGTAGAAGAACCTGCAGGGGGCACAGTGAGGTGCCGCCAGTCCATATCCCACCCTGGCCCCGCCTGCACCCCCGTGGCACTCACCGCAGCCAGTGCCTCTTGCTGGTGTTGGTGTGGCAGCAAATGGCATCATACTGGTCAGCCAGCCACACGATGAGGATGATGTAGAAGGCGGTGGTGGTGTCATTGAAGAACTCCGACATGATAGCCTCCATCCCTACAGGAGACCGTGGGTTGCGGTGGGCATGGTGGGAAGGCCAGGAACAAGGGAGGTGGGTGTAGGGACTGGGTGAGAAGGCAGAATGGTGGGCAGAGAGGTCCTCACCCACGAGGGCCAGGATGACAGTCAGCAGGGGCGCTGCAGGGAAGGCGATGGCCATGTTCATCTCCAGCATCTGCAGCAGGTCCACTGCGGGCAGAGGGTGGCGGGCGGGCAGACCGGGTGAGGCGCCCCTTGGGGGATGGGGTGGGCAGGGGGCCATGGGGGCCTGAGGCTGACCCCACCTTTCCTCCCGCCACCAGGCTGGGAGACTCACCAATGAAGACAAAGATCTGGTGATGGGAGTAGCGGAGCAGCATGGACACGCTCAGGGTCTGTAAGGGAAGGCGTGTAGGCTAGGGAAGGGCCCTGCCCCACACCCTCTGCCCAGCCTGTATCAGGGCACTCACGAAGATGACCATGATGATGAAGGCAGCCAGATAGGATGCTCGGGCCATCCACATGCTCACAAATCGGTAGTGCTCGCCCGACACCACGTTCCGCAGGAAGCCTAGACAGGAAGGCTGTGAGCACCACGGTCTGCCCTCCAGCCCCCAACACTGTGCCCCACACTCTCCCAGCCCTGGTCCCAATCACACCCTTGTTCTCCTCGTTCTCGGCCAGACCCTTCACACTGGACATGAGGATGTCATCATAGCCCAGGAACTCGGCCAGCAGCAGGCGGCTGAAGCGGTCCCCGAAGCACTGGTCCCGTGTGGGATCTGTGGTGGCACACCAAAAGGGGGGCACCTGGTAAGGCCCCCACTGGCCCATATCCATCCCCTGGGCAGTGCTGTGATGGTCAGGCCCTGGGGGATGGTCCCAGACCTCAGTCTTTTAAAAAAATATATTCTTACTAGAGGCCCAGTGCACAAAATTCATGTACTTGAGGGGGGGGGGGTCCCCTCAGCCCAGCCTGCACCCTCTCGCAGTCCTGGAGCCCTTGGGGGATGTCTAACTGCCAGCTTAGGGAAGAAGGCTGAACCCGGCAGTAGGACATCCTTAGTGCTGCCGCGGAGGCGGAAGAGGCTCCGGTCACTGCTGCTGCACTCATTAGCCGAGAGCCCGCCTCTTGGCTGAGCAGCGCTCCCCCTGTGGGAGTGCACTGACCACCAGGGGGCAGCTCCTGCTTTGAACATCTCCCCCTGGTGGTCAGTGTGCGTCATAGCGACCGGTGGTTCCACAGTTCAATCTATTTGCATATTAGCCTTTTATTATATAGGACTGATTTCAGAGAGGGAGAGTGATGGAAATATCGATGATGAGAATCACTAATCTGCTGCCTCTGCACGCCCCCCATTGGGGATCAAGTCTGAAACCTAGGCATGTATCCTGATCAGGAATCAAACTGTGACCTCCTGGTTCATGCGTTGATGCTCTATTACTGACCACACTGGCTGGGCCAGGTCAGACCTCCATCTTTAAGTGCTTCTGGATCACTCCCTACCATGGCCCTCCCCAGGTTGACTCACCCAGGGTGACTACCATGACTGGGATGCTGAGCCGCTGTCGTGTGGCCTGGGACAGGCGCAGGAAGCCGTACTCCAGCGAGTACTCCACAATGTACTCATCCTGTGGCCACACTGTGGGTGAGAATGGCCTGTCACCTCAGAGCCTCAGCCAACCCCACCTCCCTCCTTCAGAGGCGGGGCCAGAGAGGGAGTGTGACCAGCGCCCAGGAGCACCTCTATTGCCTCACATGCTGCTGACAGACAGGGAGATGGACGCTCAGAGTGGCCATTCTCCATGTCCAAGGGTGTGACTCCCCCTGACATCTTAGCAACACATACCTTTTGAGGGTGTCTCAGGGAAGGGGAACTCCTGGCTATCATTCAGGGCCTCAGGGCCACCGGGCGGCTTGAACACCTTGGGCTCAATGTCCAACTCAAACTGTGGGTCACCAGGAGACAGGGTGTCAGTGGGCCCTTGTCTGGCACAGAGGCCCCTCTCCTGCCACCTGGAAGGAGATGCACTCCGCCCTGTCCACTGTAACCCCAGCCTCTGCCAGAATGCCCTCCACCTCTGGGGCGGAAGGGCCTCTGACCGGCGTCTCATGAGAAGACCCTCACTCAGCACCAAGATCCTGGCCATCTCCAGGTGCGTGTCTGTGCCCCAAAGTTGGGGATGGGGCCCCACACACCCACCCTGCGGGCAGCCGTGTCATCTGGCCCTCAGCCCAAACCCTCCGGGAGCCTCCTCAGCATCCCCAGAATGAGGCCAGCCCTTTCAGGTAACAGTCTGCTGTGCAGCACCCACATCCCATCCCGAGGCGAGTGCCAGGCCTTGCAAGGTCCAGAGTTTCCCCAACAGTGACATCCTTCTGCACACTCACCTGGATGGAGTGGTTCCCAAACATCTCCATGGTCAGCTCCTCCTCCTCCTCTTCCAGCTCCAGGCCACCAGGCTCTGGGAAGCTGCTGTGACCACTGTCACAAAACTGCAGGAAGACTGGCGCACGGCTTGAGTTCTGCTGTACTTCCACGCGTAGGACGCCCTCTCGTGGCCACTTGTCGCGCACATGCTCCAGGCAGTTGATGGGAGACCGGGAGAACACGATGTGGATATAGGCCAGGACGAAGAGCACGAACAGGGCCTGGGGGCAGGGGCCCCACCAGAAAGTGAGGCCTGAGCTTTGTTGGGGAAGGAAGGGAACCCCAGGGCTCTGAGTTCCCTAAGCTCCAAACCCACCGTCCTCTCCTGGCAGCAAGGGTCTTGCGGGTGTCCAAGATCCTGACCACCTGCTCTATGAGCCAGGATGAGGCACTCTTATGTGCGTGTGGAATTATTCCCTGGGAGGCCCAGCCCAGGTGCCACCACCCCTGGGCCACCTGCTGGGCTCCCACTGTCCCCAAGAGGCCTGCCCAGCTGCCTCACACTCTGCCCTGTCCTCACAGTGCCCCTGACATCACCAGCTAAAAACAGCCTTCCTTGCCCGCTAAGCACTCTGCACCCCTCCCATGATGACAGGGCCAGCTTGCTCTGCCTCTCTGAGGGTTTCTCCATTAGTAAAATGGGGATGGCAGGGGTCTCATCTGGTGGTCCTATCCTCAGGGGGTGGCGCCAGGTGATGCTGCTGCTCAGCACTCCAGTGATCAGGACAGCCCCCACAAAGAGCAAGTGGCCTGATATCAGAAGTGCTGAGGGGGGTCCCTGCCTTAAGTCACCAACAGCAACTTCTGCCCGACTCAAAGTGCATCCAAGGGACCTCCATTTGGATCTATTTAGGAACACCCTCCTCCCCAAGAACTCACCTCTGACAATCTTGTTTCTCAGGGGGCCCAGTTGGATAAGTGTTACTTTCCCAGCCTGGAGGCCATGTCCACGGCATCACCCCATGCATCCCACCCACTGCCCTGCCCTGGGGGAAAGGGCCCAGCTGGTCCCATGTGGTGCCAGCCTTCCCAGGAGAAAATGAATGTCAGGGAACTGGCGACGCCAGGGGCTACTCAGTCAGAGACCAGGGTGACCCCTTGGAGGGGCCAGCACACAAGCTCCTACCGAATGACTCCTCTCCAGGACCAGCTCACTGTGTGGGCCAGAACCACAGATTGGAAAAGCCTGGGCCACAGAGACCAGAGCTCAAAGCCTTTCTCTGCCCTCTGACAGGGACACTGATACTCAGGCAGCTGGTGAGTTGCCCATGGCTACACAACCACCAGAACCCCATCCCTATGGGGCCATGAGCCCCAAAGGGTAGTACCAATGCCAGCTGTGGACACCTGGCTTCCCCTCTGGAGTCTGCTCTGCAAAGTGGGCAAAGGCCAGGTCATGAAGGCACCGACTCCTGGCTGGCAGCAGTGGCTGAGACCTGAGGATGGGAGAGGCCCCTTCTCTGAGCACACTGCTGCATGCCTGGATCCAGCCAGCCCAGTCTCCCCAGTTGCGTAAGCTCCAAGATCTCTCTTGGGCCAATGTAAGCTGTTTCCTTCACTTGCAGACAACAGTGCCACTGAAGGATGGAGATTAGAGCATCACCAAGATCTCAGCAGACAGACATTGTAGCACCTGGTCGTTCAGGTCTCAGCAGAACAGCTGAGGCCTCCGAGAGGTGAGGATGGGGCTGGGTGAGGCAGTGTGGGAGGCCTCCTACAAGCCAGCTTGCACCCCAGCCTTTCTTTCCAACATAGTGTCTGGGGACCATTAAGCTGGTGATAGGAGTTCTTAAGTGCAGGGGGCAGGGCCTGGGACCCATAGCTGTGGCAGGAAGCACTCAGTTAACCTGGAAGCCTCCATGTCCAGCTCCCAGCCCCGCTCTCCAGGCCCGGGGGCCGGCCAGCAACCCAAGTGCCTCCACATCTAACAGTAGAACCCAAATGTCTGCGATGTCTGCGCCCCAGCCCCTCCCTGGCAGTACTCGGATGGCAAACTAAATGCCTGTTTCTCCCTTTTCTCAGCTGGGCCAAACAACAACTGGAACCATCCCTCCACTAAGGAACCCAGAACCCTGGTGCCCAGTGAGCTCTGGGCCCACACCTGAGCGAGCCAGCCCACTTCTTGGAGGAACCCAGATCAATGGCGGTCCTTCCTGAGCTGCACACATGGTTGAACCCTCTATGCCACCTGAGGGAGGATGGGAGGGAGGTTTGTGTACAGCCTCTTGCTATGACATGAGTAATAGCAATGGCTGTGACTTTGTCACTAACCCTGGTAAGGTGACCTCAGCTGGATCACATTCCTCTGTAAGGCTAAGAGGAGGAAGAGTTGGGGTATGGGACTGGTGGAAGGTCCCAAAGAGGGGAAGAGCCCAAGAAAAGGAGATGCAGAAGGAAGAGACCGAAGGGGGAGCACATTTCTAGTGCAGGTGGGTGGTCCTAGGGTGTGGCCTAAGGGGAACAGGGAGTGTCTGGAATCTTTCCCAGTTTGAGGACTGGGGACGTGGGCCAGGTCAGGTAAGAGAGGGCAGGATTGGGGGGAGGGGAGGAAGGGGTGTCCTCCCAAGGCTGAGGATCCCACGTGCATAGTAGGGCTGGCAGGGGTCCTAGGCAGGTCAGAACAAGGCTCCAGGCCTCCAGGAATTGGGCCATCAGAGGAAGAGTGAGGCCGAGCATGGGTGCTGCTTGGAGAGGACCGGGAGTTCCTGGAGTCGGGATCAGGTACCACCCACAGGGAGAGACTTGGGTCTTCCGAGGTGTCAGAAAAGGGGGTCAGGAGCTAGGGCGGCAGACAAAAGGGGAGGGTACCCAACGGATCGGACCCGGTCTAGACCTCCAAGTGAAGGGGGCTGGCTGGCTGTCCTGGGCGGGACCAGGGTCAGAGGTTGCCAGTCTGGGGGGTGGATCCGGCCGTTGGTCAAGAGTCGGGGGTCGGGGCCACGGTCACCTTGAGCAACACGAAGAACTCGAAGAGACGGCGGAAGGCGGGTGGGAAGAGCCGCGAGTAGGTGACTGCCATCTTGAAGAAGAGCGCGTGGAAGAGCCGGTCGCGCACGTTGATGAGCGGGTTGGGGTTTAGGTTGGGGGTGCGGGGCCCGCGCGCGGGGGCAGGGCCGCCGCCGTTGGGCCCGGGCCCCGGGGCTCCGGGCGCCGCGTGCTCCGACATGCCGCCCAGGGTCGCACCCTAACGGCCCGCAGGTCCCCGAGGGCGCCTCCCGGCCGCCATCGGCCGTCCTCTCCGCCGCCGCGCTCCTCAGGGCCCCAGGGCCGCCGCCGCCGCCATCTTCCGCCTCCACGGCCCTGCTGACGCCAGCGAGTCGCAACACCGGAAAGAGCGGCCCTTCCACGCCCGCGGGGAACGTAGGGATGCGGGCGGAGGGCCCGCGGCGGCCCCGCCCTCTCACCGGGGCGCGCCGGGGGGCGGGGCTGCGGAGGCCCGGTCTTTTACATGCTGCCCCACAATACCCCGCGGCTTCTGGGACATGCTTGGACGGTAAAACTAGTTAGTATCTGAGGGTTTTACGTGATCAAAGACACCTTAAATAAGTAGAACGGTAGGAAATGTTCATTGACGAGGCGCTGTACGGAGGCAGGTCAAATGGAAGTGTAAACTATATCTCTCTAACTGAAAAGTAATTTCCCTGGTAGCCTTTAAATGACCTGAGTTCCAACAGGGACTATGGTCATTGTGTAAGTTGCTGCGGTTCTCAATTCCATGTCTGCTTCTTACCACAATATGGTGGTGAGGTTGGGCAGTTTGGTAAAAACCAGCGACAGTCCTTTACAGTGAGGGGAGTGTGGTTTGTCAAGCTGGGCTTTTGCAGTGAGGGGAGTGTGGTTTGTCAAGCTGGGCTTTTGCCACCAGCCTTTATTTTTCCCCAGTGGATTTGAAGACTGCGCAGGAACCAGGTGGAGATCCCTGAGGGTTCAGGCTGAAACCAGCCCTCTGACATCTCCCGAGGGGTCCTGGATTTCGAGAGGGTGCAGGCCAGGCCGAGGGACCCCACCAGTGCATGATTGGGGCTAGGGAGGAACATGGGAGGTTGACCAGTTGGGGAGGGATTGAGGGAGGATTCCAGGGCATGTCCTGCCCATCTGGCTCAGTCCTGATCAGGCCAGACCCCAGCAGCAAGTTAATCTACTGATCAGAGCACCTGCCCCCTGGTGGTCAGTGCACATCATAGTGAGTGGTTGAGTGGACTAAGCATATCATTAGCATATTACACTTTGATTGGTTGAATGGACAACCAGACAACTGGATACTTAGCATATTAGGCTTTTATTCTATATCTATAGGATCAGTCTGAGTTCCTTGAGCAGAGGTCCTATAATTACAAGCACACCTCATTTTATTGCCTTTCACTTCCTTGTGCTTCACAGGTGTTATGGGTTTTTTTGTGTGTGCTTTTTTTTTTAATGTATTTTATTGATTTTTCACAGAGAGGAAGGGAGAAGGATAGAGAGCTAGAAACATTGATGAGAGAGAAACATCGATCAGCAGCCTTCTGCACACCTCCAGAAGTGTGCAGCAACCAAGGTATATGCCCTTGACAGGAATTGAACCAGGGACCCTTCAGTCCGCAGGCCAATGCTCTATTCACTGAGCCAGACCAGCTAGAGCTATAATAGTATTTTTTAAAGAAATTATTTCACCCTGTGGTCAGGTGGTTGAGCATTGACCTGTGAACTGGGAAGTCACAGTTTGATTTCAGTCAGAGCATATGCCCAGGTTGCAGACTCAATTCCCAGTGGTGAGTGTCCAGCAGGCAGCCGATAATGATTCTCTCTCATCATTGATGTTTCTATCTCTCCCTCTCTTAAATTAATAAAAATGTACTTACAAAAATTATTTTCAACCACTTAAAAATGTAATATCCATTCTTAGCTCATGGGCCACCAAAAAAAAGAAAAAAAGGCAGTATCTGGATTTGGCCTATGGGTCCAAACAGCCCCAGCCAGTAGAAATAAAAGACAAACCACACACATAATTTTCAACTTTCTAGATGAATTAAGAACAGTTTTGTAAAATATTTCACATCACTCTATATCTCAAAAATATCATTTTAGCATGTGATCAATATGAAAAATGACCAATGACGTTTGTGACACCTTTTTCTGGACCATGTCTTTGAAATTTGGCTTGTTTCCCACTCACAACACAACTAGAAACATCTATGAAAGAAACATCCATCAGCTGCCTCTTGCATGCCCCATACTGGGGAGTGAACCTGCAACCAGCCATGTGCCTTGACCGGAAATCAAACCAGTGACCTCGGTGTATGGGACAATGCTCAATCAACTAAGCCACATTGGCTAGGGCTAAGGTGCCAGCTCTTATGTGGCACAACGTCCCAGGCACATTTGGGGACGTGTGGTGAATATCAATGCTGGGAAGCAGACCATTTCACAGGTGGAGACTGAGGCTGGGTGGTTTTGCTGGGCTTGCCAGCAGGGGCACAGGCTGGCAGGTGTTTCTAGGGTTTGGAGCTATCAAGGCTCAGTCTTCTTGTTTCTGTTTCAGCTCCTGGCCGCCCTAATAGAAATGCTGTAGGGGGACCCAGCACACCAGGATGTGGGCAGGCTGCTGTCCTGTGAGTATGCCAGCCTGGACTGGCATTGATGGTGGTCTTAATCTAGCATCTATAAGGGGTTCAGGAATCTGGAGAAGGTGCTGTGTGTAAATTAATCGAGAGTCCAGAGACAAAACATAATTTTGGAAGGCTTTTTATGGGGCCAGAGGTGCTTGGCTGTAGGAACCAAGCCCTCTCTGGACCCCTTGCTTTTTATTAACTCAAGTTGTCCTAAAGCAAGGTAGATACACATATCAAAGGGTAAAGTTTGGTATATTGAATACATTGTCAGATTGGAGGAACTGCCTAAAGCTGTTCAGGTGTTTGGCTAGTAAGAGGCAATAACCTGTAGATTAAGATGCCCTCAGCTGTCTGGCAGCAAGCAATCATTTATGCATCCTTTTCAGGTTTGAGGAAATGCCCTCAGCCATCCCAGATGATTCAGCCCTGCTAACATGCTGGAATTGGCGTGAGTTGAACACAGGGCTATGGGCATAGGTGGGGGTCACATGCAACTTCTCAGAGACACCCAACTCAGATGGTATCCCTAGAGAGTAAGTGGTTGCCCCCTGGACAAGCACCAGGGGCCAGGGCATGGCAAAGAGACCCATGGCCATGTTGCCAGCAGCCACTGACCTCTGCAGGCTGTCTTAAGACCTCTTCATAGTGCCTCCAGAGCGCCCTGGGGCCCAACTCTTGCCCAATAGGACTTGCATGGAATCTACCTGAACACCCCATGCCCCTACCAGCCTCACAGCTCTCACCTAGACACCAAAAAACCGCACTGTTCCCATACTCAGATTTGCATTGCCTCATTGTTGACCCTGCCACTTTCACTGGTCCCCATTTCACAGGTGATGAAACTGAGACCCAGAAGGGAAGGGACTCCCCCAAGACCATCCAGCTGGAACTTGAACCCTGAAGAAAGGAGTCTTCAGATAGATGGAATGGGAGAATGACAGCCAGAGAAAGAGGAAGCAAACATTGAGAGAGTGGGGAGCCTGCGATGAGTGCTCCCCAGGGAAGGGGCATCGGTAAGTCATCTCTGAGCCCTCACAGAGTCCAACTAGCCACTTGTCAAATGTGTGAAACTCCTATACATGCTTCAGAACCCCATCTCGTGTCTCCTTTTATGTGCAACTTTTCTTGATCCAGCCAGCCAGTGGAGCCTCGACTTCCCTTCCAGGTTCCTCCACCACAGACCCCTTTTTCTGTGCTGTACTTGTTCACATGGGGCAGGGGACTTCGTGCCTGGCTCTGTCTCTCCAAGGATGGGCAGGAGCTAAGGTCTCGTGGAAGCCAGGAACTGCCTAGCAAGGAACTGGCCCAGAGGCTGTGTCAGGGAACTTTTTTTTTTTTTTTAATATATTTTATTGATTTTTTTTACAAAGAGGGATAGAGAGTTAGAAACATTGATGAGAGAGAAACATCAATCAGCTGCCTTTTGCACACCCCCTGCTGGAGATGTGCCCACAACCAAGGTACATGCCATTGACCGGAATGGCTGACACTCCATCCACTGAGCCAAACCAGTTAGGGCTGTCAGGGAACTTTTGATGAATGAACAAATTACTGAATAAGTGAATTAATTTATTCTGTTATTTATTAATTGATTGGTTTATCTGTACAAGCAAACATCACCTATTGAGCACCAACTGTGTGTCTGGTCTGGTAGCTTGGTAGCTTTAGCCTTAACCCCAAGACATCTCCCAACTTCAACTCTGCTATTTCATACACCCCTCCATCCCCCATCATTCCTTAGCCCAGAATTCAAGGTCCCTTCTCATCCCCCATCCCCCAGTCTATCTGCTTGATCTCTACACACTTTGGATCGCTGATGGTCGGTCCCTCTAGGTCTTTGCACCTTTTTTTCTGCCAGGAATCCCTTTTGGACTAGCAAACTCCTACTCATCCATCAGAGCCCCAGCTCCAATGACCCCTTCCTCTGGGGACTCCTCTAGTTCTCTTTGTCCACCACCCACGTATGGAGTTCCTGGAGGGAGGCTAAACTGGGGGGTGCTTCTAAGTGGCAGGGAGGAGCCCTCACTCGTGCACCAAGGGAATTAGGGTTCCGTCCAACAATTCCCTGTCTGCCATCACTGCAGAAAGGGAAACTGAAACCGAGAAAGGGTGAGAGAGCCGCTTACTGGCCCCCCGACAGGGAGAGGGCCGTCGAAAGCCCGCGCCGCTCCCTTCCTCAGTTTCCCTCCGGGACTCCCGGGAAGGAGGCGCCGGCCGGGGTGCAGGGCGGCGGGAGCTCAGGAAGTCCGCGGCCGCAGGAATCCAGCGCATCCCGGCCTTATAAGGGCAACAGCGCGGGGGCCAATCAGCGGCGGGGGCGGGGGCGGGCCCGGTCCGGCCGGCGCACCCGCCAAGTCGGGGTCCCGCCGTCCCGCCGTCCCGCCGCCCTGTCCCGCCGCCGCCGCCGCCGCCGGCATGAGCTCCACGCAGTTCAACAAGGGCCCCTCGTACGGGCTCTCGGCCGAGGTCAAGAACCGGGTGAGTGAGGGGCTCCCGCACATCTGGGAGAGTGGCGCCGGGAGGAAAGTGGCCCTCCTCGTCCGGCATCTGCCGTTCTGTTCTGGGGCGCCCACCGAGACCCCCGGGATTCCGGGGAGCAGAGAGATCTGCGACCTGGCACTGCCCCAGCGTCCAGGAGTCATTAGGGCCGACTCCCTCCCAGGCCCCCCCTCCCGCCCCAAACCCCACAGCCCTGGGCCCGAGAGAAAACCGAGGGGCTGGAGGCCCGGCAGCCAGCCCCTCCTCCCCCGGCCACACGTCTGTTTGGGGGCCACTTAAGCCGCAGGAGGGGAAGCGGGTGGACCAGATGTTGTTTGTAAATTAGGGTGTGGGCACCCCCACAGGAATTTCCCAACCTCTTACACCTGGGAGGGAGGCAGCGAGGGGAAGTTGATGAGAGGAGGAGGAGGCCTGCTCGGGCTGTTCCTTGTACATGTTCTTTGTCTCCCTCTGACAAAGGAGCAGCACAGGGGTCCGAAGGACGCCTGGTCCCCTAAAATGTGTGTTTCATAACCTGGACACACGGGGTGGGGCCCACGGGAGACACTTTTTAAGAAAACCTTTGTGGTTCTGGCTCAGAGAGAGGCAGACACTTTTGGAGGGTCACACAGCCTGGCCCATCTAGGGAAGGGGGAGCACAGGAGGTGATTCCAGATCCATGGGGAGGTCTCAGGCCTGATAAGCAAGGGCCTTTCCAGCTGAGGGGCATTTGCCATTCCTGCACACACACACCCCCTACACACACATACACATACATCCTCCCACCAGACACCTGGGAAGGAAGCACTAGGGCACAGTCTGGCAGCCCCGAACGGGCACCTTAGGCAGTTGGCACCCTAGGACCTGCCACAGGAGGGAGAACTCTCCAGGGAGAACTCTCTTAGGAGCCTCCCTCTATCCCATTGACAAAAGGGGAAGCTGAAGCTTAGGAAGCCATGAGCTAGAGAAGAGTCACTCAGCAGGCTCTCCCCCTCACCCCCCATGAGTCCCCCTCCGACACAGGGCTCAGAGCTGCCCAGGACCACACAGCTTGCAAACGGCGCCTGATGACCCCTGGTCCTCCTGGCCCTGGCGTTTACCCCTGGCCATCAGGAAGCATGTGAGAGCCGGGTAGCTTCAGAGGCGGAGTGAGAGAGGGGCAGGTTGATACCTGCACGAGTGAGTAAGGCCAGAGGCGGCCTGAAGTCAGGCCTCAGTTTGCAAGTTTGGAGTGTGAGTTGGCCACCTACCAGCTGGCCACGGCCACTTGTCCCTCTTCCTATGGCTTGGAGCCCAGGGCCTGCCCACTTTTCCAGCTACTTAAAGCAGGAGAGACCCAGAGACCTCTGTCTGGCCCCCGTGCCTCAGTTTACCCCCAGCTGGGTGGCCTGAGGCAGGCGGCTGTCGATTGTGTCCCTCTGAGCAATGGCCACTTGATTCTGGGCTGTGTGACGGACTTTTGGACCATGGGGAACAGCTGGTCCCAATTTAGCAGATTTCGCAGAAGGCGGTGGCTGCATTCCTGGCAGTTTGCGGTGGAGAAGAATGCTCAGGCCACTGTGGGGAGGGGCAGGCGCCTTTGCCCAGGACCCTGGCCCCCTCCAGCCGCCATGGATGGGCCCCAGCTGGGCAGGCGTTCTAGGCATCCAGACCAGCCCCTCTGCCTCCGGCTCAGCCCTCAGGACGTGACCCTGCTCATTCCTCTGAGCTGAACAAAGCTTCCTCGGGGCTGGGCTGCTCCCCCAGCCCTGGGAACCTGGAGCCCGGGCCCGAGGGGCTGGGCCCAGCGGATCGGGTTAGCCGATCAGCCTCCTGCCTTTGTCTCCCCTGGGCTCTGGGCGAGGGATTCCGTATCCTATCACGAGGGTATATATGCAGTCACCAGGGGGCAGGCCAGGGTTCAGGAGACCCCTGTGCAAACCACTCCAAACTTTGATGGGAAACTGAGGCACGGGGAAGAGAAATCATGGGGGAGTTGAGGCGGAGCTGAGTAGGAATTAGGTCTGCAAAAAGTTTCAGTCCCCTGGGGGATGGGAGGAGAGGAAAAGTGGGGATCTGTGAGTAGAAGTGGGCAGGGGGTCTGGAGCAGAAAACACCCAGTTTTATCCAGTCTGGTCCTGAACGGGGGCTGGCTCAGCTTTCTCCCACTCCTAAGGACTGCCCTGGAGCTGACCAACTCTGCCCATTTTGGCCTGGGTCTCCCTGACTTCTTGGGGCTCCCCTGGGCTTCAGCCATTCAGACTCTCTCAGCCGTTGAGATGATGGGGGACCAAGAGTACTTTTTTTTTTTTTTTTTTTTAAATATATTTTATTGTTTTTTCACAGAGAGGAAGGGAGAGGTATAGAGAGCTAGAAACATCGATGAGACAGAAACATTGACCAGCTGCCTCCTGCACACCCCACACTGGGGATGTGCCCGCAACCAAGGTATATGCCCTTGATCGGAATCGAACCTGGGACCTTTCAGTCCGCAGGCTGACACTCTATCCACTGAGCCAAACCGGTTTTGGCAACCAGGAGTACTTTTATCCAGAGACAACACTAAGCTGGACAGCAAAGCTCAAGGGGGGTTGGGGCAGGATGCATCATAAGCAAGAAGCTATATTTTAACAGAAGGTGGAGGTAAAAGAAGGAAAATAAGGAGGCAGGGCCAGGGAGAGAGGGTACCCGAGGAGGGCCGTCATAGCTCGCGTGGTCAGGGAAGTCCTCTCCAAAGGGGTGACCTTCAAGCTGTGACTGGATGGAAGTAGGGACCCAGCGTGCAAACATCTGAGTCAAAAGGGACAGCACGTGCGAAGGCCCTGAGCCAGTAGCTGGTACGGCCAGTTCTAGGCACAGAGAATGGTTAGGTGGTCCCTCTGTAAGTTAAACAGAATCACCACGTGACCCTCCATCCCACTCCTAGGTATGTCCCCAAACTAATTAAAATAGGCATTTAAGAAAACCTGTACAGCCGAGACTGGTTTGGCTCAATGGATAGAGCGTCGGCTTGGGGACTGAAAGGTCCCGGGTTCGATTCCGGTCAAGGGCATGTACCTTGGTTGCGGGCATATCCCCAGTAGGGGGTGTGCAAGAGGCAGCTGATCGATGACTCTCTCTCTCATCAATGTTTCTAACTCTCTATCTCTCTCCCTTCCTCTCTGTACAAAATCAATAAAATATGTTTAAAAAAAAAAAAAAAAGAAAAAGAAAGAAAACCTGTACATGGATATTCACAGCTGCAGGATTCACAGTGGCTGAGAGATGGAAACGGCCTAACTGGTCCATGGATACACACAATGGGGTCCATCCACACACACAACGGAATATTAGTCAAGGAAAGGGATGAGGCACTGACATGCTGCAACATGGATGGATGGACCTTGGACACATGCTACTAGTGAAAGAAGCCAGACGCAAAAGGCCAAAAAGGCCTCATAGTGTGTGGTTCCACTTATGTGAAATGTCCAGAACAGGCACATCCACAGACAGGAAGTGGGAACAGAAGGGTTTGGCACCACTGGAAGTGGATCAGAGCCAGAGTTTGTCAGGGAGAGATAGGAGCGTGTCTGTGGAGGGTGGTTTATCTGTGCCTGTGAGTGTCCCTGCCGATGGGACAGCGCTGTAGTGTGGGGTCGTTCAGACCCCTCTGTCTCCTCCCTATGGAGCCACCAGCCTCACCCCATCAGGAGCCTCTGCAGGGTGTGTCCTCATCCCCATCCTATGCCTCTGCTCCTGCAGCTTCTGTCCAAGTATGACCCTCAGAAGGAGGCGGAGCTCCGAACCTGGATTGAGGGACTCACAGGCCTGTCGATTGGTCCCGACTTCCAGAAGGGTCTCAAGGATGGGATTATCCTGTGCACGTGAGTGTGGGTGTGGGCACAGGCTTGTCGTCCGGATCGTCCCACACAGGGTGGTCCTGCTCCAGTTGCTGTTTGAAGCCCGCTTGCTTTTCCCTCAATGAGTCTTGTGTCTTTCTGTGTGTGTGTGTGTGCGCACGTGTGTGTGAGAGATGGCTTTGTTGAGGATCTCTAGCAGGAAACATCCTTGTCTCATGTCCTTCCTTTCGTGGGAGAGCCTCTCAAGTTTCCGGAGGCCTTTCTCTGCTGCATCCTACTCGACTGAAGTTCAAACATTTTATAGTTGGCACATTTGAATGGAAATTCTCAGATTCGCTCCCAGAAATCAGGAGTTCTGGATTATACTCCCAACACCCATTATTGTCACTCTTTAGCATCTTGGGCTTTGTGGGTGAAGATGGCATTTAAAGAGGGGAAACTAAGGCCCAGAAAGAAGCAGTGCGGTTGACAAGGAAAGTGGCTAAGAGAAGAATTAGCCTCTGGGGTCTGTGAGATTCAGGCTCACCTATGCTCATGGAGGTTCCTGCTTCCTCCCCACCCGTGTCTTCCCTCCCCCCAGACTCATGAATAAGCTGCAGCCGGGCTCAGTCCCCAAGATCAACCGCTCCATGCAAAACTGGCACCAGGTGAGGGACTGTCGGGTGCAGAAAGGATGGGGCTGGGGGGACCCCATCTGACCTGCGGGCAGCCTGAGGTCCTCTCACAGCCCCTTTTGTGTCTCCTCCCAGCTAGAAAACCTCTCCAACTTCATCAAGGCCATGGTCAGCTACGGCATGAACTCTGTGGACCTGTTCGAGGCCAATGACCTGTTTGAGAGTGGGAACATGACACAGGTGCAGGTGTCTCTTCTGGCTCTGGCCGGGAAGGTGAGGCCCAGAGAGGGGCAGCGACCTGCCCAAAGCCACACAGCAGACGATACAGATTCACAGAGGCTGACAGTCTACCCCTTCTTGGGCTCACAGTCTGATGGAGGAAGCAGACAAGAAACCAAAAAAAATTTTTATTTTTGTTTAATAAGTCTTTATATTTAAAATTGTTAATTTTTTTGTATTTTTTTGTTTATCATCAACAAGGATATTTTTTCATTGATTTTTAGAGAGAGTGGGAGGGAGGAGAGGAGAGAGAGAGAAAGAGAAATATTGATGTGAGAGAGAAAGATCGATTGGTTGACCGGGGCCAGGGGTTGAACCTGCAACCTAGGCTTGTACTCTTGACTGGGAATTGAACCTGAGGCCCCTGGTGAACAGGCGATGCCGCAACCACTGAAACATTGACCAGGGCAAAACTTTCTGTTTTAGAGCAGTTTTGGGTTCACAGAGGAAGCTACAGCGATTTGCCATATGCCCCCTGGTCAGGTACAGCCCACCCCTGCTCAGACATAGCCTCCCCCACCAGCCACATCCCCGCTGGCGTTTGAACCATTTGTTACCACTGACGAACGGCCAGCACACCTCCTCTGAGCCCAGAGTTTACCAGAGGGTTCCCTCTTCAAGCCATTTTCTTACAAGCTCTCAGGCATGGACTGTGAGACATGCTGGAGGAAGCGGAAAAGATTAGAGCAGCGTGTGGGGTCCAGTGACCCTGAAACAAAGACCAGGGGAGGTTGGAGCGGTGTTTCCAGAGGAAGGAATGGCAAGGCCCTGATGTAGGAATAGGGAGGAGGTTCTCATGTCAGGAATGGTGTTCTGAGTGGTGTTTTCAAGGGCTGCCCAATGAGGACCGGGGAGGGGAGATCAGCGAGGAGCCAGGGCTAAGTGTCCGAGTGAGAGATGGTCATGGCCTGGCCAAGCAGCAGTGAAAGTTGGGTAGAAGGTGATGAAAGATGAGACCCACCACCACCACCACCAGAATGCTTGGCTTGAGCAACAGGAAGGCTGGGGCCAACAGGACTCTGAGTCTGAAGCCTGTCATTGGGCAGCAGGCGAAGGGGACAGGCTCACGCACTCTGGGCCTGGCTCAGGAGTGCAGGCTGCCCCTCCCTGATACTCCCAGCCCCCCTCTCTCCAGGCCAAGACTAAGGGGCTGCAGAGTGGCGTGGACATTGGCATCAAGTACTCAGAGAAGCAGGAGCGGAACTTTGATGACGCCACCATGAAGGCGGGCCAGTGTGTCATCGGGCTCCAGGTGGGCACCGGGGCCCATCAGGGGTGGGGGGGAGAGTCTGCTGTGACCCCAGCCCTGTCCCACTCAGCGGCCTCTTGAGTTTCGGGCAGCCTGACCTCTCCTGCCCGTCTTCCTGCAGATGGGTACCAACAAGTGTGCCAGCCAGTCAGGCATGACAGCCTATGGAACAAGAAGGCATCTGTACGACCCCAAGAACCATATCCTGCCACCCATGGACCACTCAACCATCAGCCTGCAAATGGGCACCAACAAGTGTGCCAGCCAGGTGGGCCTCACCCAGTCCCCCTCGGGCACGCCCCCACCTGGCCCAGACCCTTGTTCTCCATTGGCACCCGCACTCTGGGCTTCCCTCCTGTCTTCTCTGTCTCTGCCTCAGCTTACTATGTGTCCCCAAGGAAATTTCTACCTAGCTCTATGCCTCAGTTTCCCTCAAGGGATTGACTTGAGGTCCATTCAGCTGACATTTTAATTTATTTATTATTTAAAAATATATATTTTATTGATTTTTTTATAGAGAGGAAGGGAGAGGGGGAGAGAGTTAGAAACATTGATGAGAACAAAACATCCATCAGCTGCCTCCTGCACACCCCCTACCAGACATGTGCCCACAACCAAGGTACATGCCCCTGACCGGAATCGAACCTGGGACCTTTGAGTCTACAGGCCAACGCTCTATCCACTGAGCCAAACCAGCTAGCGGCAGCTGACGTTTTTAGACCCTGTGGTTCTCTCTTTCCCTGCTGTGTCGCCTGTCACAGTGTGTGGGGTTTCTGAGCTCTCAGGTTTTCCGGAGGCCTTGGCTCCAGACTAGGAAGCTTCCTGCCTGGCAGGGAGAGCTGGACCCAAACACCCCTGGTTCCAAAGGAGAGGGTCACTGGTAACGAATCCTCTCGGCACAGTCAGGAAAGAGGGTGTCTGAGCAGGGCTTGGAGGGACGCAGAGGATGTGACTGTAAAGGGAGATGGGAGATGGTGTGGACATTTGGGGGCGTTCCATTTCCCTCATCCCTCCCATCCTGATGTTCTCTCTTCCCCCTTCAGGTGGGCATGACGGCGCCTGGGACCCGGCGGCACATCTATGACACCAAGCTGGGGACCGACAAGTGTGACAATTCCTCCATGTCTCTGCAGATGGGCTATACCCAGGGTGCCAACCAGAGCGGCCAGGTCTTTGGCCTGGGCCGGCAGATATATGACCCCAAGTACTGTCCACAAGGCCCAATGGCTGACGGGGCTCCAGGGGCGGTGGGCGACTGCCCGAGCCCAGGGAAGGCCCCGGAGTACCCTCCATACTACCAAGAGGAGGCAGGCTACTGAGGCCCCATCCCTGCAGAGTGTCTCTTCACGCCATTGTCCCATCGGGAATTTGGGGGGTTTTCTACATTTTCATCTTGTTTTTCTATGTGTTTAAGTTGAGGGACTGTGAAAGCCAGATCCAGATGCTTATAGGGTTGGGGTCCCTGCTAGGGCACACCCAGGTAGCAAATTTCCCAGCAGGCTTAGGGCCACGCAGGGGCGGGGGTGGGGGGCAGGGAGAAACCTGTGCAGGGAGGGAAACTGGCCCCAAATGCTTCCGGTTGCTTCTGCCCCTCTTCTCTTTTCTCTGCTGAACAGTTTGTGGTTTCTGCACCAACAGAAGTTTCAGGAAGTTTTACCAAAAGTAATTTTTTTGGGGGGGCGGGGGGCGGGGTGGGAAGGAAGGAAGCTCCTTGGGAGAGGGCTGGACCATGGTCCCCAGATATTTTAGGCATGGTGAGGGACTGCATTCCCCAGACCCTCACAGGGCACCAGAGAGGAAACAGGCAGACAGGACTAGAGAGTTCTGAGTGGTTAAGGCAAACCCTGACCCCCACCTCTTCCACGCTTGTCCCCTCTCCCCCGCCAAGTACTGCACAGGGACCCCCACTAGGAGGCCCTCCCTGGGACCAGCCCCACCCAGGAGCCCTGGGACCAAGAGATAATGTGAAATACCAACTGTGGACCAAAGGCAATAAAAAACTTCTTTTTAAAAGGAAAAGAAGGTGGATTTTCTCTTTATTACTCTCTTCTCATCCTCTCAATTTTCTCTTACCGCTCATCTTTCTCATTCTCTCACTTCCCTCAGACCCCTCTCTTCTCTCCTTATTCTCTCAATTTGGTTTTCATGGACCTAGCCCAGGATAGCCCCGTCAAGGCCAAAGACTGAATCTTCGTCCCAAACGGCTGACACTAGTTCCAAAGAGCCAGCCTAGACCCTAAGAGTCGGCCTAGCCAAAGCCAGTCCTGGAGGGCAGAGCCAGGCCCCAAGAGCCCCACCGAGACACAAATAGCTGAAGCCAGTCCCAAAGGCCGAGCCTGAGTCTGCAGAGCCTTGTGATCCGTTAAGGAATGTTTTACTTCATTTGATTACGTACAGGAGTAGAGAGATAGGCTGCAGTCTCCTGGGCTAGGCCCAGCTCCAAGACTAGCCCTAAAAGCTGAAGATAATCCTGAAGGGATGTCCCAACCCTAGTTCCTAAGCCCAGCTTAGTCCGAAAGGGCGGAGCCAAGGCCGGAAAGCGGAGCCTAGCCCCTGAGAGCCTACTATATCCCCAAGGAGTTGAGTTGAGGCCTGAAGAGATAAATTTAGTCCCCAAAGGGTGACCCTAGCCCCAAAGAGCCCAACTTAGCCAGAAAGAGTTGAGCCCTGAGCTGAAGGATGGAGTAAAAAAGATGATGCTGGGATAGTTGGCAGTCAGGAGGTGTTAGCTTGGATACCTTCTGGGGGCCTGAGGGTCCTGGAGGTGGCACAATGGGACAAATATCTGGTCTTCACAGCTTCACGGAAGGAGGAGAAGCTGAGGCCAAGGGCACATCAGTCTGGGTTGAAAAAATGATTTGAGGGCTAGGACCTGGAATAGGGGAAGAGGCTGGACCTGCCTGGTTTTGAAAGGAGTTGGGAGCACAATACCAAACCGCCACCTCCATCACACACACATACATACACACACACACACACACACACACACACACACACACAGTGAGAGTTGGGGCTCCACCCAGTGCTCCACCACCCAACCTCCAAGCCTTTGCTTGTGAATTGACTATATCAGTTTTCTCCTTGACGACAAACTCCTATTCATCTACAAAGCCCCAACAGCTAAGCCACCTTCCTCCATAGAGCGTTTCCCCCCACACTGCTCACTCTTCCCAGCACCTTGTGAAACACACCCACTTTAACGGAGCGAGAAAACGTGTCGGGGCGACCGTTAGGACCCAGGACTCCACTCTTAGAATGTTGGGGGGCCCCTTCCCTTCGTATCATTCCAGGGACCAACGACTGTGGGGTGAATGGTGAATAAATAGAAGCCCATTTTTTCCTGACAGAGTCTCCGGGTAACAGGGCGAGTCTGGCGAGGGCCCGGATCCTCCAGGGGAGAGGGGGAGAAGGGTCTCCCGCGCCCGGGAGCTACGTATCGCAGGCCGCGATGCAGCCCAGCCGGCGGGCGCGGAGGGCGGCCCGGGTGAGGTGAGAGTGCAACCGCCGCACCTCCCGGTGACGCAGCGAGAGGCGAGGGGTCCTTTTTTAGAAAAACCGGTCCTTGTAAGAAAACCTGCTCGGCGAGGCCCCGCGCTGACCCCACCCACTTCCTCGGAGCGCGGCGCTCCCGTTGGCCCGGCCTGTGAGTGGCGGTTCCGGCAGCCAATGGCAGTGGGCGGAGAACGGGCCGGGCACGCGGGGCGCGAGGTGGGGCGGGGAGGGCGCACCAGGTGCCGGCACCAGAAGTTCAGGGCCCCGGGCCGTTAGGGGGCCTTTTCTTCAAAGGGCCGCGCTTTCACGTCTGCTGTTGGGCAGAGCAAAGGGGGCGAACCCTGAGGGCTGGGGCCGTGACAGGGTCCCCGAGAGAGGAAAGCCCCAAGAGGTGCGAGTGTGGGGCTGGGTGTACGAAGGCAGGTTACCTGGGACCTAGGGGGTGCGGGCCGAGACCAGACTCTCACTCACCTTTGCTTCCTGCGGGTGAGTATTGTGGGACGGCAGAGTTGGCCATTAATTTTTTATTTTTTTAAATATATATTTTATTGATTTTTTACAGAGCGGAAGGGAGAGAGAGAGCTCGAAACGTCGATGAGAGAGAAACATGGATCAGCTGCCTCTTGCACACCCCCTACCGGGGATGTGCCCGCAACCAAGGTACATGCCCTTGACCGGAATCGAACCCGGGACCTTTCAGTCCGCAGACGGATGCTCTACCACTGAGCCAAACAGGTTTTGGCGGCCGTTAATTTTTTAAAAATATATTTTGTTGAATTTTTACAGAGAGGAGGGGAGAGGGATAGAGAGAAACATCCATCAGCTGCCTCCTGCACACCCCCCACCGGGGACGTGCCCTTGACCGGACCCTTCAGTCCGCAGGCGGACGCTCTATCCACTGAGCCAAACCGTCAGGGCTGGCCACTAATTTTTTTTTTAAGGTTTAAACAATTTATTGTGCCCCCAAATGCTAACGGAATGGGATGGAGGGAAGCGCCATGCAGTACCGCGCGATAGCTTGTTGCGCACAGAAAGGCGGAAAAAGTGGGGAGACGGAGGGCGGCACGGTGGTTCTGGCCAGTGGCGCCTACGAGTGGGTACCATAGCGACAGCCGTGGCCAAGGGCGAGGAGCCAATGGGTGGCCACTAATTTTTACACCTGCAGCCCCTTTCCTCATTAGAACCCCTCCAAGCCTGCCTCCAAGTTTTACCAAAGGAGAAACTGAGGCCGCTCTCCCAGATCCCACTTTATGTAAAGGAGAGTTCTAGAGTGCAGCTTCTTTGTATGGGAGCTGTGGCAACTCCCTATTCCGCTGGCGACCTCAGTTTCCCCATCTGTACAGGAATGAAGTAGGCCAATGCTGGACAATTCCAAGCAAGAGATGGGGTCAGGATCACTGGTTCCAGAAGCCTCCATCACTGTCTCTTCTAACCCATTTTCTAGATCTTGGGGGGAGGGGTCTTCTGAGCGATGAATAATACATGAGTGGTAGGTGGAGCTGGGGTCCGGCCTCCAGCTGGATGACTGCCTATCTCTGGGCTCCTGAATTGCCCCCTCTTCCAGCCAGGCGTGTAAATTGTTCACAGTAAATACTTTGCTATCATCATCCAGGAAGAGCGTGGGGGGGTCCCTCCTATGGTCCAGGATAAGGTTGTAGGCCAGGATCTGGAGGCCCTCAAGTGGACTCCAGGTAAACCCTGGAGATGAAAGAGTTACCTAGGCTGAGGCCCCCCCCCCCCCCCCCAATAATTAGTTGATAGCTTTTCCTCACCAGCTGCTAAGGGAGTGACAGCCCTGGCAACCAATCAGATGTAAGGATGACCTCAGGCAGGGCTCCCATTGGTCCCCTTCAGGGAGTAAACACTTTAATAAGTGCTTACTGTTTGCCTAACTCTGGGCAGATGTCCAGAAATCCTGCACAATGGAATAGAGAAATGAAGTTCTGAGAGGGACAGGGAGTTACCCGCAGCTGCACAGCACATCTTCAGTCTGACCCCTCGGTCCTGCCTCCTGTCTATCTCCATCATGGCTTTCTGTACACAGCTGAGGCTGCTTCTTTGGAAGAATTTCCTGTATCGCCAGAGACAGCCGGTAACGCCCGGGCGTTTAGGAGAGGTTGGGCACGGCCCAGGCGCTCCCCACTGTTGCCCACTGTCCTGCTTGTTCTGTCTACCCCAGATCCAGTTCCTGGTGGAGTTGTTGTGGCCTCTCTTTTTCTTCTTAATCCTGGTGGCCATCCGCTTTTTCCAACCCCCATTGGAGCAGCATGAATGTAAGCCCCCTCAAAGGGTCCAGGTGCTTTGATGACGGGGGGCAAGGGAGTCCCCTTATGCACAGGGGCCCCAGAGAACACAGACCCGGCACCCAATAAATGGCTGAGTGGGATCAGGGTGAGGACTCTGACAAGGCCCTTAATACCTGGCAACACCTGGCATTCCCGCAGGCCACTTCCCCGGCAAGCCGCTGCCCTCTGCAGGCACCGTGCCCTGGCTCCAGGGTCTCATCTGCAACCTGAACAACACCTGCTTCCCGCAGCACCTGCCCAGTGAGGAGCCAGGCGTCTTCGACAACTTTAAAGATTCCCTGTGAGCAAGTGCTGCGGGTGCGGAGGCCGCTGGTGGGTGCCGAGATGCCCACTGAGCCCCTGCTTCCTGCACTCTCTGTGTCTCCAGGGTCTCCCGGTCCCTGGAAGATATCCGTTCTTTCCTGGGGAGCCACAAGGCCTACAGGAGGCTGGCCAGCCTGGGGAAGCAGATGCCCAAGTTAAGGACTGCACTGAGAGCGAATGGGCGGCCAGGGTCTTCTGGTAGGTGATGCTGAGCTCGGAGACTCGCCCTGCCTGGCTCTGAAATGGGCACAGGTGGAGGCATGATGTTTCAGGCTAAACATTGCCTAAGCCTGTGCTTCCTGTGTGCCTCCTACAGTCCGGTCTCAGTCAAGTGATCAGCTGCAGGAGAGACCATCCCTGGCTACGGAGCTGCTGGGAACACTGCTGCGAGGGGTGAGGTGGGGCTGGGTGCAATGTGGCCAACTCTGAGACCCTGCTCTCAGGAAGTCCTGGCCCTGCCCCATTCTGGGCCAGATGACTCCCTCCCAGGGCAGTTGATTCCAGCCTCCTGACTTTTGTCTGGGCTGTCCCTGGAGCCTAGACAGGCCGTGTCTGGCATGGTGGTGGATCCTAGGCTTTGAGACCTTGAGCAAGTCCAAGTGCTTCTTGGAGCCTCAGTTTCCCCTTTAATAAAATGGGGTCTGTACCCATAGTGTAAACTGCCTGGCAAAGTGCCCTCTAGTGAGACCTCACACAAGGTCGTTGTCACCCTGTTATCTTTCTTCCCAGAGGTCTCTGCCGGGCCAAACCCAAGAGTCAGTGGGCAGCTTTGTGAAAGGAGCAGAGGACCTGGTCCGGCAAGTAAGAGGCCCCTCATCCCCCACCCCATGCAGGAAACTGGAGGGGCACGGTGACAGGGTAGTCCTGGGTACTCACCTCGGGTAAGATTTTTGGGCAGAAAGAGGGGGAGAAGGTGCTCCTGATGGGGTGCCCTGCCCTAGTTAAGGGTTAGCAATGGGACTGTGCAGGAGGGAGGACTGACAGCACCCTCTGGCGACCTCTCTCCAGATCCTGGCGCTGCCCAGCCTGGCAGAGCTTCGGGGAATATTGCGGAGACCTCGGCAGACAGGTGGCTCCCTGGAAGTAGTGCTGGAATCCCTCTGTGGTGACAAGGGACCTAGACTCTCTAGGGAGCCCTCCCTCAACAGGTATGAGGCCAGTGACCTGAAGCAGTCGGTGATGCAGGAGCCAACCCTACCCAACCCTGGCCTGAGTGAGTGATTGACCTTGGTTTCCCAGTTTGGGAAGTGGTGTGGGAGCATGGCCTCACGGCACCTCTGACCAGGCCCTGCCTGTGCTGAGCTGATGGGGACCCTGAACATGCACCCGCTGTCCCACCGGCTCTGGAGGCGCCTGAAGCCACTGGTCCTGGGGAAACTGCTGTTTGCACCGGACACGCCCTTCACTCGGCAGCTCATGGCACAGGTTAGGGTGGGAGGGGCCCCTGGTCCCTCCCTCAGCTCGGGGGATGAGGGCCAGGCCTGAGAGAAGGCCCTGGGAGGCATGTGCCAGTCCTCAAAGGCACAGGGTGGAGCAAAGTGGAGGAGAAAGTAGGCGAGGATCCTCTGTTAGAAGATGGGTCGTGAATGGGTGCGCATGGCATTGACCTGGGCTCCTGCCTCCCCCAGGTGAACCGGACCTTCGAGGAGCTGACTATGTTGAAGGATCTCCAGGAGGTGTGGAAGGTGCTGAGACCACAGCTCTTCAGCTTTATGAATGACAGTGCGAACATAGCCATGCTGCAGGTGGGCCCACCGTGGAGGGTGGCGGATTGATCTACAGCCTCCCCAGTCTTATCAGCCTCTGCTGAGGATTAGGGCAAAGGGCAGGTCAGGGCCTCCTGGGCAAGGGCGAGGAGGTGCAAAATGTGACCTCCATGTTGAGGACAGGCTCCACCATGGGAAGAAGGGTAACAAGACAGAGTGCCCCAGGCAGACCGCCACATCCCCCTGCCGTTCCCCAGAGGCTCCTGCAAATTCAGAACAAAGGAAAGAGGCAGCCAGGACCCAGAGGCCTGCACCAGGTGGATGCTCTTCAAGCCTTTCTGGATCCCTCTAGCGGTGGCTATAGCTGGCAGGAAGCTTATGCAGATGTGGAGCTTCTGATGGGCACAGTGGGCCGTGTTATGGAGGTGAGGGGCCATCCACTTGGGAAACTCTTTTGAGGGGAGAACTAGCCTGTCCTATAGGGGAGCTGCTGGAGGGGTGGGACCTGCCGTGGGAAAAAGCTCAGCTCAACCCCGAGGCCCAGGACGGGACCAGGGCCCTCTGACCCAGGCCGTGTACCCTCTCAGTGTGTGACCCTGGACAAGCTGGAGGCAGCACCCTCGGAGGAGGCCCTGGTGAAGCGGGCTTTGGAGCTGCTTGCCGAGCACCGCTTCTGGGCAGGTGTGGTCTTCCTGGGCCCCCAGGATTCCCCGGACGTGGACCCCAAGGATTCCCGGGACGGAGAGCAGCTCCCTGGCCCGGGCCACATACACATCAAGATCCGCATGGACATTAACAATGTCGTCACAACCAATAAGATCAGGGACAGGTGGGAGTGTGGCCACGCTTGGGGGTGGGACCAAGATCGCGATGGATGAAGCCAGGGCATTCCTCCCATTGTCTATCCCCCACCCCCACCCCCACCCTCACCCCCCATCCCCATCCCCCATTAGAGACCAGGCAGGCAGAGTCTGATTGATTCCTTAGACCCATGGTCGGCAAACTCATTAGTCAACAGAGCCAAATATCAACAGTACAACAATTGAAATTTCTTTTTTAAAATATATTTTATTGATTTTTTACAGAGAGGAAGGAAGAGGGATAGAGAATTAGAAACATTGATGAGAGAAACATGGATCAGCTGCCTCCTGCACACACACACACACACACACACACCCCACTGGGGATGTGCCCGCAACCAAGGTACATGTCCTTGACCGGAATCGAACCTGGGATATTTCAGTCCACAAGCCGACACTCTATCCATTGAACCAAACTGGTTTCGGCTGAAATTTCTTTTGAGAGCCAAATTTTTTAAACTTAAACTTCTTCTAACACCACTTCTTCAAAATAGACTCGCCCAGGCCGAGGTATTTTGTGGAAGAGCCACACTCAAGGGGCCAAAGAGCTACAGTTTGCCGACCACGGCCTTAGACCAATTGGGGTCCATGGTGGGCAGGACCTAGGTTGTGTAATGGGCCTGCTGAAGGGGCTGGTGGGTGGGCTCAATGCGTTGGCTTCTGTGGTGAATGGAGTGGGTGTGGGGCAATTGCGTAGCAGGCCTGGCCAGGCTGTAGTTGAGCCTGTGGGTGTGGACAGAACGAAATTGGTAAAATGGGCACGGGGTGGAGGGTGGTGTTTCCAGCCAGTCCCTACAGCCAATTGCTGTGCTCCTTGCTGCAGGTTCTGGGACTCGGGCCCGGCTGCTGACCCCCTGACAGATATGCGCTATGTGTTGGGTGGCTTCGTGTACCTGCAGGACCTGCTGGAGCATGCAGCAATGCGTGTGCTCAGTGGCAGTGCACCCCGTGCCAACCTCTACCTGCAGCAGATGCCCTATCCGTGCTATGTGGATGATGGGTGGGTGCTCCCTCCCCACTCCTTCCCCAGCTGCAGATACCAGGTCTGGGGGGGGGGGGGGGGAAGAAGCTGGTCTCCATTTGGAACATTCATGAAGTCAAGGCCGTGAATAGCTGGCTTAGGTGGGCCACCCCCAGACACCTGTAGAGGAAGAACAGGGACCTCTAAGGGTCTGGGGTCCCCTGGCACAGAGAGAATGTGGCCTATGCTGACAGCTCGGACCCTTAGGCTGAATGAAGGGTCCGAGGATAAGAGGACAAATGTCCATAGCTGCCTGTGCCTTAGGATGGTGGGATGGGAACCATAGTGTCAGATGGGGGCTGCACAGGGTCTCCAGCCTCCACCCCTGCCGCCCCAGGTTCCTGCGTGTGCTGAGCTGGTGGCTGCCATTGTTCCTGACCCTGGCCTGGATCTACTCCGTGTCCCTGACAGTGAAGGCCCTGGTGCGGGAGAAGGAGACGCGGCTGCGCTACACCATGCGCGCCATGGGACTCAGCGGTGCTGCGCTGTGGCTGGGCTGGTTCCTCAGCTGCCTTTGTTCCTTCCTTTTAAACACTGCCCTGCTCGTGGTGGTGCTCAAGGTGGGGCGCCATGTCTTCCTGGCTGCAGCGTGGGGTGTGCACGCAGAGGAGGGTGACGGGCAGGAGGAGCCTCGCGCGGGTGCATGCCCCTGGGCAAATCCGGTCTCATCGGAGCCCCCTACGTCTCCTGCAGCTCGGGGACATCCTCCCCTATAGCCACCCAGTCGTGCTCTTCTTGTTCTTGGCGGCCTTCGCTGTGGCCACGGTGGCCCAGTGCTACTTGCTGAGCGTCTTCTTCTCCCAGGCCAACCTGGCAGCCGCCTGGGGGGGCCTCGTGTACTTCATGCTCTACCTGCCCTACGTGCTGTGCGTGGCCTGGAGGGACCAGCTGCCCGAGGGCGGCCGTGTGGCCGTGGTGAGAGCCGGGCCTGGGGGGAGGCGCAGGATGCAGGATGGCGGCTGCATTCGTCCTCTGACCCACCTGCCTCTATACCCCCCCCCTCCCCCCGCAGAGCATCCTGTCGCCCGTGGCCTTTGGCTTTGGCTGCGAGAGCCTGATGCTGCTGGAGAAGCAGGGCGAGGGCGCACAGTGGCACAACATAGACACCGGGCCCGCGGCCGATGTCTTCAGCCTGGCCCAGGTCTCCGGCCTTCTGCTGCTGGATGCCCTGCTCTATGGTCTCACCGCTTGGTACCTGGAGGCTGTGTGCCCAGGTGGACTCTATGAGTAGGGACTCCTGACCGCACACTTGTTCCAGGGAGGCTGGGCTGAGGGCCGGGTCTGCTCAGGATGGGACCTCCAAGGTGTGAGGGTGGGGCTTCCTGACATATGCACACAGGCGGCTGCCTCTGGAGGACAGCCTGGGGAAGGAGGGCGGGGTCTCCTAGTCACCTCCCTCCTCGAATGCCAGGAATACTCCCGGGGAAGGAGGCTCAAAGGATAACTGAGCACCGCTGTCCCCAGGCCAGTATGGGATCCCGGAACCATGGAACTTTCCCTTTCGGAGGAGCTACTGGTTTGGGCCTAGACCCCTCAAGAGTTCTGACCTGCCCCCAACCTGGCAGGACCCAAAGGGTGAGGAAACAAGCCTTCATAGCTGCTTCCCCAGTGGGACCCCAAAGCCCCTCCAAAATCCAATCAGATCCCAGTCTCTGGGCATCTCAGCTCCCCACATCCCTGGGGGCTTCCCTAACTCCTATAAGCTGGAGCCTGAGCGGTCCCTGACTACACGGACGGGCTCTAATGGCTGCCCAGGCTCCCGCCACCGCTGACTGCCCTGTCTCCCCAGAGCTGGTAGAAGAGGCTCCGTCCGGCCTGATTCCAGGGGTCTCCATTCGGGACCTAGTAAAGCGCTTTCCTGGCAACCCAAGGCCGGCCCTCAGCGGGCTCAGCCTGGACTTCTACCAGAACCAAATCACCGCCTTCCTGGGCCGCAATGGTGCTGGCAAGACCACCACGCTGTGAGTGGCCACACCACGCCCCCGGGCCTGTTTGCATATCTGATTAACTGGGAAAGGCATCTGGGGCCAGAAGGCTCCCATCTCTGCATTGGGAGGGTGACCCCCAGGTCACCTTGGGTGCATGACGGGCAGGTAACAAGCATTTCCTTTGATCCTCAGTTCCCTGCTATCAGATAGAGATAGATGCTGGGACTGGTTTGGCTCAATGGATAGAGCGTCAGCTTGGGGACTGAAGGGTCCCGGGTTCGATTCCGGTCAAGGGCATGTACCTTGGTTGCAGGCAGATCCCCAGTAGGGGGTGTGCAAGAGGCAGCTGATCGATGACTCTCTCTCATCGATGTTTCTATCTCTCTCTCTCTCTCTCTCTCTCTCTCTCTCTCTCTCTCTCTCTCCCTCTCTGTACAAAATCAATAAAATATATTAAAAAAAAAAAAAAAGATAGAGATAGAACTCCACCTTGGTCTGGGCATGCCATAGGTGCTCCATAGATGCTGGTGCCCCTTCTTTGGGGGCCTCAGTTTCCACTTTTGAAGGAACAGATGCTCTGAGACCCCCTCACCCCCAGGTCCATCCTGAGTGGCCTCTTCCCACCCACTGGTGGCTCCGCCTATGTCCTGGGCCATAACGTTCAGACCAGAATGGCAGCCATCCGGCCCCACCTGGGCGTCTGCCCTCAGTACAATGTGCTGTTTGACCTGTGAGTCCTGGGGTGTAACGGAGGGAGGGGCTGGGTGTTCTCGAAGGCCCTGCCTGCTATGGTGGCCACTGTTTTTGCCCGTGGCCGCAGGCTTACTGTGGAGGAGCACATCTGGTTCTACGGTCGGGTGAAGGGTCTGAGCTCGGCTGCCATGGGCCCAGAGCAGGACCATCTGCTGCAGGATGTAGGGCTTGTCCCCAAGCAGCACGCACAGACACGCCACCTCTCCGGTGAGCCTGGCCTGGGGAGGAACCTGGTCAGATGGGTGGCGATGAGGCTGGAGAGGGGGCTGGGACTTTACCCAAGGTACTGGGAAGCCAGAGGAGACCTGGGGCACCCGGAATAAGCTGGTGCTGAGGTCAAGGTGGGTGGGGAAAGGGACATGGAAAGGGGAGGCAGTCCTGTTCAATATGGGGTGGGGGTGTTTCATGCTGAAATCCAGGCCCTTATCCCTGCCCAGGAGACATGCAACGAAAGCTCTCAGTGGCCATTGCTTTTGTGGGTGGCTCCCAAGTCGTCATCCTGGATAAGCCCACAGCTGGTCTGGACCCTGCTTCCCGTCGCAACATTTGGGAGCTGCTGCTCAAATACCGGGGAGGTAAACGTTGGGGGCAGCACAGGTTCTCCTGGGTTCTGTTTGAGGGGCCAAAGGTTTCTGTTTTTTCTCTGTGGGTTGCTGCCTGAAGTGGTCTGTTTTGTTTTGTTTTATGGTGTGTGTGTGTGTGTGTGTGTGTGTGTTTTGTTTGTTTGTGTTATTTTTTTAGTGGCATTTTTCTTTATTGTCTGCCCTAGCGACAAGTAAAGGTGCAAAGTGTTTTTGTTTGTTAATATATTTTTATTGACCCCAGAGAGGAAAGGAGAGGGAGAGAGATAGAAACATCAATGATTAGAGAGTCACTGATCAGCTGCCTCCTGCATACCCCCCCACCCCCTTACTGGGCATTGAGCCCGCAACCTGGGCATGTGCCCTTGACCAGAATCGAACGTAGAACCTTTCAGTCTGCAGGTCAACACTCTACCCACTGAGCCAAACCAGCCAGGGCAAGGGTGTGAAGTTTAACCAGATATCTTGAAAGGCTTTGCCGACTGGCAAAATAGCTCTCCTAAAAAACAGGAAAGGCCGAAACCGGTTTGGCTTAATGGATAGAGCGTTGGTCTGCGGACTGAAAGGTCCCAGGTTCAATTCTGGTCAAGGGCTTGTACCTTGGTTGTGGGCACATCCCCAGTAGGGGGTGTGCAAGAGGCAGCTCTTCGATGATTCTCTCTCATTGATGTTTCTAACTCTCTATCCCTCTCTCTTCCTCTCTGTAAAAAAAAAAAAAAAAAAAAAAAAAATCAATAAAATATATTAAAAACAACAACAACGAAAAAAAAAAAAAAAAAAAACAGGAGAAGAACATTTGAGTTCTTGTTCCCTGGTAAGCTCCCTGGCATATCTCCTCAGTGTGGCTCAAATAAAGGCTTTTTTTTTTTTTTTAATATATTTTATTGATTTTGTACAGAGAGGAAAGGAGAGAGATAGAGAGTTAGAAACATCAATGAGAGAGAGTCATCGATCAGCTGCCTCTTGCACACCCCCTACTGGGGATATGCCCACAACCTAGGTACATGCCCTTGACCGGAATCGAACCCAGGACCTTTCAGTCCCCAAGCCGACGCTCTATCCATTGAGCCAAACCGGTTTCGGCTCAAATAAAGGTTTTTTAAAATTCCCACAAAAGTCCTGGCTGCTAGGTTCAATTCTAGTTAAGGGCAAATGTCTGGGTTGTGGGCTTGATCCCCAGTAGGAGTATACAGGCAACTGATCAACGATTCTCTTCATTGATGTTTCAATCTCTCTCTTCCTCTCCCTTCTTCTCTGAAATCAATAATATATATATATATATATATTATTGATTCCCGACATATATATATGGTTTCCGACAAGGAGAAAAGGCTTCTCAGGAGAAAGTGTTAGGGATGAATTTTTTTTTGTTTATTTGTTTTGTTTTTAAATGTTTTTATTAATGCTTTTAGAGAGAGAAAGGAAGAGGGAGAGAGAGAGAGAGAAACATCAGTGATGAGAGAGAATCATTGATCGGCTGCCTTCTACATGCCCCACATTGGGGATCGAGCCCACAACCGGGCATGTACCCTGACGGGGAATTGAACTGTGATCTCCTGGTTCACAGGTCGACACTCAACCACTGAGCCATGCTGGCGGGCAGGGATGGGGTTTTGAGAGATGAGGAGGAGTTTGCCACATGGGGCAGGCAATTCTTATCAGAGGCTACAACACAGACAAAGACCGGATGACCTGATGATACATGTGTGTTGGATTCCTATGCCCAGGTCGCACGCTGATCTTTTCTACCCACCACCTGGATGAGGCAGAGCTTTTGGGAGACCGGATAGCCGTGGTGGCAGGTGGCCGCCTATGCTGCTGTGGCTCCCCACTCTTCCTGCGCCGACACTTGGGATCTGGCTACTACCTGAGGCTGGCAAAGTGTCCCCAGCCCCTGGCCACCAGCACAAAGGTAAGGGCTGGGGCTGACCTTAGACCCCCAACCCCTGATGGCTCTATCCAGCCCCAAAGGCCATGACAATTGGTGTCCCTCTGCCTGCAGGGTGACACTGGCTTGAAGGACAGCATGGACGCCAGTCAGGAGAGTGAACTGGGCAGCCATGGCAGCAGGGCTGGTGAGGGCTGGGGTAGGGGAACCAGAGGGGGGGCCAGTGGGTGGCAGTGGCTTGGTTCAGGGCAACAGGGCTTTATGACCCCAGACTGGACCCCTGACCCTGGGCTGAGCCCGGAAACCTACCTCTGACCTCTGTCCTTGGGTGAACCCCAGCTCTGATCCCAGACGGAATCCTGCCCTCAGGTGCCTAACCCTGACCTCCTCTGTCCCCAGGCTCAGGCCCTTGTGAGTCACCCAAGTCCCTTCCCCAGGGAGGCTGGGTTGAGAGGGGTGAGGCAGGAGCCAGGGCTGCCCACCTTGCCAGGGCCCCTGATACGCCCCCCTGCTCACTCAGGTACACCCCACCTGCTGGCAGTGGTGCAGCACCAGGTGCCCGGGGCACAGGTGGTCAAGGACCTATCGCATGAGCTGGTGCTGGTGCTGCCCTATGAGGGTGCCCTGGATGGCAGCTTCGCCAAGCTCTTCCATGAGCTGGACCAGCGGCTGGGGGAGCTGGGGCTGGCTGACTACAGGGTCTCGGACACCAGCCTCGAGGAGGTGCAGTTGCTGGGGGAGGGCTGCCGGGAGTGAGGACGAGTCTGCTTATCTACAGCAAGCACTCCGTGGAGGAGGCGGGGGCTGGTGGGAGCCTGGAGATTTGGAGTCTCTTGGAGAAACTGAGGATGGGAGGGTCTTGAGTCCCTGGCTCCCTCCTGTGGGTCTTCAGGCTTTGAGCCCCCTATTGCGTCTCCCCAGATCTTCCTGAAGGCGGTAGAAGGCTGTGCTGTGGACACAGACCCAGAGGGTGCGGCTGCAGGTCTGTCCTGCACCCCTAACACTGGTCCAGAGATGGACCTCACTTTATACCCAGTCCTGATTCCTGGCTGAGTCTGGCCAAGGCATAACCCTGACCTCTATCTCTGACTCCTGAACCCCTTCATCTGAGCCCCCTTGACCTTGTCCCTTGGTGGTCCCACAAATGGCTGCCACAGACAACACCCCTATGTAGGCATTACTCGGCCAAAGGGGTCCCAGGGGCGCAGGATTCTGCCAGAGGAGTCAGCCCTGGGGGATGGGGACCTGGGTGAGTTGCCCCACCCTGACCCTGTGGCACCATGGCCTCTCGCAGTCCCCATAGCATGAACACTGACCCTCCCATCCCCCACAGCTGGCTCTGCCTCACAGACACCGGCTCTGCAGATCTCTGGGCCAGACATCGTGGACCGGGTATGGGGCTATAGACTGATCTGCCAGAAGCTCCAAGCCCTGCTTCTCAAGCGTTTTTGGCTTACCTACCGTAGCCGCTGTGGTCTGTTCTCACAGGTGAAGGGGGATGGACACTAGGGAGGACACTCTGCCTAATCCAACTGCCTAACCCCAGGCATATCCCCTACTCGGCACACTTTTATTGAAAGCACTGGGGACCCACAGATGGTTGTAGAGTGGGAGCAGGGAAAGGTGTGGCAAGACTGGAGGGTAGGTGGGGAGGGCAGCTAATGGCTGGTCCTTCAGATCCTGCTGCCTGCCCTGTTTGTGGCCCTGGCTTTGATGGTCAGCCTCATCGTGCCGCCTTCCCAGATCGACCCAGCTCTGCAGCTCAGTCCCAGCATGTACGGTGCCCACGTATCCTTCTTCAGGTTGGTACAGAGAAGAGGGAGCTGGTGGTGGGAGGACCCGGGACCCATGGACACAGCCCTGACCCCACAACCCCAACAGTGAGGAAGCTCCCGTGGACGCCGCGGGGGCCCGCCTGCTGGAGGCGCTGCTGGCGGAGGCAGGATTGGAGAACCCTTTCCTGCGTAACAGCTCCGAAAGGTGAGTTCCTCAGTCTGGACCTCGCTCTTTTCTAGCCTTGGCTTCCCTATCTGGGCTCTAGCCAGTGGGACCTGGGAGCCTGCACATGCTGGCCCCCTGGAAGCTGCATGCCCACAGCTCTGCCCTGTCCCGCAGCCCCCCCAAGTTTATGCAGCCCACCGTCTGCTGGTTCTGAGCCCGAGGTTCCCCCGGAAGTGGAGAAGGTCTTAATCCTGACCTCCTCTGTCCACAGGGAGTTCCCGTCCCCTGCCTGCCAGTGCAGCCAGCCTGGCGCCCGCCGCCTGCTTCCCGACTGCCCAGCTGCAGCTGGTGGCCTCCCACCACCCCAGGCGCTGAGTGACTCGGGCGAAATTGTGCAGAATCTGACGGGCCGGAACCTGTCTGACTTTCTGGTCAAGACCTACCCTCGCCTAGTGCGCCAGGGGTGAGCAGCAGCAGGGCTTGGGGTCCCTGGCTGCTGTGTGGGTCCTCAGATCAAGGAGGTGATCTGGTCCACAGAGAGATCAGGGTGGATGCCTGGGCTTGGTGCCCTCCATGCCCGACCCCCTTTTCGCTGTCGCACCGTCTCACTCACATCTCTCTTTGTCTGTCTGTCTCTCAGCCTGAAGACTAAGAAAGGGGTGAATGAGGTCAGGTGAGGAAGGGCCGCTGCCTCGGGTTTCCTTCCTACATCCCTCTGTCGTTCCACGCGTGGGCTCTCCTATCCCGTTCTTCCCGCCCTCAGCTGCCCCTCCCTGCCTCTCCCTGCCCCCCACTGTCCCATAGGTATGGGGGCTTCTCTTTGGGGGCCCTAGATGTGGGCCTACCCTCAGGGCATGAGATGAGGCGCTCACTGGAGGAGCTGCGTGCGCTGCTGAACCCCCAACCTGGTGGGGTCCTCGACCACACCCTGAACCACATCCTAACATGGACTCATGGCCTGGATCCTCAGGAGAGCCTCAAGGTGGGAACTGGGGATAGTGGACAGGTAGCTAGTGGGGGAAGGGCTCACTTTGTCACCCTTACCCCTTGGCCCTGACCCCATCTTAGATCTGGTTCAACAACAAGGGCTGGCATGCCATGGTGGCCTTTGTCAACCGAGCCTACAATGCACTCCTACATGCCCGCCTGCCACCAGGCCACACCCGCCATGCTCGCAGTATCACCACACTCAACCACCCCCTGAACCTCACGAAGGAGCAGCTATTGAAGGCCTCCCTGTGAGTCTTTCTGCCCTGCATATTCTCTCCCACCTCAGTTTCCCTATTATTTTGGGTGATGGAAGGGGTTGGGGGAGGCTCACGTCTCCCCCAGTGGCCCATGTGTACTCATCACATAAACCTTTATCTTATTGGAGATTTGTAAAACCTCTCCCTGCCAAATGACCCAGGCGCCCTCATCCCAAAATGGCTTGAACCAGCCCTGTGGATCTTGATTCCATCAGTGGAATGCAGCTCTGCCCTGAGCAGCTCATGTGCCCCTGCCCCCAGGATGGCCTCCTCGGTGGACGTGTTCATCGCCATCTGCGTGGTCTTCGCCATGTCCTTCATCCCGGCCAGCTTCATTCTTGTCCTCATTGAGGAGCGTGTCACCGGAGCCCAACACCTGCAGTTCATGGGGGGCCTGTCCTCCATTCTTTACTGGCTTGGCAACTTTTTCTGGGACATGGTGCGGGGACTCCCCAGAGGGGTGGGGGCCCAGCTTTTTGCTACTCTCCATTGCCCCTCTGGCCCTTTCTGGGCAGGGACTTGTCCAGGATGGCTGGGGTGAAGTTTCGGGGATTGTGGGACTTCATGTCCTAATACCTAGAATGCAGAGAGGTTAGGGTGGGTTACAGGGCTAAGGATGGCAGCTCCCAACCTTGCACAATGATGGGGTAACTGCCATCTCCTATGCAGTGTAACTACTTGGTGCCAGCATGCATGGTGGTGCTCATATTTCTGGCCTTTCAGCGGAAAGCATATGTGGCCCCTGCCAACCTGCCTTCCTTCCTGCTGTTGCTACTACTATATGGGTGAGGTTCCCATACCCTCAGGGCCTGTTCTTACCACACCCCCTTTCCCAATACCGTTGAGGGAAATGGCACTCTGCAGTAGCTCCCAAGGAGAAGAAAGAATATGGGGTTTGAGGTAATTCCAAGTGATATCTAATTCAGTGGGGCATAGAGTGGCCTTAAAAGCTCATCTTGTCCCAACTCATATTAATATGGTTCTACAATGCAGACTATGGGAGGGAAGATATGTATCCCTCTCAGGGCTACTCAGCCCCCATCTGTGTGGTTACCAGGCAACTCCTGTTGCTCCCCTGCAGCTGGTCAATCATACCACTCATGTACGCAGCCTCCTTCTTCTTCTCCGTGCCCAGCACTGCCTACGTGGTGCTCACCTGCATCAACCTATTTATTGGCATCAATGGCAGCATGGCCACCGTTATGCTTGAGCTCTTCTCTGATCAGGTGGGACTCTGCAAGGCTGGGCCTCAGGCTGGGATGGGGCTGGGGCCTTGGCCCCTGACCTACCTCCTCCTTCCTGCTCCTGAGCAGGAACTGCAGAAAGTGAGCCGGATCCTGAAACAGGTTTTCCTTAACTTCCCCCACTTCTGCTTGGGTAGGGGGCTCATCGATATGGTGAGGAATCAAGCCATGGCTGATGCCTTAAAGCGCTTAGGTGAGAACTTTCCTCCAGGGGGGGTGTGCCAGCCAAGAATCAGTTATACAGGGTAGGGACAAACAGCAGACCCCAGAAAGAGAACCAGAGGGCTGAGGTGGCCCCAAGTTTGGCTCAAGTTAGAGATTCAGAAAAAAAAGCCATAAAAACTAATTCCATCTTGGGTTATATCTCAAAAGCCCTAAATAATGGAGGTGAAAAATAAATAAGTAAATAAAGGAGGTGGTGATATCATTGTTTTCTATAACACTTAGACCCCAGTTGAGTGGCCTAACCAGTTTTTGATCCCTTAAGAACTTAAGGTGACTTAGGTGACAGGGGGCTCAGAAACCAAGCCCCTCCAAGGACCCAGGCTCTTCTTCCTTTTCCCACAGGAGACAGGTGGTTCCGATTACCCCTGCACTGGGAGGTGGTTGGCGATTACCTCGAGGCCATGGCGATACAGGGGTCCCTCTTCCTCCTCTTTACACTTTTGCTGCAGCACCGCAACTGCTTCTTGCCGCAGTCAGTGGGGACCAGGGAAGGGTGGCAGGGGCTGGGGTCCAGCTTTGGGCCCATTGATATCTCTGTTCCTAGACCCACGCTGAGACCACTGCTTCCACTGGGAAAGGAGGATGAGGATGTGGCTCATGAGCGCCAGCGGGTGGTTGGAGGGGCCACCCGGGGGGACGTGTTGGTGCTGCAGGACCTAACCAAGGTAGGTGCAGAGTGCTAGGTGGGGGCGGGGGGCTTCCATTGGCCCACTCACATTTCTCAGAGTCCTGCACTTCTCCCAGGTGTATCCCAGGCAGAAGGTACCAGCTGTTGACCATCTATGCTTGGGGATCCCCCCTGGAGAGGTGAGTCCAGAGAGAGGTCCTGGTTCAGGCGCAGTGAGAGATTGCCCTACTGTGCACTCTCTGCCCTTGATTGATTGATTGATTGATTGATTGATTTCAGAGAGGAAGAGAGAGAAAAAAGACATCAGTGATGAGAGAGAATCATTGATTGGCTGCCTCCTGCATGCCCCCTACTGAGGATTGAGCCCGAAACCTGGGCATGTGCCCCGACCGGGAATCAAACTGTGACCTCCTGTTTGATAGTCGCTGCTCAACCACTGAGCCACATTGGCTGGGTCCCACTGCCCTTTATTGAATAAAGCTCAACACTTGATCTTCTATTTTGAGCCAACAAACTCTCATTAGGCACCTACTGCGTGCTTACATTTATTGAACCCTCCTGTGTGCAGTAAGGTATTAGTACGCCCCTACTGAGGACAAGCATATTCATTATTGAGCACCCAGTGGGTGTCCACACATGTGCCAGTAACCTTTATGAAGTGATTACTGTGTGCTAGCCGACCTCTCCGCCTTGGGCTGACTGTGCACCCAGCCTGAGCACTCCCCATGTGGCAGGAAATATTTGGAAATCTCGGGCCCCTCTGTGTGGAGCCATTGCTGAAGGATGCCTGCACACGCCGGGACTGATTAAACACAGCCCATGTGCCAACGACCATTGTTTGCTAAGCAAAAGCCTCTGCCTCCCCACACCCAGAAGCTTCCCTTGCTCACAGCCCAACACACAGGAACTTAGAAATCCCCCCGGAACAGAAGTGCTGGGACGCAGGGAAACGCGGCCTTGTCGCGCCCTCTGTGGGTGTCATTGCAGTGCTTCGGGCTGCTGGGCGTGAACGGAGCAGGGAAGACGTCCACATTCCGCTTGGTGACTGGGGACATACTGCCCAGCTGGGGCGAGGTCATGCTGATAGGCCACAGGTAAGGGGCTTGTGGGTAGGGATGGGACAGGCAGGGAGCCCGGAGACACCGTCGTCCCTAACAGGGTGGTCTTGGGGGGTGAATGAGAACCGTGTGTCTGCCCAGCGTGCCCGGGCTACCAGTCCCCTGAGCCCCGTCCTCTGTCGCCAGCGTGACTCGGAAACCAGCCGCGGCGTACTCTCGCACGGGCTACTGCCCTCAGTCGGATGCCGTGTTCGAGCTGCTGACAGGCAGGGAGCACCTGGAGCTGTTTGCACACCTGCGTGGTGTCCCCAAGGCCAAGATTGTCCAGGTGACCGCTGCCCCTTATCCTACCAGGACCTCGGGATCCCGCCCACACTGGCTCTGCTTGGCCGGGCCTGGAGCCCAGGTCCACTGGCCCTCTCGCAGGCTGACGCTCTATCCACTGAGCCAAACCGGTTTCGGCTGTGCTTCCTTCCTTCCTTTCTTTTTCTACTGTGCTTTCTGCTGTCATCCAAGCTGCACCCGCCAGCTCCCTGCTCTGGGACGTCCCCCTGCCCTGCTCAGAGCCTGCCCCTTCTCTCCTGTCTGTGGCTGTCCCCACTCCCTCTGGGACTCCACTCCGCCTGAGGACTTGGAGCCTTTCTGCCCCTGGGTCAGGTCCCATCTTTCACTCACTGTGGCCCCTGTTCTCGTCCTGTCCCTGCCCCTGCATTTACCTTCACCCCGTTCTCGCCCTGGCCCCTCCATCCCTGTCCTCTCTCTGGTCCCGGTTCCACTCACTCACTGTGCTTCCGCCCCTGGTCCCACCTCATTCAGCATTCACTCTGATCCACCACAGGTCACTGGCCCCCCAACGCGCTTGCTGGACAGCCCCTACCCGTTCACTCTCGTCCTGTCCCTCCCTCCTTACATGGTTCCCCCATTCTCACTGTTCACTTTTTAAAAAATTTGTTTTAGAGAGAGAAACATTGAATTGTTATTCTACTTTTTTTTTTAAAATATATTTTATTGATTTTGTACAGAGAGGAAGGAAGAGAGATAGAGAGCTAGAAACATCGATGAGAAAGAGTCATCGATCAGCTGCCTCCTGCACACCCCCCGCTGGGGATATGCCCACAACCAAGGTACATGCCCCCGACCGGAATCGAACCCGGGTCCCTTCAGTCCCCAAGCCGACGCTCTATCCATTGAGCCAAACCGGTCTTGGCGCAAATTGTTATTCTACTTATTTATGTATTCATTAGTTGATTCTTCTTTATTTAAGAGTAGAAGGTCTATTTTATTAATATTTGAATCCAGAACTTGAGTATGAAATCTGGCATCATAGGGCACAGATTTCATACTCAATAGGCAATCAAGAAATACCTGTCAAATACCTACAGGAAAGAATGAATACCTGGCAAGAATGAATCCCACACCCTAGCTGGTTTGGCTCAGTGGATAGAGCATCTGCCTGCAGACTGAAAGGTTCCAGGTTCGATTCTAGTCAAGGGCACATGCCTGGGTTCAAGGCTTGATCCCCAGTATAGGGTGTGCAGGAGGCAGCCAGTCAGTGATTATCTCTCATCATTGATGTTTCTCTCTCTCTCCCTCTCGCCCTTCCTCTCTGAAATCAATGAAAACATATTAAAAAAATAAATAAAAGAATGAATCCACCTGTTACCACGCCTCCCTCCCTGAAGAATTACATTTTTCCATGTGCTTGGTGCAACGCACCTCTCTGAGGTACAGAGTGATGACTCCTTCCCGCTCATCCCCTTTACCTGCCTTTGCCTGTCGATGCCACAGTGTTTGTGAGCTGTTCTTTGTTTTGTTTTGTTATTCCTCACCTGAGTATATATTTTTTCAATGATTTTAGAGAGAGAGGAAGGGATGGGGAGATAGAGAGAGAGACACACATTAATTGGTTGCCTCCTGGCTGGGAATCAAGCCTAAAATCCTGAGGTACGTGCCCTTGACCAGAATGGAGCCAGTGACCCTTCAGTCTTCAGGCCAACGATCTAACCACTGAGCAAACCGGCTAGTGTTTTGTGGGAAAGACAGGGCTAGCCCTCTTCACCCAACCCCCAGCGCACGGAGCCCAAACTAAACCTTCCAGCAAGCAGCACACATATACTAGCTATAAACTAGATGCCTCTATAACTACATGAAGAGAAGAAAACATGTACCCAGATAGCAACATTCCAAAAACCGGTGGGAGGATTTACTAGTTTTCTCTGCCCACTCATTGGTTGATTCTTATGTGTACCCAGACTGGGTATTGAACCCACAACCATGGTTTATTCGGACGATGTTCTAACCAACTTAGCTACCTGGCCAGGGCCCCATCTACTCAGTCTTGTCCCCTGTTCTCTCTGGTTCCCTACACTCACTCTGATCCCTGCCACATTCACATGGGATCCCCTGGCTCCCACTGACCCACCACTCTGGCTCCCTCACCCACATTAACTCTGCCCCCCCCCCCACTCTGGTCCCCTCCTTATATTGGTCCCCACTCACTCTGGTTACCTTGCTCACGCTGATCCTCCTGTTAGCTTTGACCCCACTCTCATTTTGGCCCCCGTTCATTCTGCCCCCCCCCACCCCCAGTTCACTTTAGCCCTCCTGGCTCACTCTGTCCCCCCTGCTCACCTGGGTTTCCACACTTACTATGGTCCTTCCACACTCACTCTGACCCCTGCTGACTCTGGTCCCCACAATTACCCTCTGACTCTGGTCCCCACAATTACCCTCTGACTCTGGTCCCCGCAATTACTCTGCCCCCCCCCCCCAACTCTGGCCCTCTGTGCTAACTGGTCTTCCCTTCTTACTCTGGCCCTTCCCCTCCCCCGCCTGCCCACAGACAGTAAGCTGCAGCCTGGCAAACCTGGGCCTCCAGCTCTATGCCGACCAGCCCGTGGGCACCTACAGCGCCGGCAACAAGAGGAAACTGGCGACAGCCGTGGCCCTGGTGGGAGATCCGACAGTGATCCTTCTGGTGGGTGGGTGTGCACGCGCGCGCGCGTGTGTGTGTGTGTGTGTGTGTGTGTGTGTGTGTGTGCGCGCGCGCACGCGCTGAGCCTGGGTGAGGGTGGGGCCGGGCAGGGCAGGGCCAGTCTCACTGAGTCTTCCCCCTGCCCCTCCCAGGACGAGCCGACCACCATCATGGACCCGGGTGCGAGGCGCTTCCTCCGGAACAGCCTCCTGGCTGTGGTGCGGAGGGGCCACTCCGTGATGCTCACCTCGCACAGGTGGGCCCTGCTGAGTCCGGGCTGAGGGTCAAGGTGTCTAGTCACCCTCCCCCAGCCCCACCACTCCCGCCTTCACACCCCACCCCCATCCAGGCTCCGGAGAGAGGGGCAGACCCAGTGAGGGGCTGTCATCAGAGCACGGGGATACGGGGATGGGTGGTCCTGACCCTGGGGGAGGATGCGAGGCGCGGGGTGGCCTGGGCCCGGCCGCACACGTTCAGAGCAGAGCCGTGGCCCGGGCCTGGAGGGCAGGCGGTCTGGGCCTGGCCGAGCTCACGGCACTTGGTCCTGACAGCATGGAGGACTGTGAGGCGGCCTGTTCGCGCCTGGCCATCATGGTGAACGGGCGGTTCCACTGCCTGGGGAGCCCGCAGCACCTCAAGGGCAGGTGAGCCGGTCAGCCTCAAGGGCTGGTGTTGGGCCCGAGAGGCTCAGCTCAGGGCTGGCTGGGCTCCAGCGGTGAGGAGGTGAGGAGGTGAGGACCATGGACCGGCCAGGGGAGATGTGAGGGCATGGCAGGCCCTGGAGGGCCGGAGTCTGTGGGTAAGGGGGCCATGGGTGGAGGGTGAGCAGGGTGAGGTGAGCAGGGGAGTCAGGTGGAGGCGGGGCCCTGGGAGGGGAAGGGATAGAGCAGGGATGAGCATTTTAACCCTTTGTACGCCACAGCGTTTATAGACGGGGGTGGGGAGGTGGGGGGGTGGGGAATGGTTTCCGTTTTGGACGCGTGGCAGTTAGCTGGTGAAAGGACACAGAGGAGCAGGAGTGGGGTCATGTGTGCTGGGTGGGGGGGTCAAGAGGAGCCTAGCATTGAGGGTGGGGCCAGAAGAGAGGAGGGCGGGGGGATGGGGGGGTTGTGCGTACGTAGGTGTGTTTGTCATCACCCTCCCCCAATCCCCACAACTCCTCTTCACAACCTCCATCCCCCATGACCTCCCACCACCCCCCTCACCACCACCCCCTCCACCATCACCTCCACCACCCCCTCCACCACCCCCTTCACCACCCCCTCACCACCACCCCCCTCACCACCCCCTCACCACCCCGCCCCTCACCACCCCCTCACCATCCCCCTCACCACCACCCCCTCACCACCACCCCCTTCACCACCCCCTCACCACCACCCCCCTCACCACCACCCCCCTCACCACCATCCCCTTCACCACCCCTTCACCACCACCCCCCTCACCACCACCCCCTCTACCACCACCCCCCCCATCACCACCCCCTCACCACCACCCCCCTCACCAACCCCGCTTCACCCCCCCCCTCACAACCACCCCTTCACCACCCGCTCACCACCACCCCCCTCACCACCACCCCCTTCATCCCCCCTTCACCACCCCCTCACTACCACCCCCTTCACCCCCCTTCACCACCACCCCCTTCACCACCCCCTCACCACCACCCCTTTCACCACCCCCTCACCACCCCCCTCACCACCACCTCCTTACCCCCCCCTCACCACCCTCTCACCACCACCCCCCTCCCCCCCCCCCTCCCCACCCCCCTCACCACCACCCCCTTACCCCCCCCTCACCACCCCCTCACCAACCCCCTCACCACCACCCCCTTCATCCCCCCTTCACCACCCCCTCACTACCACCCCCCTCACCACCCCCTCACCCCTCACCACCCCCCTCACCACCACCCCACTTCACTTTCACCACCACCCCTTCGCCACCAGGTTCGGGACTGGCCACATGCTGACGCTGCGCGTGCCCCCGGGGAGGACTGATGCGGTGGCGGCCTTCCTGGCGGCCGCGCTCCCGGGGGCCGTGCAGTGGGAGGCTTACGGCGGTCGCCTGCGCTTCCTGCTGCCGCCGGGCGGGCCCTGCACCCTGGCGCGTGTCTTTGAAGAGCTGGCCGCACACGGGGCGGCGCAGGGCGTGGAGGACTTCTCCGTGAACCGGACCACCTTGGAGGAGGTGCCCAAAGCGCCCGAGCGGAGCGGGAGGGGGCGCTGGAGGCAATGGTGGGGCTGGGACCGGCTCTCAAGCTCATTTCTCCTCCGGTTCCCTCGGGCTACCCGCCTGCTAGGTGTTCCTGTACTTCTCCCAGAGCCAGAAGCAGGAGGCCCAGGAGGATCACCAGGAAGCATGACGGGGGGTGGACCTGGGTTAGGCCCACAGGCCCCCAGACCCATCGCCCGGTTCGTGGATAGATCCGGCATGAAGGAGACAGTGCTGTGAGCCTCCCTCCGCCGTGGGGCTGGAGGGAGGCCCTGGTGACAGAGGCCGGAGCTGGCTCCCGGAGGGCCTGTCCGGAGGAAATAAAGAGCAGCTCTCCCGTGAGACTGTGCGCGCAGTCTGTGCGTCGGGCGGCATGCGTGTCTACAGGTGGCTCTGTGCACTCATTGGGATCCAGCTTGAGTGTGCGTGCCTAGGTTCGTGGACACATGCAGCTCAGGCACAGATGAGAACCAGCTCCAGCCGCCTGGACCCCAGAGGGGAAGGCCTCTGGTGGGCCTGGGAAGTGGTTTTTGTGTGTGTGTGTGTGTTTTAATAAATGTATTTTATTGATTTTTTACAGAGAGGAAGAGAGAGGGATAGAGGGTTAGAAACATCGACAAGAGAATCATTGACCAGCTGCCTCCTGCATACCCTCTGCTGGGGATGTGCCTGCAACCAAGGTACATGCCCTTGACGGGAATCGAACCCGGTACCTTTCAGTCCGCAGGCCGATGCTCTATCCACTGAGCCAAACCGGTAACTGGACACTAGTCCCAGGGTCCCTAGTGCCCACATGGGTCTGGCCATGAAGTGGGCATGAGGTCAGGGCGTGGGAATGTCCAGAGCAGCTTAGAGAAGTCGGGGGGGGGGGGGGGGTGCTGGGACATCGGGACCTCAGGCTTTCTGCCCAGGCCAGAAGCTCGCC
The DNA here is from genome assembly GCF_014108245.1 of Pipistrellus kuhlii. NCBI lineage: Eukaryota > Metazoa > Chordata > Mammalia > Chiroptera > Vespertilionidae > Pipistrellus > Pipistrellus kuhlii. The sequence continues at coordinate 69,661,748 of NW_023425584.1, forward strand.
AGCTGGCCAGTCTGCCCTTGCCACCTGGTCTTGGCCCCAGAGCAATGAGTTGGGCAGAAGGGACTTGTAGGCTGGTGTGCAGGTGGGCCTGGGCCTGCAGAGCTGGGTTTGGCATAAGGAGCTGCAGCCCACGTGCCTGTGCCCGGGAGCCCCGCCCCCACCTGAGGTCAGTGAGGTCCGTGAGGGTTGGTGCTGGGTAAAGGAGGTGGGGGGTGGGACTCTGGAAGTGTGGGGGCGAGGACCAGGCTGGGGAGGCTCCAAGAGAACAGGTGGTCATGGGGGAGGGGAAGGAGGTCCAGGGAGGGTAGAGAGAGGGGGCGGGGTCCTGGACACTTGGCTGACACCAGGATGTGAGGAGGTGCTATGGGCCCTGCTCCCAGCCTGTGTCCCTGGAAGGACGTGGGGCCTGGGGGTAGGGAGCTGAGCTGAGGCCAGTGCAGAGCCAGGCTGAGGGAGTAACCCCATGCCCTGTGGAGCCCAGGCCCTGGGGTCTACAAAGGTGAGGGTTTGCCAGGACATAGTGTGGGGACTCCCCAGGAGAGGACAGGGGACTGGGGGGAGGGTGTCTGTGTCCCAGGTCTGAGTGCAAAGCTCCAGGTCATCCATGTCACCTGCGGTGGAGTCTGAGCATGCGTGTGCATCCGAGTCCTGCATGCCATTGTGCCCGAGCGCGAGCCTGTATGCCCGTGTCATGTGCCCCGTGTCAGTGTCCCTGTGCGTTCGTGTCCCTGGGTCAGTTGCATCCGGGTGTGTCTGAATGAGGGTCATCCTGTGCTTCCTGGTGCCCGCCATGCCAACAGGGGGCGCCCAGCCCAGTGCACACGCGGAGCTCCCCAAAGTGGGGCCGGGGGCGGGGCCGGGGGCGGGGCGGGGCGGGGACCCCTCCTTCGAGCCCACTCTGCGGAGGGACAGGCTGAGGCCGGGAGGTGGGGGTGGGTCTGCGTCACCGCCTCCGGAGGCCTTTCCTGTGGGGGAGGGCCGGGCCGTCACGTGGGCCTGACAGCTGGGCAGGGGGTGCTGGTGGCTGTGCGGTCCCGGGCTCCGCTCCGGAGCGGCGCTGAGACCCCGCTGCTCCGCCCGCGCGCCCGGCTGCTCCGCGGCCGCACCATGTTCTCCAGGAAGAAGCGCGAACTCATGAAAACCCCTTCCATCTCGAAGAAGAACCGGGCGGGAAGCCCCAGCCCGCAGCCCTCAGCGGTGAGTGAGCCTTTCCGGCAGGAGGAGCGGGTGGGCACCTTGGAGCAACAGGGGGACAGGGCGCTCCGGTGCGGGGCGGCGGGCACGTGCTGGGCCTGCGATGGGGGCTCACGCCAGCCACAGCCCCCACCCCCGGCGGGACCAGCCGGCACCCTGGCATTGGGCTCATGGCAGGCGTCCTTTGGGTGGCCATTGCCTCCCTCATCTGGCCCGGGGCTGGCTGTGGGGCGCAGGGAGTGGGTGGCGGTGCCAGGGTGGGGGCAGCACCTGCTTGTGGGGTCTGTAAGGTGGGGCTCGGGATTTGGGGGTCCGGTGCTGTGGGATGTGAGAGCTGTGGCACAGCGGAGTGTCTGACAGGACCCCTGGGTGTAGGGCCTCCGGGGCCCGGGGGTGTACGCAGTTTCGTAGTGTTTATGGGACTCGGGGGGCTCCAGGAATTGACGGAGGAGTCTTTACCAGGGATGAGGTGCGTCTGCCACAGCCTGAGGGGGGCTCCAGGCTCTGGGACCCTCTCCTGGCCCGCCCTCCCCCACCAGGAAGTGGGGTACCCGCACCCCGCAGGCCCCGCCCCTGGCTGTGGTTTGGGTAGACGTTGTTTGTGAAAGCTCTGGGGAAGAGGATGTTGGGTAACAGGTGTGGGTGGGGCATGGCCCCAAATCTCAGCCCTCTGACCTCTGGCCTATGACCCTCATGGGGTCAGGTTGAAGACCCCACCCCCAGGACCCCACTTCACTTTTGAAGGAACTAAGGTGGTACCTGGGCCAGAGCACCTGCCTTACCCCCCACACACCCACCCACCCACCTCCAGGAGCTGCCCAGGAAAGATGGGGCCGACGCTGTGTACCAGGGACCCGGCCTGGAGCCGCTGAGTGTGCCCCCCAACGCCAAGGCCACGGGCACGCTCAAGAGGCCCACGAGCCTGAGCCGCCATGCCAGCGCCGCCGGCTTCCCTCTGCCCGGCGCCGGCTCCTGGACGCTGGGCCGGAGCCACCGGAGCCCGCTGATGGCAGCCAGCCCCGCCGAGCCGCCCGCCGAGGGGCCCTGGCCCGATGGCGTGGAGGACATCTCCCAGCTCCTGGTCGATGTGGCCCGCTTTGCCGAGGGCCTGGAGAAGCTCAAGGAGTATGTCCTGCATGACGGTGAGCGCCGGCAGGACCGGAGCCGGGGGGAAGGCTGAGGTAGACACGGCTGTCCCCACCCGTGGGCTGCCGGCGAGGCGAAGAGGAGGCGTGGGAGGCTCCGAGGGGGTCACCGGGAGGCTTTCTGGAGGAAACCGCTGCAGCTGGGGCTTCCAGGGATGGGTAGGAGTTGGGCGGGGACAGGAGGGAAAGGTGTTGCAGCAGAGGAGGCGCGTGCGCACTGGCTCAGAAACGTGCAATGGAGTTGTGTTTGGAGGCACGCGATCGGCTGGTCTGTGAAGTGTGTGAAGTGGAGGTGTTGAGGACGTCAGGGGGAGGATCTCGGACGTTCTCCTGCGCGCAGTGGGATCCACAGAAGGCTTTAGCGCAGAGGTCAGGTTTGTGTGTTGGGCCGAGGTGGGCTAGAGGCAGGCCGAGGGCCGCTGGAGACCAGTCAGAGGGACGGACGGGCAGGACAGCATGTGAGCTGCGGGAGTGAGCGGCTTGTGGGATGGCAGTTCCGTTTTCTCCTCCACAAGACTGACAGCCTGGCTTCCTGCTGAGTTATTTTCATCTGTTTCCTGTTTGTCCCTGGCAGCCCTGCCAGGCACCTCAGCCCAGGCAGGCACAGCACCTTGTGTGCTGCCTGCTCCTCCCGGAAACCGCAGTGCCAAGACCGCACCAAGTGCTCTGACCAGCTCACGTTGCCCCGGGCACCCATTTTATAGATGGGCAAACTAAGGCCAGGAGTGGGCACTGAGCTCCGAAGGAGGGGTCAGGGCCAGATCCAGCCTCAGCCCGCAGTGGCCTCTGTGTCCTCAGGGCGCTCATGAGGGGCTCTGTGTGCAGGCCCAGCCCCTTCTGGGTGGGAGTGGGAACCCCTAAGGTTATCTGGTCACAGAGGCAGGGCCTGAGCTCTTTCCTGGGGAAACTCGCTAATCTCGGTTCCTTTCCTATTCTGGCACTTCCTTGGAGGCCTGGCCTGGGTGGGGCTGAGTCCTGGAGGCGGTTGGGATAGGGTTGGGGACACACTTCATTATGCCTCAGCGCGTCCTGGGCCTGGGGAAGAGACTGGAGCCGAGGGGATGTGGGTTTGAATCCTGTGCTGCCCCTGCTTGTCCAGCTGTGAGACCTGGGCCAGCTGCCTCAGGTGTCTTATCTGTGCTCAGGGCTTGTGGTCGCCCTGATTCACAGATAAGACACCGGAGGCTCAGAGCGACTGTCACCGGGTGTTCTCCGCTACTGTGTGTTGTCTTGGGGACCAGTATGCTGCTGTGTGGGACCCCGAGGTGAAGGGACAGAGCAGGGTGCGGGGGCCCAGCCCTCGGGGAGCACGAGGCGCTTGGGGACGCGGCGGCCGCTGCACTTGGCTTGGCCGTGCCGCGCTCAGCGTGTCCGGGCTCCCCTGGAGTCGGCTTCCCGGCGCCAGCTTCCCGGAGGCGGTGCTGCAGGGGCCCGGGTGGCTGAGGCCAGGCAGCGAGGGGCCAGGTGTGTAGGCGGGATGTCCTGGGAAGGGCCTGGCCTGGCCTCCCCCAGCGTCTTCCCTGGGCTCCTGGAGTCCCTGGATGCCTCTGGGTTGGCGTCGGTGTCAGGACCCCTTAGGTTTCAAGGCATCCAGAGGGGTCCCCACCAGGCCCAGGGACCGAAGGTCACCCCAGCCGGCCCCCAGGCCTCCTGGGTCTCAGCACCCAGTTGTCCCTCCCCCACACGCACTGCTACGGTTTTGTTTTCATTGGTGTGCTTGCACACGCTGCTCTGCCTGCACGTGCTGCTTTTCAGAACGCTTGAAGAGAGCATTTAAAACCACACTCCTGCCCTAACTGGTTTGGCTCAGTGGATAGAACATCAGCCTGAGGACTGAAAGGTCTCAGGTTCGATTCCGGTCAAGGGCATGTACCTTGGTTCCCGGCACATCCCCAGTGTGGGGTGTGCAGGAGGCAGCTGATTGATGTTCCTCTTTCATCGATGTTTCTAACTGTCCATTGCTCTCCCTTCCTCTCTGTGAAAAATCAATAATATATAAATAAAAGAAAACCACAGTTCTCAGACACAATGCTAACCATGACCCCTTTTGCTCCATCACTGACTAGGGTTCCCCTTTGCCCTTGAGATAAAGCCAGGCAGGGTCCTTCTGTGTGGCGTTCTTGCCCCTCAAATACATGTGGGTGGAAAAGCTGTGTGATCCCTGAGAAATGACTTTCCCTCTCAGTGCTTCAGTTTCCTCATCTGCAAAATGGGGGTGCTGACAGTGCCTGTGTCATGGGGCAGCTGCTGGGAGGGTGTGAGCTAGCAGGGGGCTTGAGGCCTGGTCTCCAGGCAGGCAGGGAAGGGAGGGAGCTGGATAGAGCCTTGAGCAGCCTTGAAGGGTTGGGGCCGGGGAGGGACCAGGTGGGCTGCCTGGAGGAGGAGGTACAGGACAAGCAGTTTCCTTTCTGGAGGGATGAGGAAAGTGTTCCGAGCAGCAGGGACTGCCGAGGCCAAGGTCTGGCTCTGTTGGCCCGGCCAGCAGCCCAGAGAGGGACAGTGCCCCTGACGTCCCAGAGTAAGCCTTGGGCAGCTGCCCCCTCCCACCTCTGCCTCGGTTTCCCCGCCTGGGGACCGGATCTTTGAGGAGCGCGTGGGCAGGTCTTCTCCGGGGCCACCCCGCCCTCCCTGCTCACCCCCGCTCTGCCCAGCAGACCTCCTGGAGGCCCGCCGGCCCCTGGCCCACGAGTGCCTGGGCGAGGCCCTGCGAGTGATGCGCCAGGTCATCTGCAAGTACCCGCTGCTGAACACCGTGGAGACGCTCACCGCCGCGGGCACCCTCATCGCCAAGGTCAAAGGTCAGCTGGCCGGCCAGAGCAGCAGGGCGCTCCCCGGGACGGGCTTCCTGGAGGGGGATGGCTGAGGCGGGTGTTGGGGGACGGCTAGGCGTTGGGTGGGCACACGTGCTCCGATGACTCCCCTGGGCTCAGGGCCCCCCTCAGTGAGTGTGGGGGCGTCACATCCCAGTGAGCCCAGCCTCCCCGTCCTCTCTCCGCCCGCCAGCCTTCCATTACGAGTGCAACAACGAGGCCGACAAGCAGGAGTTTGAGAAGGCCCTGGAGACCATCGCCGTCTCCTTCAGCAGCACGTGAGCGCGGCCGGGGGCGGGAGCAGGGTGTGCGGGGCCCTGGCACCTCGGATACTGACCCCCCGACCCTGCAGCGTGTCCGAGTTCCTCATGGGCGAAGTGGACAGCAGCACCCTCCTGTCGGTGCCCCCCGGGGACCCGAGCCAGGTGAGCCGGGGTGGCCGCCTCTGCCTGGGGCGGGGGTGGTCTCCTGATGGCTGGGCCGCACCTGGGACCCAGCACAGGGCGGGACTCACCGGGCTCCCCCACAGTCCATGGAGAACCTGTACGGACAGGGAAGTGAGGGCGCCCCCCCCAGCGCCGAGGACTGCGATGCCGGTAAGTCTGAGCCACGCACGCCGGGCGGGTGGGCATCTGCCGGAATGCGGGTGAGGGCGGGGCTGGACGGAGGGGTCCTGGGCTGGAGCTCGGGCTGAGGGCCACTCTGCAGGCTGCCTGCTGCCCGAGGAGGTGGACATGCTGCTGCAGCGCTGCGAGGGGGGCGTGGACGTGGCCCTGAACTACGCCAAGAACATGGCCAAGTACATGAAGGACATCACTGGCTACCTGGAGAAGCGGAGCGCCCTGGGTGAGTGCTGGCCTGGGGGAGATCTGCCGGGGACCCCTCCCCTCACGTACCCCTTGCTCACTCCCCGCTCCCCTCCCCCCGCCCTGCAGAGATGGACTTTGCCAAAGGCCTGCAGAAGATTGTCCACAACTGCAGACAGAGCGTCATGCAGGAGGTGGGGCCCGTGCCCGGGTGCGAGTCCCTGCCACTGAGGAGGCCAGAGGAAGGGCTCCCTGTCCGTGCTGTGGTGGTGGCTGTGGGAACCCGAGGGAAGCAGGGAGGGCCTCCGGAGGGCCTGGGTGCCGACCCAGCCCGCTAACTGCCGCCCTCTCCAACAGCCCCACATGCCCCTCCTGTCCATCTACTCGCTGGCCCTGGAGCAGGACCTGGAGTTTGGCCACTGCATGGTGCAGGCGGTGAGCACGCTGCAGACCCAGACCTTCATGCAGGTGAGCTGCCCCCGGGGCTGGGCTAGGAGGGGTCACCGGGGCCTCCTGCTCACAGCCCATCTCACCCCAGCCCCTGAACCTGCGGCGGCTTGAACACGAGAAGCGCAGGAAGGAAATCAAGGAGTCCTGGCACCGCGCCCAGAGGAAGCTGGTACCTCGGGAGGCGGGCGGGTAGGGTGGGGCGGGCTGGCCTCTGAGCTGGTGCAGTCCCAGGCATGGACCTACACCGTACTGTGGTGCCTCTTGTACATTCGGTGACCTCTTACTGAGCACCTGTTCTGGTCTCTCAGACTCACCCCACAGCCAGAGGTGTGCTCCACCTCCACCCACCCTCCTCCCTTTTCCAGGCTCCTTACAGGTGCTTAGCTGCGGAGATCATGTGACTTATTTCACTAAATCTCTGTTGATGGGTACTTTAGTTGTTGCTATTTCAAACGCCACTGCTGTGATAAGCCTGTGCCCTCTTTTGGATTTGTGACCCAAGCATTTATTTCATATTTTTGCCTGTGAGGGCTGGGTTGGGATGTGAGTGTGTGAGAGCCCCCTCGACCCAGAGCTGCACTCCCCCCCCCCCCCCCCCTCTGTGAAGCTCGGTCCATGTCCTTGCTCCCTTTGGATTGGATTGTGGTCTGTTTCTTTTCTTAAAAAAAAAAAAAAAAAAAAATATATATATATATATATATATATATATATATATATATATATATATATATATATGTATATTATTGATTTTTCAGAGAGAGGAAGGGAGAGGGATAGAGAGTTAGAAACATCGATGAGAAACATTGATCAGCTGCCTCCTGCACACTCCGCACTGGGGATGTGCCGGGAACCAAGATACATGCCCTTGACCGGAATCAAACCTGGGACCTTTCAGTCCACAGGCCGACGCTCTATCCACTGAGCCAAACCGGTTTTGGCTGTGGTCTGTTTCTTATTGATTTGGCAGAGCTCTTTACATATTAAAGAACTCAGCCTCTGATAGTTAAGATCAGCCCCCCTTGGCCTATTTTACCAGGTAGAAACCTGTGATTGCCAGCAGTAGTCTTTTCTTTTGTTAATCCTCGCCCGAAGACATTTTTCCATTGATTTTTACAGAGAGTAGTAAGGGAGGGAGGGATGGAGAGAGAGGGGCAGGGAGAGAAACATCCATGTGAGAGAGATACATCAATTGGTTGCCTCTTGCAGGCCCCAACTGGGGTCAGGTATTGAATCTGCAATTAAGAGATGTGCCCTTGCCTGGGAATCAAACCCATGATCCTTTGGTGCATGGGCCGACACTCTAAGCATTAAACAACATGGACCAGAGCAATAGCCTTTTCTTTTATGGTTTCTGGGTTTTGTGTCTTGCATCGAAATTTTTTATTTAAAAAATTCCCCCACGGTTTCTCCTAGCACCTAAGCCTCTGAAGGTGCAGGCTGCAAGGTGTGGCCCCAGAAGGCCCCTGGGTTTTGACTAACTGCCTTCCTGCCCACTCAGAGGGTGCTTGACTTCCTGCCTGGGCGGCTGCACTGTTCTCTGCGAGGGGAAGTGAGAGAGCGTGTGCGTCACCAGCCGCTGACGGGGTGGGGATAGGTGTCGGCTGATGCAGCCGCGCCTCGCTCAGAGCTTCCCGGGCTGACATGGGCACACCACATGCCAGTTCCTCCTGGAGCCCCATCCTCCTGTCACCTCCCATCCTCCTGTCAGTTCTTGGGCAGGTGCCTGTTTGCCCACTGGGCCATGGGCTGTCACCAGGGGACACGGGTGGTGGTGGTGCCTGACTCGGTCCGGCTGCCGGAGTGGAAGTGGGGAAAGCCAGGACACAGCTCAGCTGAAGCACAGTTTGAAATGGTCTCTCTGCTCCCACGCCCACAGCAAGAGGCAGAGTCCAACCTCCGCAAGGCCAAGCAGGGCTACGTGCAGCGCTGCGAGGACCATGACAAGGCCCGCCTGCTGGTGGCCAAGACGGAGGAGGAGCAGGCGGGCACGGGGCCCGGGGCCGGGGGCACCGTCTCCAAGGCCCTGGACAAGCGGCGGCGCTTGGAAGAGGAGGCCAAGAACAAGGTGGGTGTGAGCGGGAGGCGGCCGTGGAGGACGAGGCCCAGCGGGGCCGTTCCTGACGCGCCGTGTCGTCTCCCGCCCCCGGGCCTTCGCCGCCCTGGGTGGTGCCTGCCGGCCGGGTTTCTGTGTGGGTCTTGAATCCCAGGCTGAGGGGTCTCTGTGCGCCCCATGCCCCACCCCAGGCAGAGGAAGCCATGGCCACATACCGCACATGTGTGGCGGACGCCAAGACACAGAAGCAGGAGCTGGAGGACACCAAGGTGACGGCGCTTCGACAGATCCAGGAGGTCATCCGGCAGAGCGACCAGACCATCAAGTCGGTGGGTGCCAGGCGCCCGCTCCCGTGCTCTGGCTGCTGGCAGGCCGCACAGCTGCCTGTGCAAACGGCTGACCCTGCTGCCTGTGCCCTCTCTCTGCCAGGCTACCATCTCCTACTACCAGATGATGCACATGCAGACGGCCCCGCTGCCCGTGCACTTCCAGATGCTGTGTGAGAGCAGCAAGCTCTACGACCCGGGCCAGCAGTACGCCTCCCACGTGCGCCAGCTGCAGCGCGACGAGGAGCCTGACGTGCACTATGACTTTGAGCCTCACGTCCCCACCAGCAACTGGTATGGCCGCGTGCGTGTGCCCTGGGAGCCGCTCCGCAGGAGATGGGGTGAGCACCCTGCCTCTCTGACCCCCATCATGGCTGCTCCTCCCGGCTTCCATTCCCACCAGGTCCCCCGTCATGCGTGCCCGGAAAGGCAGCTTCAACGTTGGTGACGCTGCAGAAGCTGGGAGCGGCCCTCCTGACGAAGGCGGACCCGGCGAGGGGCTGATGGCCAAGGAGCGCAGGGGTGAGCGCCCAGTGGGGGTGGGTGCCTGGCAGGATTGTGGGGTGGGTGAGGCCTCCCTCCAGCCCTTTGCAGCCCCACCCAGCCCTTCACTAGATGCCTCATTCTGCAGGTGGGCGTGGACACCAGGTGCACAAGTCATGGCCAATCTCCATGCCAGACTCTGATGGCAGTCTGGACCCCAGCCCTGGCTCAGGTGAAGGACCTGCCCTGCTGGCTGGGGACAGAGCTCACCATGTGGCCAGGGTGATGGAGGGGGCCCTTGGGGGAGCAGCGGGCCCACCAGATGCCGCTCCTTCTGGGTTTGGGGGATCTGACACCCGTGTCTCCTGCTCAGGGGACTTCAAGAAGTTTGAACGGATGTCGTCCAGCGGCACCATGTCGTCCAGCGAGGAGCTGGAGGACCCGGAGGGCAGTGCAGGGGCGTCAGCCTTTGAGCAGGGTGAGGGGCCTCTGACCCCGGCAGTAAGGGGAGAGGGGGCTTAGACTCTGCCTGTGGGCCTGCTCCTAACCTGCCTTGGCGACGACGACCACCTGTCCCACCCCCAGGTGACCTCAACGGCATGACCCCTGAGCTTCCAGTGGCTGTGCCCAGCGGGCCCTTCCGCCACATGGGACTTTCCAAGGCAGCCCGAACTCACAGGCTCCGGAAGCTCCGTTCACCAGCCAAGTGCCGGGAGTGCAACAGCTACGTCTACTTCCACGGCGCCGAGTGCGAGGAGGTGAGCGGCCCGGGGGTGGCTGGGCGGCCCCGGGGCGCACAGGGGACTCGGAGTGGCCATCTTCCAGACGCTGCCCTGTGGGGAGTGGGTCATGAGGGCTTCCGAGAGGGGAGGGGACCCAGGCTCTCTGCTACTGTGCACGGCCCCCAGTGCTGCCTGGCCTGCCACAAGAAGTGTCTGGAGACCCTGGCCATCCAGTGTGGACACAAGAAGCTTCAGGGCCGCCTGCAGCTCTTTGGACAGGACTTCGGCCAGGCAGCCCGTGGCACCCCCGACGGCGTGCCCTTCATTGTCAAGAAGTGTGTGTGTGAGATCGAGCGGCGGGCTCTGCGCACCAAGGTGACTACTGTGGGGACAGCAGCAGGGCTTCCCCCAGCAGCACAGGGAGGGGAGGCAGGTGTGGCCGAGGCTGACGTGGACCCCACAGGGCATATACCGGGTGAACGGGGTGAAGACGCGTGTGGAGAAGCTGTGCCAGGCCTTCGAAAACGGCAAGGAGCTGGTGGAGCTGTCGCAGGCCTCACCCCACGACATCAGCAACGTCCTTAAACTCTACCTGCGCCAGGTGAGCCCCATGGGGGACGAGCAGATTCCGGGCAGGACCTGTGCCTGGCAGGGGCAGGGCTGCTTGGGTAGTGGGCTGCCAGGCCAGGGATGTGGCCAGGGCAGGAGATCTGGTTATGGGTTGGGGTGGGACCAGCGCCTGGCAGGGGTCGGACTGATGCCAGGGAAGGACAGGAGGGGACCGGGCCAGGATCACCGATGACACCCGCCCCTCCCCATCCCCACCTGTCACTCGGCAGCTGCCTGAGCCACTCATCTCCTTCCGCCTCTACCACGAGCTCGTGGGGCTGGCCAAGGACAGCCTGAAGGCAGAGGCCGAAGCGAAGGCAGCGTCCCGGAGTTGCCCGGATACGGCCGAGCGCGAGGCCGAGGCCGTGGCCGTGGCCATGGCGGGCCGGCTGCGGGAGCTCCTGCGTGACCTGCCGCCCGAGAACAGGGCCTCGCTGCAGTACCTGCTGCAGCACCTGCGCAGGTGAGGTCAGCCAGGCGGGGCCAGGGCGGCTGGGCCAGGGCGCCACTCTCACCTCTTCTGCACCCCGACTCCTCAGGATCGTGGAGGTGGAACAGGACAACAAGATGACCCCCGGGAATCTTGGCATCGTGTTCGGGCCCACGCTGCTCCGGCCACGGCCCACGGAGGCCACCGTGTCCCTCTCCTCCCTGGTCGATTACCCCCACCAGGCCCGCGTCGTGGAGACCCTCATCACCCACTACGAGCTGGTTTTTGAGGAGAAGCCTGAAGAGAATAGTGGTCAGGTGAGGTGGCAGGTGGATCAGGGGAAGGTGCAAGGGTCTGCTCATGGGGGGGTGCAGACTGGGGAGGACCAGGGTGTCTGGTCTCCAGGGGCAGCCTCCGAGGGATCTTTTAAGCAAAGTGTGGGCTCAAATCTGGGGGATTCCACACTCAGTGCAGAGGCATTGGCTTGTCCTGTGCCCTCCAGCCAGCCCCTTGGGTGGGTCCAACTTGCTATTCACCTGGCTGCTGGGTTTTAATTTTAAGCCAACAGTTTTTGTTTGTGCAGGCTTTGGTGTCCAAGCAGTGTGTGTGTGTGTGTGTGTGTGTGTGTGTGTGTGTGTATATATATATATATATATATATATATATATATATATATATATATATATAATGTCTTGCCTGAGGATATGTTTGTTTATTTCAGAGAGGAAGGGAAAGGGAGAGAGAAACATCAATAATGAGAATCATTCATTGGCTGCCTCCTGCATGCCCCCTACAGGGAGATGGAGCCTGCGACTCTTTTCTTAGAGAAACATCGATGTGAGAAACATCAGTCTCAATCAGTTGTGTCTCATACACACCCTGACTGGGAATTAAATCCACAATTTTCTCATGTACAAGACAGTGCTACAACCAACTGAGCCACCTGGCCAAGGCCTGCTCTAGCATTCATCCCCTTTGCCTGGAGTCTTTATCTTAATGCATCTCCTGGGGTTTGGGCAACAGGTTCTTAGTCTCTGGAGGCGAGACTGGGTGTGGCCTCAGGACCAGTGTCCTTGCTGGCTGAGGGGGTGAGGGAGGCCACTGCCAGAGCTGCTGCCCCGGCTGGAAGAGCTCAATCATGACATGGGAGTGGGGCCCTCAGCCTCAGATGCAGCGGGTGGTGACAACTGTTAGAGACTGTAAAAATGTAGCTCATTTACACGACAGAAATGGAGCTTGGGTGGGCTGGACTCCGGCCCTCCCTGACTTCCCTGCCACTCCTGCAGTATGGGATGCCCACCCAGCGGGCTGAGGTGTTGCTCCAGGTCCCCTACTCGGAAGCCAGTGAGGGGGCTGCCTTCCCCCTGCAGGAAGAGGCCGAGGACGGAGCCCCAGGTGAGTGGATCGGCCTAGGGAGCTCAATGGGCGACACCCCTCCCTGTCCCTCCACCTCTCTCTCATGTCTCTACCTCTGCGTCTCCCTCTCACAGGCTTATCAGAATCCCATGTTCCCTCCAACGACTCTGACTCAGAATTGGAGGAGGCCCCAGAGCTGCTGTCCCCGGCAGAGGGGGAAGCCTTGCACCGCCTCAGCTTCTTGGAGAAGCAGAACAGTGAGGCCAGCGTGGAGGAGGCTGGGGACAGCGGCAGTGAGGAGCAGCTGGGGCGCTCAGCTGGGGAGGACGGTGACTGGGAGGGGCTGTCCCAGTACAACACCAACCAGTGCAACAATGTTGCTGCGATGAAGCCCTGTGAGAGGCATGTCATAGGAGGCACTGGCCGGGAGAGCAGGCCAGAGTTCGTCTAGCTGGGACCTTGGGTGGCCTGTGCTGTGGCTGGGGGCCGAGCACCACCCCATTCCTGGCTCCTGTCACTGTGGATGTGCCCAGGCCTGGCCACTCTGTGCTGAGACTGCAGTGGCCCACAGCGGTGAGGGCATCCACAGCCACCTTTTCCACAAGCTCCCAGGCATTACCCGCTTGGCTGAGCTGGGGCCTTGGCGCTCAGGAGTCACCGTGGGGCTTTGTGGAAAGGAACTGCCTGAGTGACCCCAACGTTCTGCTCAGGGCTGGCCATTCCTTGGACCTGCCCTGACCTATAACTTTTGGTTGCTGGGCTGTGTAAGGCCACTCTGATAGCCGGACAAATGTCAGGGACCAGATGGCAGAATCGGGTTTGGATACCTGGGACTCAGGTACATGGTGGGGTCTCCCTTTACACATGTGTGTATTTTGCTTAAAATAAAGTTTTGCCCAGCCAGTGTGGCTCAGTGGTTGAGTGTTGACCCATGAACCAGGAGGCCACATTCCAATTCCAGCTCAGGGCACATGCCCAGATTGTGGGTTCAATTCCCAGTAGGGAGCATGCAGGAGGCAGCCGATAGATGTTTACCTCTCACTGATGTTTCTATTTCGCTCCCTCTCCCTTCCTCTCTGAAATCAATAAAAATGCATATTTTAAAAGGCAAAAGATTTATGTGATTTGAAGAGAAACCAGAGCATATTTTAAAAAAACATTTAAAATACAGTTGTTAATCTGAGTGGCAACTTGGGGATGGGGACACGGGGGTTCCTTTGCTTCCTCACTGGGGTGTGAGGAAGGAAAGTCCACCCCAAATGGCCCAGTGAGTATGTGAGCCCAGGGGCCTTTGAGGCCAGCTGTGCAAACATGCAGATGTTAGATAACTACTGCCTCACATGGACACTGCCTCGGCACTATCCCGCAGGCTCTTCCGGAAGATGAGAACACTCTTCATCTGTGCTCTACCAGCTGCATTTCCTTTTTAAAAAAAATGTATTGAGAAAACTAAAAAATGGGCCGAAACCGGTTTGGCTCAATGGATAGAGCGTCGGCCTGGGGACTGAAAGGTCCCAGGTTCGATTCCGGAAAAGGGCATGTACCTTGATTGTGAGCACATCTCCAGTAGGGGGAGTGCAAGAGGCAGCTGATTGATGATTCTCTCTCATCGATGTTTCTGACTCTCTATCCCCCTCTCTTCCTCTCTGTAAAAAATCAATAAAATATATATTTAAAAAACAAACAAACAAACTAAAAATGGAACTCCCATTTGACTCAGTGACCCCACTTCTAGGAATATATCCCAAGAAACTAGAAACACCAATCAGAAAGAATATATGCACCCCTATGTTCATAGCAGCACAATTTACCATAGCTAAGATTGAGTAACACCCTACTAGTAAGTGCCCATCAGCAGATGAGTAGATTAAAAATCTGTGATACATCTACACAATGGAATACCACGCTGTGATAAAAAAGAAGGCATTCTGCCGAAACCAGTTTGGTCAGTGGGTTGAGCGTCGGTCTGTGGACTGAAAGGTCCCGGGTTCGATTCCAGTCAGGGGCATGTACATTCATTGCGGGCACATCCCCAATGGGGGGGTGTGCAGGAGGCAGCTGGTCAATGTTTCTCTCTCATCAATGTTTCTAGCTCTCTCCCTTCCTCTCTGTAAAAAATCCAATAAAATATATTTTTTAAAAAGAAGGAGGCATTCACTCCATTTGCAACAGCATGGATGGAACTGGAGAACATTATGCTAAGCGAAATAAGCCAGTCAGAGAAAAATAAATATCACATGATCATTTGTGGAATGAACAACATAAACTTATTAACAAAAACATCCAGAATCAGAGAAACATCTATCAGACCGTCAAACCTCAGAGGGAAGGTAGGGGTAAGGGAGAGAGACCAACCAAACGACTTGTATGCATGCATATAAGCCTAACAATGGACACAGACACCAGGGGGTGAGGGCATGAGTGTGGGGAAAAGGACACATATGTAATACCTTAATTAATAAAGAAAAAAAAAGTACTGATTTGAGCCTGGTCGGTGGTGCTGTGATTAGAATGGCTCCCCATGGACTGAAGGTCATGGGTTCCATTCCTAAAGAGGAGCACTTACCTTGGTTAGGGGTTTGCTCCCTGCCCCTGGGCACGTGCAGGAGGCAACCAATTGATCTCTCTCCTCCTCCTGCTCTCTCTGAAAAATCAATGGAAAAAATATCCTGAGGTTAGGGTTAACAACAACAAAATTTAAGAGATGGAGAGAAACATCGATTTGTTGCTCCCCTTACTTATGCACTCATTGGTTGATTCTTCTATGTGCCCTGACCAGGCATCAAACTTGCAACCTTGGCATATTGGGATGCTTTAACCACCGAGTTACCCAGCCGGGCTAGCTGATTTCCCATGGGTTCTCAGCACTTGAAATTAGGCCAGACTAACCTGAGGAACTCAGTTACATCTCATTTAGTCTGTTTGGTTTGAAGAGCCTCAGGAGGGCAGGGGCCACCATCTGGGACAGCACAGGGGGGACAGGTAAGGACTCCTCCCAATGCATACTACCTCCCACAGCCATGTTTGTACTGGAGGGCAGCCCAGCAGAGAAGCCCAAATTTCTTCTTTTTAAAAAAATATATATTTTATTGATTTTTTTACAGAGAGGAAGAGAGAGGGATAGAGAGCTAGAAGCGTCAATGAGAGAGAAACATCGACCAGTTGCCTCTTGCACAGCCCCTACCGGGGATGTGCCCGCAACCAACGTACATGCCCTTGACTGGAATCGAACCTGGGACCTTTCAGTCTGCAGACCGACGCTCCACCGCTGAGCCAAACCGGTTTCAGCCCAACTTTCTTTTTTTATATTGACAGATGTAAGCTTTGAGAGCCTGCATAAATATGACTTGAGGTCAAACAGGAAGATTTTCCAAAGGGTTAAAATGTATTAAACAATAGAACTTGTCCTTCCCTTTAGCCTGTCTCTGATCAGTTGACTGCTCTCTCTAACCATTTCCACCAGACACAAAATGTCAAACTCTCCAGAGGGCATTCCCTTTTGTCTGGAAATCTCTTCAAGTGCTGCTCCCTACTCCCCTGGAGGCAAAAACTCATCCCGGGCTCTCCTGCTTAAATTTCAGTGGTTTGCAGTGTACACATGAAGAACTTAATGTTCATACACAAAATGTATGCGTATGCTGTTAACAGTAATTTTGCTTTAAGCTTTTTTTTTTCATTAATTATTTTTATTTTTATGATCTCTCCACAAAGAAGTTTTGAAAATACCTGTCAATATATTAAAAAGCTACTTTAAAATCCTGGGATGAAAAATTCTAAATATGTTACATCTTCTGTGATTTACAAATAACAAAGTTCTATAACTTAGAGCTTCTGAATGATTTTGACAGACATTTACTAAGAAGAGTCAGAATATTCGATATTCAATTTTCACCACAACTGAGTTTTTGAGAAGCTACATTTGTTGACTGTCACCACACTCTGACTCCATAGCCCAATGGCCTGACATTGGTACACTGGGCTATGGAGGCAGAGCATGTAGAATAGCCCCAACTTTTATAATAATTCAGTGCAGGAGAATGAGGCAGAATCCGCATCACTGTAACAAAAGCAGCCAGGGAGGGTTGCGGACACATCCCCAGTAGGGGGTGTGCAAGAGGCAGCTGATCGATGTTTCTCTATCATCGATGTTTCTAACTCTCTATCCCTCTCTCTTCCTCTCTGTAAAAAATCAATAAAAAAAAAAAAAAGCAGCCAGGGAGCAAGGCTGATACAGAACAGTCCCCCAAAACCACATCACACCCCACACACAGCTAAGAAGTGGCCAAATGGCCGTGACAAGTCAGCCAGCACATTGCAACAGACTTGTCAGAAACTTCCTAAGAAAACCAGAAAAGGAGACCATGCGCCAGCAAACTGCGGCCCGGTACCGTTTTTTGGGCAAAGATTAGTTTTGTAAAGATTAGTCATGTAAAACCACACACTCTTGTTGACATGCCATCCTGTATGCCACTTGAGCCCTAGACCTGGGTCATTGAACTCTGAAAACACTTATTGTCTAGCCCTTTACACAGAAGATGTGTACATTCTGATCTACATTCTTTAGCCTCCTCTTAGCCAGCCATCCGGCGCTGTTTCCCGTTTTCCAGTTGTAAATTCAAAATTGTTGTGGTAGGCTGCATTCAGGTGTCTACCCTATGCCGCCATCTTGGTTTCTCCTGATCTACATTTTTTAAAGGACAGAAGAATTAACAGCTAAAACTAAATGTCCAGAGTTCAGCTGGACAGTAGCTTTTCACTACTGGCATTAGTCAGAAAGCAAATGTCATGTGAAACACCCATTCTTGGATGCAAAAGCACCTCTGGAACCTGACAGGTCTGCAAACACTGGCCTCCAACTTGTCAGAGCACCTTCACAGCGTAGGGCAATTTCATGTCCTGGTGGCGGTGAGCTACGTGAGTGCCAGGTCTGACCTAATCCCACCTGTCCCCCAGGAGTCCCACGGTGGGCGTCCAGGGCGGGAGCCACCTTGAGCCAATCTCAGAACTTGGGTCAGGCTGTGCTTGGTGGCATAGGCAGAATCAGGTCTCTAAGAAATAAAGGGGAGGCAGGTGCTGCTGGGAGGTGGGCACAGAGACCACAGTGTCCCCACAGTGTCCCGTGCCCTCTGCAGCTGGAAACCTAACAAAGGGCCTCTGGGACCTGCCACAAAGGGACAGCAGCAGGTTTTCACCAGCTTCAGGAACAGAGCAAACCAACCACAGCAAAGGGCTTTCCACAGACACCCGTGAGCTGATTCTATTCACTTAAAAGAGTAAATATTAAGGAATAATCAAGACGTTTTGTGTGTGGTAAAATATACATAAAATTTACCATATTAACCATTTTTAAGTGCAGCTCAATGGCATTAGCACATTCACATGGTGTAGCCATCACCACCATCCATCTTAGAACTTTTTCATCTTCCCAAACTGGAACTCTGTTCCCATTAAACACTAACTCTCCTTTCCTCTCCCCCAGCCCCTGGCTCCTACCATTTACTTCCTGTCTCTAAGTCAGACTTCTCTAGGGACTTCCTGTGAGTGGTATCAGAATGCTCTGTGCCTGGCTCATTTTGGAATGTGCATATGTGGAGGAAAAGGAGACTTGTTCTACCATTAGACATACTACAAAGCACTAACTACTTTTTAAAACCTAAATTGAGCATTGGAAGAATTTTGAAACAAACCGTCTGTGAGTCTACATGGAAGAGGCAATCCAGGGAGGCCATCAAAGGATCTGCCAGATGCTCCCCAGTACCGAGCTCACTGTCGGGGTGGCAGGGGTCGGAAGTGACATCCTGGATCACAGAGTGCCCAAAAGCAAACCCCAGGCTTTAAGACCTATACATAGAACTGGGAAGTTAAGAAATAAACAAATCGAGGTAATTTTTGCAAATTGTGTATCTATTAAGGGACTTGTATCTAGAATAAAGAACTTTTACATCTCAATAATAAAAACATAATCAACCCAACTAAACAAAAGGCAGTCGAAACCAGTTTGGCTCAGTGGAGAGAGCACTGGCCTGCGGACTGAAGAGTCCCAGGTTTGATTCCGGTCAAGGGCATGTACCTTGGTTGCCGGCGCATCCCCCAGTGGGGTGTGTGTAGGGGCAGCTGATTGATGTTTCTGTCTATCCCTCTCTCTTCCTCTCTGTAAAAAATCAATAAAATATATATTAAAAAAAGAAAAAGAAAAAGGAAAGACCTGGAACACATTTAGCCAAAGATAATATGCAAAATGGCCATGAGCATGTGAAAGATACATCAGTCATTGGGAAAATGACTCCTAACCACAGAAAGCCTCTGCCTCACCCCCACTGGGATGGACACACAGATGTGAAGATGGAATCTTTGTATGGGGCTCATGGAAATGCAAAAAGGGCAGCCAATTTGGAAAGCAATTTGGCAGTTTCTGGAAAGATTATCCAGAGTTTCCATATAACCCTGCAATTCCCCTTGTAGGTGCACATCCAGGGCACTGAACACATGTCTGCACAAAACCTGTTCACAGCAGCACGGTCTAAAGGTGGACACTACCCAAGTGTCCAATAGTTAATGAACAGACACAACGTGGTCAATCCACACTGGAAAATTATTCACCCATGAAAAGGAGAGAACCGACACTCCCTACAACGTGAATGAACCTTGAAAACATCACGCTCAGTGAGAAGCCAGACACAAAAGGCTACACAGTGTGATTCCATTTATGTGAAATGTCCAGAGCAGGCAGATCCAGACAAAAAGTGGGTCCAGAGGATCCAAGATGGCTGCTCGGGTAGACACCTAACCGCAGCAGCACACAACAATTTCAATGGAATACAACTAAAATGTAGAGTGGACATTGCCCAGAGTTACAGGTAGTCGACTGACTGAAAATTCTACAACAAGAAGGAAAGAGAAAACCAGAAGGAAAATCAGAGGAGCTGAAAAGAAGCCCAAGGTACGGAGACATGCTGCGCGCTCGCATGCACGCGCGCGCCGAGAGGTCGCAGCCGGAGAGGAGGAGAGGGCTGGGTGCTGCCTGGCAATCCCTAGCAGGAAGGAAATAAAACCCCCAGCCTGGGCTGAACCCCCGAACCGCAGCGCTGAGCCCCAGTTATGAGCCAGACCCTGGGGACCCAAGCTCCGGCGGGGGAGACGGGGCTGAGGCAGAATCCCAAGCGAGCAGCGAAAAGCAGGGCCCCCGGAGTCACGCGCACATTGTGCGCAGAGGACTGAATGTTGACTCTGATGCTGGATTACCCTAACGTGAAGAAACAAAGCCTCCGGCGGCGCTGAGCCTCAGTCCGGACTGCTCTGAACCCCAGTCCTGGACCAGACCCTGGGGACCCAGGCTCGGGCAGGGGGAGACGGGGCTGTGAGGCGGAATCTCAGAGGAGTGGCGAAAAGCGGAGCCCCCAGAGTTGCACACACTGCGCGCAGAGGACAGTCTGTTGACTCTGATCCTGGACTCCCCTAGTGGGAAGGAGAAAAAAAAAAGCTCCAGACTGGAGGAATGCGACAGGCAACAGGAGCCCCTGCCGGATACCAGGCAGCCGGGCGCCGGCAGGGAGCTGGGCGACGGGCCCCCCGGGGGGGGGAGGTGCCCGAGCCATGGACCTCTGAGCGCGAGCAACGGAGCCAAGGCCAGGGGGCTGCTTTCTGGGCGGCGCCAACCCCGGCAACAGGCTGGAGCAGCGCGGGAGCCCGCAGAGAACAAAGGGTTGCCACAGGCCAACCTGCTAGCTCCCAGGACAAGGAGGAAGAAACCAAAGTTCTCAATGTGAAGAAATCAAGTGAGAGCAAAAGATAGTAAAATTACTTAAGAAAGAATACAAAGATCTTGAAAATTCAAAGACTAAGTCAGAACTCAACTCACCAGCCAACATTGCAACATAAATGTATTTTTTTTTAAAAAAAAGGACAGAATGTTGGAACAGTGGCGGCCAGGCCTAGAGTGCCCAGGCACAAAGCAATGGCAACTGGGCCCGGAGCAGCAATGGCCAGGCCCCAGAGCAGCAGCAGCCAGAACCAGAGCAACAACAGCCAGCACTGGAGCAGCCAGACCTGGGGCAGTGGCAGCCAGGCCTGAGGCAGAGGCAGCCCAGCCCAGGGAGGCCAGTCCAGGAACACCCAGACCCGGAGTGGCTGGGCCCGGAGAAGCCGGGCCCAGAGCAGCTGGATTGGGAGCAGCCAGGTCCAGAACAGCAGTATCCAAGCCCGAAGCATCCAGGCTGGGAGTGGCCAGACTCGGAGCAGCCGGGCCCGGGGCAGCTGGGTCTGGT
Organism: Pipistrellus kuhlii; assembly: GCF_014108245.1. Lineage (NCBI taxonomy): Eukaryota > Metazoa > Chordata > Mammalia > Chiroptera > Vespertilionidae > Pipistrellus > Pipistrellus kuhlii. The sequence continues at coordinate 69,682,396 of NW_023425584.1, forward strand.
GCGGCCAGGCCCGGAGCAGCGGCTGCCAGGCTGGGAGCGGCCAGGCCCGGAGCAGCCGGGTCTGGTGTGGCCAGGCCCGGAGCAGCGGCTGCCAGGCTGGGAGCGGCCAGGCCCGGAGCAGCCGGGTCTGGTGTGGCCAGGCCCGGAGCAGCGGCTGCCAGGCTGGGAGCGGCCAGGCCCGGAGCATCCGGGTCAGGTGCGGCCAGGCCCGGAGCAGCGGCTGCCAGGCTGGGAGCGGCCAGGCCTGGAGCATCCGGGTCAGGTGTGGCCAGGCCCGGAGCAGCGGCTGCCAGGCTGGGAGCGGCCAGGCTCAAAGCAGCCGGGTCTGGTGCGGCCAGGCCCCGAGCAGCGGCTGCCAGGCTGGGAGCGGCCAGGCCCGGAGCAGCGGCTGCCAGGCTGGGAGCGGCCAGGCCCGGAGTAGCCGGGTCTGGTGCGGCCAGGCCTGGAGCAGCAGCTGCCAGGCTGGGAGTGGCCAGGCCCGGAGCAGCAGCTGCCAGGTTGGGAGCGGCCAGGCCCGGAGCAGCGGCTGCCAGGCTGGGAGCGGCCAGGCCTGGAGCAGCCGGGTCTGGTGTGGCCAGGCCCGGAGTAGCAGCAGCCAGGTCCAGAGCAACTAGGTCGGGAGCAGCGGTGACCAGACCCGGAGCAGCTGGTTGTGGAACGAACCAGAGCAACAGAGGCCAGGCCCGGAGCAACCAGGCCCGGAACAGCTCGCTCCTCGCCTGCCCCTGCCCCACGGCTGCCTCTCAGACATGGCTGGAAACTTTTGTGGGAACTTGAGGGTCTGCTGAATCAAGTGATGAAGGCTTAGATCTGGATGTGTTGAGTTAGTATAGGGCTGGGGTGTTGATCTGTGAGTGCCTTGGGTGGGGCCTGGATAAGGCTGGTTGACCTATTTGGAAATGTCTTTTGTGTGAAGTGTATCATTGGGCATGTGGAGGTATTACTGATATGAGAAAATGCTAAGTAACTGATTTACTATCTGAAAAGGGATTTACTCTCGGGGAAAGGGAGGGAGGAAGAGACTGAACATAAACTGTGCACCTATGGATGAGGACAATGGGGGATGGGGAGGGGGCGGAGGGTGGGGTGGGAACCTGGTGGAGGAGGGAAGAAATGAGGAACCTTTGTAACAATATGAACAATAAAGATTAAAAAAAAAAAAAAAAAAAGTGGGTCCAAGGTTGTCAGGGTCTGGGGATGGGGGTGACTGCTGATGAGGATGATTTTTTTTGTTCCAAATCTTCTGCAATTTATCAATCAAGAATACATAGGGGCAAGTATCTTTGGCAAGTAAAGTGAGTAGTGTAACTCAGCACTTACAGCAAGGTGGCAATATTAGCTCAATATTATTGAGCTATCCTACAAATTAAGAACTGACAAATCAGCCCTGACTGGTTTGGCTCAGTGGATAGAGCGTCAGCCTGTGGACTAAGGGTCCCGGGTTAAATTCCAGTCAAGGTCACGTACCTTGGTTGCTGGCACATTCCCAGTAGGAGGTGTGCAGGAGGCAGCTAATCGATGTTTCTAACTCTCTATCCCTTTCTCTTCCTCTCTGTAAAAGTCAATCATTTATATATATATCTATGTATCTATCTGACAAATCAAGGACATAATGAAATAGAAGGCTGCTATAAACCAACTAATTTTATGTTTTATTTTCAAATTGATTTTAGAGGGCAGGGGGGAGAGAGAAGAGAAAAAAAATATTAATTGCCGAAACCGGTTTGGCTCAGTGGATAGAGCGTCGGCCTGCGGACTAAAGGGTCCCAGGTTTGATTCCGGTCAAGGGCATGTATCTTGGTTGCGGGCACATCACCAGTGGGGGGTGCAAGAGGTAACTGATCGATGATTATTATTCTCATCGATGTTTCTAACTCTCTATCCCTCTCTTTCTCTATAATAAATCAATAAAATATATCTTTAAAAAAAACAGAAACCATTAATTGTTTGCCTCCTGCAAGTGCCCCTACTGGGGACTGAACCCAGAATGTGGAAATATACCTCGACTGGGACTTGAATGGGCGACCTTCTGGAGCATGGGACGACGCCAACCAACTGAGCCACACTGGCCAGGCCCAGATCACTGACTTTAGACATAAAGATTGAAAAATTTAAGAGCAAAATAAATGAATAGTGCTAAGAAAAAAAAATTATTAACCCCCCCCCCCCCAAGGAAAAAACCTGACAATGAAATCAAGAAAACACTAAGATTCAGTTAATAGATCTCAACTTGGATCCTTAAATTTAGACAAGCAAAATGCCACTTGATTAAATACTCTGATATGCATTGAAACCATTTTTTAAATTGTATGATCGGTGTACAGAACAATGCTCTAATCAACTGAGCCACACCGGCCAGGGCAATACCACTTTCTCGTCCAAAAAATCCAAACATGAAATAAGATGATTTGTAACATCATAGCCAATGGCTTATTGCATAGTTTCTGGCTTACTGTTACACTTCAAGTCCTAGTTTTCCAGCCACTAGGAAATAAAAATTCCCAATTTGCTTCCTAGTTTTCAAAAATTATTAAGGCCTTGGCCAGGTAGCTCAGTTGGTTAGTCATCCCAATACCAAAGCTGTGAGTTCCATCTCTGGTCAGGACACACACAAGCAGCAACCAATTAATGCACCACTAAGTGGAACAACAAATTAATGTTCCTCTTTCTCCCCTCCTTTCTCTAAAACCAATAAAATAATTATCAATTAATTTATTGGTATACTCAGTGCTACCATAAAGTAACTAGAAGATGAATTAAAGTGTGCACACTAAGCCTGACTTCAGCTTCAATAAGCCTTTTCTTCAGAAGGAAACTGCACAAACGTATCTCAGAGCATATTTTACTTTAAGCATATGAGCGGTCACCAATGCAGCCATACATGGTCCTATGTAAAGCCTCAAGAACACACATGTATTTTGCAAAGAGAACAGACTAAGCTAACAACAAATTGATTCAGGGAGAGCAGAGTTAAATGGCCCAATCCCATACAATAAAAGCCTAATATGAAAATTGCTCGACCTGGGTTCGTCAGCTCACTATGATGCGCACCAGCGGGTGGTGCGGACACGGCGGGTGTCGGCGATGTGGCGCTGGCAGCGGGCAGCAGTGGAGGCGCTGCTGGCCCCAGTGGACCGAGTGGGACCGCAGTGGACAGTGGAGCAGCTGAGAGGGCGGAGCAAGGCCAAGGCAGATACCATTGTCACCCCAATAAATTAAAAAAAAAAAAAAAAAGGCAACCTCTATAGCCAACCAAAGTGACAGCAGAAGTGAAATGGGGAACAGGGGGTAGTGGTTGGAGTGGGAGTTGCTTTTGGGAGTGATGTAATATTCCAGAACTGGTGGTGATGCGTGCACAGCTGGGAACACACTAACATGTGTACTGTAAATGGGTAAATTGTATGGTGACTATGTCTCAACAAAGCTATTAAAGTATATACATGATTTCTTTTAACTTGGGGGGACTGTGTCTTCTGGAACCAGACCCTCTAGTGAGGGAGAGGATCACTGGACCCCAAACTTCTGGGCAAGAAAAGCACAAGGGAGCATGGCTGGAAGTGAGCCTGGACAGTAGTCCTGCCTTTTGGGTGAAGGGAGAGGACAGGTGCGCCCTGGCATTGTGAACTGGACAAACAGCCAGTGGCTGTGGCAGTTTGCAGGTGGGGAGCAGTGAGGGGTCAGAGACTGTCTTGAAGCCACAACAAACCTGTCCTCCCATTTTTTAGACAAGTGAAACTTTACTCAAAATATCTTTAATTTAAAAACACCCAGCTTCAATACCAACTCAAATCCAGAGGTGTTTTAATCTCCCTGCCTGCTGACCTCAAGAGTCGTCAACAGGTCAGGGACAGGGCCACTGTGAGAGGAGCACAGAGAAGGGAAGCTGGAAGAGGGGGCTTACCCGGAGACTCGGACCCAGGTCCCACCTGTGGGGAGCCAGCGTGGAGTGCCGGGGGGGACAAGCAAGAACCTAGGATATCTTGGCTGCTGGCAGGCTCACTGGCCTCCCCTCAGCATCCTGTCCTCTTGAGGAGCCATTTACGCAGGATCCCAGGGGGGCTCAGTGTCATGTGAGGCCACAGGGCCCTCAGCCAGGAAGGCAAGCACACAGCCTGCCTTGGATTCCTGAGGAGCAGCAGGTAGGTTTCCAGGGTGGACAGATCACAGCAGGACAGACCGCCAGCAGGCCAACTGCCTGGGTAAGGTGGTTACAGTCCGTTTGTCTGTTTCCTGGGGGCTGGGGGAGAAAAGAAAGGGCAATCACATGATTCACCTATCACATGGGTTGGGCACACCCAGGGGGCAGGTGCCACTCCCTCTGGGCCCCACAGGAGGTGGATAGTGAGAGGCTGTGGTGGAACCTGGAAGGAGAAGGTTAGGGCAACGAAGAGGAAAGCAGGTCTGGAAAGAAGGGGCCGAGCTCAGAGCTCTGGGTCGAACATCAGTGGGGAAGGTAGGTAACAGGTGGGGCCCACTCAGGCAAAGACTTGGGTCCTTCCTGCACCACCAGTGTACACAGACACCCCCACCCCTGCACAGACCCCCTAGCTGGGGTGGCACTGTCTTACCTGCTAGGTGTAGGATGGCTACTGAACCAGCCGGTAGGTGATGTATCTGCCTGCGGTTTCGCTGGGCCGGATGATCTTCACTACCTGCATCAGAATGAGAGCAGGGCTGGGCAGGGCCTCCTCAGGGACCCAGGGGTGTGTGTGGTTTGGTGGGGGCAGCAGCAGGGCAGGTGGCACCGGGAGCCGGAACAGAAGAGACTTGGGGGTAGCCATGATTCTTTAAAAAGCTGGGGGAGGGAGGAGGTCCTGAGGCTCCTGCCCAGGAGGAAAAAGGCTGGGGGGAGGGCTCTCCTGCCAGGGTCGTCTCTCACCTGCCCTCTCTTGATCCCAAAGTAGCGTGCCACGGGGTCTCCAGCCTGGATCCTGGGCAGCTGGTTTTCTCGGAGTTTACTGGAAAGCCCGGTCAGGAAAAAAGCCATGCAGGGTTGCGGGGAGGATGGAGAAGCCCAGAGGATTGGGGAGGGGAGAAGACAGAAAGGATACTATCTGGCCAGCAGCTCCGTCACCTCCTCCTTGGTCATGACGACATGCTCTGGGACCAGCTGCCAAGAGAACAGAACCTGTGTCTCCAGGGGGCCAGGACCCCGCTGTGCCCCACACTCCCACAAGGGGAGGGGGACAGTATCCTTCTCAGCTAGTCTACAACCGACCACGATTGTCATGCAGAGGGCTCTTGGGACACAACCTGGAGTCCCCATCCCCAGGTCAGCAGCGTGGGCTGGGAACCCAAATTCTCAGCAAGGCTCAGTAACGCTGTTGCTGCTGCTGCTCTGGACCCGGGGGCCACACTTTGAGAGCATGGCTCTACTTCCTTTACCATCTCACCCCTCCCCACCACCCAACTCCCCCCACCTTCCCTAGGCCCCACCTCATGCTCCGTGATGTTGATGAGCAGCTCCTGCTGCAGAAACTGTTCCAGGATGTACTTGGGGGCCATGTCAACCAGGGACTGGAAAAGAGATCCTCAGACACGGCCATGTCCCCCCCACAACCACCACCACCACCACCACCACACACACACACACACACACACACACACACACACACACACACCGGACTGGCGACCCAGCTCGTTTCTTCCTCAGAGGACATGGCAAGTGGGAAAGCTGAATGGGTTTGATCTTGTTCCTCAACAAGAAGCCAGGCATTCCCATTGCATGCATGGTGTTCTCCCCACTGCCCTGGCCCTTGGCACAACTCCAGACCTCAGCCTGGTGTCAGGAATTGAGTTTCTATCAATTTAATGAGTCCAGGAGGTTGGTCCCTGAGCTGGCATGGAGGCCCCTTCCCAAGAGAGGACCAAGATGGCAAAGACTCTGAGCAAGGACCACAGGCACAGGGAAGAGGGTGCTCACTGCTCCTCCCATCCCACTTAGGCCTCTCCAACCACAGACGGGGGATGCTGGGCCTGCTCTGGGGATGCCCCATGCTGCCCACAAAGGACAGCAGCTCCTCAGACCCTGACCTCCCACATTAGAACGTAGGGCCAGTGGGTGCCCTGGGTGAAGACAGCAGCGGGTCTCTCAGGTGCCATAGCAAAGTGAGGCTCGGGCAGAACAGGAAGGGAAGTGGTCAGGCTCTTTGCTGTGGGGGCACCCACCTGCTTGGCAGAGGGTGTCATGCCCTGCTGCACCACGATGAGGGCTCGGGTGATGTTTTCCTCCTGCATGCGCTGGCAGTACACCTTGATGGTTTTGATCCCCACCTTGGGCTCCTCTGTGGACAGAGTGCATTCTGGTCCACAATGCCAGGCGCTTACCCAGCCCTTCCCAGGCATGTGTGGCACCCCTCTGAGGCCTGTTTTCCTGTTTGTAGAACAGGGAGCTGGCTGCCTCCAGGTCACCAAGCAGCTGAAAGGTGCCTATGCCCCTGGGTTTCAGTGGTCCTTGTCTAAAAGTGGGGTCTAGAATCTGAGTTTAGTTGGGTGCCTTGCTGGTTCCAAGGTTTGAGAATCCCCAAGCTAAGTGGCTTGTTTCGTCTGAGAGCCCACAAAGTGCATGGCTGGGTGTCCAGAGATAAGATGAGGTTGGTGGATCTGCCAATGGAGACAGACCACTCATCCCCAGGGGTGGAAGTCCTTATGTTTTCAGTAGCATTAGGGGCCTGGGGCTTTGTCACTGGAGAAACACTGGACCCTATGAGCTTAGCAGGTCCGCCACTGGGCTCTGGCCACCAGGATCCATGTGAGACTCCTAGCTGGGCCTCTGTCTCCTGCAGTGCAAATCACTCCATTGATGAGCACTGTCCTGGGCTGAGTTATGTCCTCCCAAATCCCCATGTTTGAGTCCTAATTCCCAGTACCTCAGAAGGTAACTAAACTACTGTGTTTGGTACAGGAGCCTTCAAAGAGGTAATTAAGGTAACATGAGGTCACGTGAACCCTGATCCAATCTGACTGGTGTGCTTCTTTTTTTTTCCTTTTTTTTTAAAAATCAATCTTTATTGTTCATATTGTTACAAAGATTCCTCATTTCTTGACTGGTGTGCTTCTGAGAGATTGGAGACAGACATTAGGGACCCTGTGAGGACACAAGGAGGAGGCAGCCACCGTCTAACATGCTAAGGACAGAAGCAATCAGTGGGAACCGACCCAGCAGACACCTTGACCTTGGACTTCCAGCCCCAAGCACTGGAGACAATAAGTCAGTTGTTTTAGGATTCACCTGTAGTGTTTTGTTATAGCGGCCTCAGCAAACCAATACAGACAGAAACTTCGGCCCTGCCTGAAGCATGTCCTAGAGGAGCAGTGACACTCCAGTGTCATCAAACACCAGGAAATGCAGGGACGGACAACTCCTGCTCCAGGGAGAAGCTCATCCCTGACAGAACTGGAGCTGGCTCTGTGGGAGGCCTGTAATTAGGCATTAATATCTTGAATAACCGTATCTCATACACAGGAACATTTTCTTAAAAAGTGTCACCAGGTTCAGCTCTGCAAATGTTTCCTGCCCTCTCACTTCATTCTAGGCATGTAGTTGTCACCAAGGTGCTGAACACAGCCTGGTCCCCCAACTTTTACAGGCCTCAGAGTGAGGCTGCCTCAATGTGTTAGGTGCTAAGACAGAGGAGCACAGGGATACCAGGACACCCCTCAGTGGGCTCTTTGCTCAGTGGGGATCCTGGAAGAGGAGGCACCCAAGTGTAGTCTCCAGGGACAATGACTGGACACTGAGGAGGCAGAGTGAGGAGGAAAGGGTGTGGTGAGGCGGAGGACAGGCAATATGAGGCAATAACTCTGCAGCCGTGCAGGAAGGAGCTGCAGGGTACACAGGCGCTGAGAATGGAAGCTGGGCTGGTGATGGACTGAGGAGGAAATAGTGCGTCTGAGGAGCTGGGGGCTCGCCTGGAGGGTCTATGATAATCGTGGTCAGAGAAAACAGTCAAGGAATAGAGAACGGGGAGGGGGTCAAGAAGGAAACTGGAAAAGGTACTCAGAAGGGTCAGAATCATCGGCGTCGCTCACAGCACATAAGCTGAGGGGGATCGCTCTCCTCTGGGCCAATGTTACAAGCTGGAATGGTCTAAGCAGGGGAATACTACAAGCTGGATCCCAAGCAGGCCCTCAGATGGCTCTACCAGAACAGTGACCCCCTCAGGCACCAGCAGGACACCCACCTGGGAAGAAGACGAACATCTGGTCAGTGGGGTCATCATTGTGGGCCACCAGCACTGTGAGGTCTGTGCGCCGTGGCCGCCCTTCACTTGGCTTGTCCCCAAACTGGGCCTTGAACTCCTCTAGTGTCTGGTCCAGCTCGTCCTGAGTTACCAGGTAGCCTCGGTCATGGCACAGCTGTGGACAGAAAGAGCCAGGTGACCCCAAGGGAGAGGAGGAGTGGCAGCAAGAGCTTGGGCCGAACGAGGCCACTGCGAGGACAATACCGGGAGTTTGGGGCTCAGTGTGACAGGTGCGTGTAGAACCCAGAAAAGAGGGATGAAGCCGGCAAAGGCAAATACGGGGCTCACGCCAAGACAGGCATTGTGCCAATTCATTTAATCAGCTGCCATGGGTGCTGTCATTTTATCCTGAAAACTGAGGCCGAGGGAGTGAGAGGCTGTGATTAGAAGCAGCTGCAGAGCTGGGACTGGGTTGGGGCCCTGGGGCCTGGGGCAGAAAAACACAGTTAGGTGGGAGGGGCATTGCTAGGCTGCCTGGACAGTTGAAAACCAGGCAAAAGCTTGAGGGCCAGGAGTTCTAGGACTCATCTCGGAAACTGGGGCTGTTTACTGGGCTGACAGGAAGCAGATCCACGTCTGGTTTGGCTCAGTGGATAGAGTGACGGCCTGTGAACTAAAGGGTCCCAGGTTCCATTCCAATCAAGGGCACCTGCCCGGGTTGCTGGCTCGCCCCTCCCTGCCCCTCCTCCCACCCCAGGATAAGGGAGTTGTTCAGGAGGCAGGCAATCAATGATTTCCTCTCATCATTGTTCCTCTCCCTCCCTCTCTCCCTCTCCCTCCCTCTCTCTCTCTCTCTCTCTCCCTCCCTCCCTTCCTCTCTATAAAACAAAAAAACAAAAAAACGTAAAGAAAGGGAGGTCAGAGCTGCTATCAGCCTAGCCTGCCTGAGGCCTCCTACATTCCCTTTCCTCTGTGAAGTCCCCACACCTGATTTTCTCTCAGGACCCACAACACTGTAGGCCTGTACTGGTTTCAGTCCCTATCTTTGGGGGATCTTTGCAAACGAGTGGAGAGGGAGAGAGGAAAAGAGCAAGAGCGAGCGCCGGAACGAGATCAAACCACAACCTAGCTAAGTACCACAACCTGGTTAAGTGCCCTGACCAGAACTAGAACCCGCAGCCTTTCGGTGTACAGGACGACACCGCTCCACCCGGCCAGGGCTCTCATAAACTCTTTTAAAGTCCTTTACAGGACTCGGCATTCTTTACGTGGACAGCACCGTGATACAGAGGTAGCAAACATGCGGGTAGAGACCCCAGACTCCCGCTTCCGCCTCCCTGCCCGGCTCGGACTCACGACTGGGCCCCGAGACCCGCGCTCACTGCGCTCGCCAGGCCCCGCGCGCTCTCACCTGCATAATGGTCTTGCGAATCTTCCACAGCCGGTAGGTCTCCTCCTCATCGTCCATGCTTGCCTGCCGCCGCTCGCACTCACTGCGCCTGCGCGCGCCGGGACGTGCGCGTGCCGACTGCGCCTGCTGCGAAGCCCCGTTCAGGCCCCCTCAGCCTCTCTGATTAGGGCTGTCCCCAGCGAACGCCTGAATGCAACGACGTTTCGGAGAGGCAGTGCTAAGGGCAGCCCGAGTGGCTGTTGGCTGTGCCAGAGGAATGCGAATGGCACCGCCCAGTCGCGCTTTGGAAGCTCTCGCGTGGGTTTGGGAGCTCTCGCGTGGCTTTGGCTGCTTCTCTGGAGTTCCTGTTTCTTCTCAACATCCGTCTCGGGGCGGCAGTTTAGAATCCCAAACTAGCTGAGGCGAGGAAGCTGAGGCTGGGACAACTGAGGCCCAGACCGAGCCAGAGGCCTGCTCTCCTCTCAGGAACCGTGGGGCTGTGTAGTAGTCGCCCCATAAATGTTTGTGCGTTCAACTGTAAGGGGTCCTTTTTATTGGTTCTGGGCCATGTGCAACCTAATTGTCCCAGCCTCAATTTTCCCATCTGTACAATGGATATAATAAACTGTCCCCCATTTAAGAGCGTTAGCTGACCCTGGCTGAGTAGATCAGTTGGTTAGAGTGTCTTTCAGATAAGCCAAGATTGTGGGTTTGATTCCCTGGTCAGGGCACATACAAGAATCAATCAGTGAATAAGTGGAACAATAAATCAATGTTTCTCTCCCTCCTTCCTCTCTAAAAAAATAAATAAATAAATAAATAAATAAAAAATCATAAACTTAGGGTTAGTTGAGAATCTAAAGGAACGACCATGTTTGGGAGGAGGTTATTATAGGTCCTAGTGCTTATGACATTCTCCCACCTCTGTCCTCTCCCCTTCCTGTCCCCTGAGATCAAACCACAGCCCAGTCTCTCCCTGATTTCATACAGGAGATTCACCCAGCCCAGCCCCTGCCACTTTGGAGGAGGCCATCGGTAACTTCTCATTCAGTAATACATTTATTCAGTCAGGTATTTACTGAACAACCACAGGGTAAGCACCCCCTTAGTTTCCAAGAAGAGACAGGATAGACATGGTAAACATATTAGACAATAATGTGAGAAGGTGACAATGCTTTGTTTTTGTTTTTTTTAATTATTAATTTTTTACAGAGAGGAAGGGAGAGGGATAGAGAGAAACATTGATCAGCTGCCTCCTGCACGCCCTCTACTGGGGATGAGCCCACAACCAAGGTACATGCCCCTGACGGGAATGGAACCTGGGACTCTTCAGTCCGCAGGCTGACACTCTATCCACTGAGCTAAACCGGTTTCGGCAAGCTGACAATGCTTTGTAAGAAGAGCAGGCTGGCTATGGGAATGGGGGTTTGCAGGATCAGGAGGTTAGGAAAGGGGAGGAGAAGTTCGAGCAAAGTCCCACAGGAGGAGAGGGAGGGAGGTGTGGCTGTCTGGAGGAAGGCGTTACCAGGCAGAGGGTACAGTCTGTAACGAGACTCTGCAGTTGCATCTTGCCTGGTTGGCAGCAGGAGGCCTGTGAGGCAGGAGAGGAGGGGAGGTCAGAGGGTGGAGTGGGTCACACCTGGGAGGCCTTGTTGATTGAATTGAAACATTTGGGTTTTATATTCAGGGAGACCAGGGAAGGGGGTGGGGAGGGTGTCCTAACCGGAGAGTGGGGAGCAGTGGTCCGGGTCCAGGTGTCCCGAAGGAAGCACCCACAGGATTTGTAGGACAGGACATGGAGATGAGGACAAACAGAGCTGCCCTCACCGGGATGGAAAGACTCAGTGGGCAGACAGGGAAGGACTCTGTGATGTGCAGAGCTGAGGGGGCTCTGGTGAGACCCCAAGGGGAGACACTGATGAAATGGGGAGGATAGGATCTGGAATCCAAGGTGAGGTTTGAGTGGAGACAGACATGTGGGCACGATGGGCACAGGGCAGAGATTGGAGCTGGGAGCCTGCAGGAGTTCACGAGCAGATCCAGACCGGAGGCCAGGAGGAGGAAAGGGAGCTTAGAAGGCAGAAGTGTGCACAGACCCTGCCTGGCTGCATGGGCTCCAGTCTTGGCTCTGGGACCCAAGGCGCACGTTATTTAACCTCTGTGCTTCATTGCCTCCCTCCCCCGCCACAAGCAGCGCCGTTTCCTAGGGTGACCTGGCTAATGACTGAGCACCTGACACTAATGTCAGTGCTGTTCCAGAGAATAGGGGCGGTGAGAGGTGGCCAGGTGTCCTGGGACCAGGTGAAAAGTCGTCTGGAGGAGGCATAGGGAGCAGCCATCAAAGCTGCCCGGCAATGAGTCTGAGCAGGCCTGAGGACTGGGCAGAGGTTTGGCTAAGTGGGTGTTGTTCACGACCATAAAGAGAACAGATCCAAGGAACGGGTGAACTCAACCTTTGGGTGGGGCAGGTTTGCAGGAGGGAAGGAATTGGAGATGTGGCCAGCTGCAGAGAGGAACGGGGGAGACAAAGTTGAAGAGCGAGAAGGACAGGGTGGGGATTGTTTTTTTTTTTTTTTGTTTTTTTTTAATTGATTTTTTACAGAGAGGAAGGGAGAGAGAGAGAGCCAGAAACGTCGATGAGAGAGAAACATCGACCAGCTGCCTCCTGCACACCCCCTTACCGGGGATGTGCCCGCAACCAACGTACATGCCCTTGACCGGAATCAAACCTGAGACCTTTCAGTCTGCAGACTGATGCTCTACCGCTGAGCCAAACCGGTTTCGGCCAGGGTGGGTTTTAATAGGAAAAAGGGCTCACAAGAGCAGGTGGGCCTCAGGACACCAGAGAGGCTGGCAGAGCCAGACCCCAGTGCTGCTGGCTCAGAGTCCTGCCGCGGATCAAGCGGCCTCAGCACCAGGACACAGAGTAGCAACCTGCTCCTTCACACCCCTCACCATGCTGTGCCACCTGGCAGATCCTGAGGCCCAGAGATCAGCCCCCCCACACGCACACACACTCATGGGTGGGCAGGTAAGATGGGCAGCCCCTGTGGAAAACAGTCTGGTAGCTCCTCAAGCAGAGTTACCAAGTAACCCAGCATGTTGACTACCAGGTGCATGAAACGGGACATCCAGTGGGTCTGAGCTGCCTGACTCTATTTGAGCCAGTTAAACAGAGAAGGGTTGAACCATACAGGAGCATTTATTCCAATCATGCCAGCAGTCTGTGAGAGCAACGGGTCATCCACAAAAATCTGCTCCAATCCTTCCCATAAGCCAGCCAGCCACTTCTATCGGCTGGGAGGACAAAGATTACCCGGGAAAGTATAGGTATTACAGGCATGGGGAAGTAGGCAAGGTATAATGGTTACTAGGTTACAGGCAATGTGGGCTGGGGTCGAAAGGGCGGGCAAAGGGCAGGTGCCTCCTGGGCCAGATTGTTTCAGCAACTAGGGAGGCAGTTCTTGGGAAAGAAGAATGGACTGACTGCATTCCTAGGTTAATTTTTATTTCTCTAATCAGAACAGAACAATCACGGTTAACAGAGCATGACTAATATATCTTATCATTTATAATTATAGCTAGTCCCTGTTAGGTCTGATCAAATAACTGAATCGATACCCTCCCCTCTGGTAACCAACCTTTAGGCCATTTCACTACGGACATTCCCTTTTGCTGAGACTACATTCCATTATCTCTCCCTCTGGACCCGCACAGAGAATTCTCCGCCTAGAAAAAGCCCCCCCGAAGTTCTTTAAAAAGCGCTGGTTCCTGTCACAGGGTGCGGATGATCGAATTTGTAATCCCTCTCCATTCTGGCCTCGTGCATTCCTCCTTTGACGACCTAACAGTCCCCATTATTCTATTTCTGCCCTTAGGAGAAATGAAAATGTGCCCACACAAAAACTTTATAGCATTACAAAGCCAATAGAAGAATGTATATCAAGGGATGAATGAATAAAGAAAGTGGTCCATCAATAAAATATATATTTTTTAAAAGTAGGGGGAGGGCCCTAGCCAGCTTGGCTCAGTGGATAGAGCGTCAGCCTTCTGACGGAAGGGTCCCAGGTTCGATTCCAGCCAAGGGCACGTGCCTGGGTTTTGGGCTTGATCCCCAGTGGGGGTTGTGCAGGAGGCAGTCCATCAATCATTCTCTCTCATTGATGTTTCTCTCTCTCCTCCCTTCCTCTCTGAAATCAATAAATATATATATTTAAAATAAATAAAAATAAAAAAATAAAAAGTAGGGGTAGGTGGAGAAGCCCTGAAGGGTGATTGGGACCGGCATTGGCAGCAGGTGTGAGCACAGGTGGGACCACGGAGCACGGGAGCAAAGAATTTTCAGTAACCACAGAGGCTCACCCCGATGACACTGACCAGTGCCCCGCCTTGGTCTGGTGCCCCCGCTCGCCTGCTCCACCATCCCTCCTCGGCTGACGCTCGTCATATTCCACACACACCCCTTGGTGGTCACTGCATACCATTGTGACCGGTTTTCAATTGTTCGGCTGTTCTGCTGTTCCATCTGTTTGCATATTAGGGTGTTATATATATAGATGTCCAGAACAGGTGGTTATGTAAAGTGTAATGTCCCAGAAAACCTCAGCATATTGTTCTTGGATTGCAAAGAAATAACCCAGAAGACTGACTGGGAAAGGCATAGGTTTATTAGGACTTGCGCGTACACCGGTGGCTGCTACTGGTGAAGCTGAACCGCCAAGTCCCGTCCGGCCTGAAGACTGGCTGAACCTGGGAGGCCCCGGTGCTATTGTTTTGCGTGACACTCAGACTTTCCAATGCAAGGTTTTAGAGAGGACAGAAAACAGAGCACAACAGGACGGGCAGGAGGAGGGGAATGTGTAAAGGCTGTGTGAGAGCAAAACAATGTTTTCTTGGCTGAGGAGCTAGCCAGGCTCACAAGCGTTACAGGGCAGCGAAAAGCGAGGAAAATTCCATGGCAAGAGGAACAGGGAAACTGAGACAAGAACGTTAAAACAAGGCCAAACAGTGTGGGCGATTTACAGCCAGCTGTAAATAATGAGCCATTATCTTCCCTAGCCAAGGACGCTAGAGAGCAAATGGTTAAAAGCCTCCGAGGAGAGAATGCAAGAAAGGGGGAGAGAAGGGAAGTCTTTCTCACCCACTAAACAAAGGAATCAGCTGCTCTGAGGGAGGAAAAAGGAAAAGGGGCAGTTTTTTGCTTTTGTTTTTTTACTCCCTATGCAAAGAACACAGCAGTCTCAAGGCTCAACAAGATCAAATGGCCAGGTGCCTCTCGTGATTTCTGGGAAGGCCACAACAAAGTAAAAGGGGACCTTGAGAATTAATCTGTCCAAATATTCAGCAGGGGTCTTTTTAAAAATGTTGTTTTATTTTAGAGAGTGTGGAAGGGAGAGGGAGAGAAAGAAGAACATCAATGTGAGAAACATGGACCGGCTGCCTCCTACACGCCCCCTACTAGGGATCAAGCCCACAGCCTGGGTGACCTCCTACTGGGATTCAAACCACCTTTTGGTGCATGGGACAGTGCCCAACCAACTGAGCCACCTCAGCCAGGGCTCAGCAGAGGAGTTTTTAAACCTATAGGCAAGAGGGTATATAATGCCTCAAACTCTCTCCCTTCCCCCAACTGATGGATGGAGTATGTCGTAACCTGCACCTGCGGCCCAGACATTCCTGAGCACCTAACCAGGCACCTTATATGGACTGTACATTGAACCACCAATCAGCACCTGCCAAATATCCCAAGCCCTAAGTGTCGAATCATGTGCCTTATATTGATCCCCGACCTATCCCTCACTAAAGGACATTCTCTCTTGCCCTATGAACCCTGGATCTACTCCTTTGCCCACCCTCATTGACACAACTTTCCATCTACTCTCTAACATCAATCCCTCTTCTACATCCTGCTGGATTTGTCTGTCACTGGCTCGAACCCTTATCATAGCCACTCGAACCCCAACCTATTGAACCATTAACTCTTACCTATAGCAGACCTCACACACCCTATACAACATTTCTCTCTTTAATACAAAAAAATACCACCCATTTAACAAATACTTCTCAAACTACTGCCTCAACTACCCCTGCACCTTACTACTGCACACAAACTATAAATTTACCCCCTTGCTTAGCCTGCCCCCCACCGGGTATTTTCCTCCTCTGCGGGAGTACAGCCTACACCTGTGCCCCTCAAGACCTGCCACACGAGCTCTGTCTTTATGTCTTCCTCACCCCCAATCTCTCCATCAGAGCAGAGGGAGAACTCGAATCCTCTCTTGGTCTTCTCAGACCTTGTCACACAAGGGCGGCCCTTGTTCCTCTTAGTGGGCACGGGAGTCCTCACTGCAGTGGGGACAGGAGTGGGAGGCATTTCCTCTCTGTTCATTTCTACCAAAATGGTCTGCTGAATTTTCAGAATTTATCTCCATCATTAGCAGTTCCCTTGAATCCCTTCAAAGGCAGGTAGACTCCTTAGCTGCAGTCTACGGAACCAGCGTGCTTTAGATCTCTTGACAGCAGAAAAAGGGGGTACCTGGGTCTTTGAGGAAAAATGCTGCTACTTTGCAAATGAATCAGGAATTGTCAAAGATCACATTAAATCCCTCTGGGACAGGATTGACTAAAGATGACATAACCAGCTAGAAGGGTTACGCCTAGAGGGGTACACCATTTTTGGATCACTTACTCCATGGCTCCTCTCACTATTAGGCCCACTGGTATTTATACTCTTAATTTTGTTCTTTGGCCCCTGTCTCATGCGCTGTTTCACTAGTTTCTTGCAGAACAGAATGCAGGCGTTCGCCAACCAGAAGTTGGGAGAGATCTATCTGGCACTGAATTCAGAACCAAACACCAGAATCCTTGAGACCCTGGGTAGACACCCCTAACAACGCCCCCTCTCAGCTGCAAGTAGCTATGGAAGACGGACCTTCACCCCTTGACCTTGCCTGGACTCTCAATTTTTTTTTTTTTTAAATATTACCAAAAACCTGGGATGATAGATTCTCTCTTCCCCCAACTGATGGACAGAGTATGAAATAAACTGCACCTGCAGCTCAAACATTCCTGAGCAACTAACCACGCGCCTTATATGGATTGTACATTGAACCACCAATCAGCACCTGCTAAATACCCCATGATACATGCCCCCTTCCTTCAACTGATGGACAGATGCAAACCCCACCTGTAGCCAGACATACCTGAGCACTGGGCCACCAATCAGCACCTGCCAAATACCTTAAGCCCCCGCTTCCTAAGCCCCTAGGTCCCTAACCACCAA
Source organism: Pipistrellus kuhlii (assembly GCF_014108245.1). Classification (NCBI taxonomy): domain Eukaryota; kingdom Metazoa; phylum Chordata; class Mammalia; order Chiroptera; family Vespertilionidae; genus Pipistrellus; species Pipistrellus kuhlii. The sequence goes on from NW_023425584.1 coordinate 69,699,251, forward strand.
TCAGTGTGTGCTGAGTACCCTAAGCCCCGTCCCCTGTCCTCCCCTTAAAAGTAGACCCCCGGGTGCCATCCGCTCTTTTTCTCTCTGGAAGCAGCCGGCGGAGGTACCCCTCTCTCCAATAAAGACCTGTCTCCTGGCATCCCGGTCTCAGTTACTTCTTTAATTAATCTATCACCCTAAGCCCCCTGATTCCTAAGTACCTAAGTGCCTAATCATGTGCCTTATATGAAATCACCAATCAGCGCATGCCGAGTACCCCAAGCCCCATCCTGTCCCGTTCCTCCCCTCAAAAGGCAAATTCACCCCTGCACATGTGCTCTCTTCCTTTGCAAGACAGCCCGGCGGGGCCTTCTCCAATGAAGCCTGTAGTCCTGGTCTTCGCCCCTCTGTCTCATCTTTCACCAACCAACTTGCTCTTCAGATTAGTTGAGAGCCCATTTGTGCGTGCTATGCCCGATGATAGATTTGCTTGCCTTCTTTAATAAGTTTGATTACCTTAATAAATTGGTTTTATCACAATACAATCAGGGCCTCTCATTTAAATTCATTTATAGGAGAAGACAAGAACCAGGGTGGGACAGCCCTCTCCTGTCTCAAGATGCTGTTTGATAAGATCACTCTGGTGTTCTGTGAGCGGTGCCTACAACACAAGGTCTCACAGTCCCCTTACTGATAGCCTTCACTTTATTTCCTACGGGGGTGGGGAGGAGTTGGAGCTTGAAAAGGGACCATGTTCTTATTTACCATACACAGGCAAATCCACAGACAGGAAGTGGGTTAATGATCGCTAACGATGATGAGGAGTGACTGCTAATGGGGACAGGGTTTCGTATATATATATATTATTGATTTCAGAGAGAAAGGGAGAGGGGAGAGAGATAGAAACATCAACGATGAGAGAGAATCTCTGACCGGCTGCCTCCTGCATGCCTCACACTGGGGATCGAGTCCTTCCTGAAACTGGTTGCCACTCTGGCCAGTGGGCAACTCACTTTCCTTACTGAGGGACTTCAGCCACCACAGGAGCCTCTCTGAAGCCTTGAGACTGGCCCAAGACCCCATGAATTCCATCTGTAAGAAGGCGTCTCTTTGGCAAAAGCTGTGAAACCTCAAAAGCAAATCCCTCCCAGAGCCTGGGGTGCACTTTCCCCACAGGGAGCTGGAGCTGGGGCCCCACAGACTTAGTGTCTCCTCCCTGTTCTTCTGTGTATGTGGGCCAGTCAGGCAAGGGGTGAAGTCCCACCCTCCATCTCTTACCCTTGCTGTGCTCCACGGGGGCTCACCCTGTGCTGTTTTTCTGGCAACTCTGAAATGGATAACAGCGAATAACAGTGGATCAAACTTAAACAAAAGTGGAAACAGCTGAGTCTTCCCTAAGGACCAGACTGTCTGGGATACTCAGTGCTGCCAAGGGGAGGAACTGAGGAGGGTTTTCTGAGAAGTGAGGAGGCCCAGCTGAAACAATGCCCCCACGCCCAGGGGTGACTCCCTGAACCATGGAGGCTCCGCTGGAGTAAGGAAGCCATGATAAAGACCATTGTGTAAGAAGGGGCATGGAGCAACCGGGCAGGGGGACATTCTTCCTGTACTGCCTTTACCACACAACTCCACCGATAAGCTCCCTGCTCTGCCCTCTGACAGGCCTGGGTCAGGGGCAGAGGGAGGGGGCTCAGTGGTTCTCCCAAATGAACCCAGCCCCTAGAGTCCTTCCCGCCCCCCCTCCGGGTTCTGCAGAAATGTTCAGGGGAGGGTCCAAAAAGGGATAAGAAGTTGACAAAACACAAAAATGCTGCAACCACTCTGCAGTCCCAGGGTCAAGCTCCAGTCATGGCTGGGGGATGGGGGCAGCCAGGCCTGCTGTGGAATTCCCTGACTCAGGTCCCAAGAATGAGGTGGGTCATTTTCTCTGGCCTTGGGGCCAAGTGCCTGAGCCCAGAGGTGGGGCCCTCCAGTGCTGTGTACACACCGCCTGTAAAGTAGAAGTGGAGACTTCGCTCGGGGGTTGTTTTCCTTGTAAGCACACACCTGGGCATCCCCACCTGTTCTCCCTGGGGGTGGGGGGATCCCACGGAGCCCGTTTTAATGACTCCGCCTACCCTCCCACCCCCGCCAGGGCTCAGGTGTGACCTAGATAAGTGGCTAAAGGACCGTGAAGCTCTCCCCGCCCCCCCGCTGGCGGACACTGCGGCAGTGGGCGACTCTGGCCGGGGACACCCGCCTCTAGGTGACCCCAGGCCCTCCTGGAAGCCCGGATGGAGCCGAGGGGCCTCGCGCAGTCCCCAGTTTGGTTTTATTGACATTAAAATCAAAACTCCAGTTTTCAATGAGCTGGAGCGATTTTTCTGCAAGTTCAAGACCCCTCCCTTCGGGTTTCCAGTAGTTTCTCAGGTTGTGTGGCACCCCGCGGCGCCGTGGCCAACTACCCGGTAACTGTCAACGGGCCACCAACGAGCCGCTGGCGTGGAGGCGGCCGCCCACCCGCCAGCGACATGCGCAGTCATAGACAACACCAAAACCGCAGCCCGTTCAGGCCCCGCCCCCACACACCCCTCACCCCAGCCTCCCAATGGCTGTCGCTGTCACGCGTCACAGCTGACCAATGAGGGCGCCGGTGGGCGTGGCTGCAGGATGGGAGGGCAGGCGCGCCGGCGCGCGTCCATTGGTCGGCTCGGCGAGGGGAGGAGCTGCTGCCTCCGGGGTGCCCCCGCCGCCGCAGAGATGAGCTTCAGCCGCCTGTGCCGCCTGCTGAAGCCAGCACTTCTGTGTGGTGCTCTTGCCGTGCCCGGCGTGGCCAGCACCATGGTGAGTGCGGTGCCGGCGGCCGGGCCGGCGGGCCGTTAGGGCGGGCGCGCGGCCTCCACCGTGGCGCGCAGGGCCACGGCGACCTTGGGTGGGAGCTCGCTGGCGGGGCGCAGGCGGGCGGCCGTGGGGACCGTGGGTAGCGCGCGGGCTAGGGTACAGGCAGGGTCATGGCTGGGGGTCTTGGCCAGATGTGAAGGGCTGAGCGGTCGGGGCCTTCGGGCCGCTGCGTCGAGACAGCGGGGGGCCTCTAGGCCACTGGCCCCAGGCTGGGGCCCGGAGAGTGGGGGAGCCCCCTTGGCTGGTTAATCCGGGGTCACGCGCCTCGGGGCGACACCGCCCCTCCCCCTCCCTGTACGCCCCGGGACACTGCGCGGTGGCGTCACAGAGGGGCGGCCGGAGTCCTAGCTACCGGCCCTTTGTCCCCGGATGCCGCACTTGGTGGGCACAGGAGCGTCCGAAGGGCTGGCATGGGCCGCGCAGCCGCCGGCTCCCGGGGTCGCTGCAGGCAGCGGCGCCGGTTGCCGAGCAGGCGGCGGCAAAGACGGCGGCGGCGGCGGCGCGCCCTCGGGCGTCGGAAGGCTCCAGCTTGCGATCGCAGGAGGACGCGCCCCCGGCAGAAGGAGCCCCGTTCCTGGAAGAGTAGCAGTTGTGACCTGTATCCAGATCCGGTGCGCGCGGGGGGCCCCCCCACACAAGGTGGTGGTGTCCCCTGCCCGCTGGGGCACTTGGTGCGATCCCCAACCCTCCCTGCGCCCTGGAGTCTGCAGTTAAATGTGCCCTGCGCGCGCAGGTTGCCTGCACCTTTGAGGAGGAGGAGCTCTTGCCTTTTTCTTGCCCCAGGGTCCAGTGTCAGCAGGGATCCACCTGGGATCTCCTGCGGTGGGGACCTGGTGGGGACCTGGTTGGACGAGTTGGCCGGGGCCTTCGGGCCTCGAGGTGCCCCAGCCGCTCAGCTGCTCCCGGGTCTGTGTCTTGCAGTGCGCCTCCCGTGATGACTGGCGCTGTGCTCAGTCAATGCACGATTTCTCAGCCAAGGACATCGACGGGCGCACGGTTAACCTGGACAAGTACCGGTGGGTACCTACCTGCCTGGTGGGGGAGGCAGAGGGAAGGTCACCAACTCTGACCACCCCATCCCACCTCCAGGGGCTTCGTGTGCATCGTCACCAACGTGGCCTCACAATGAGGCAAAACAGACGTAAACTACACTCAGCTTGTCGACCTGCACGCCCGATATGCTGAGTGCGGTTTACGGATCCTGGCTTTCCCTTGCAACCAGTTCGGGAGGCAGGTGCGTGGGGAGAAGGTCTGCCCGTGGAAGGGAGGACTAAAATGGGATACACGCTCCCCCTCTCCCCTTCCCCGCCCCCCCCCCCCCCCCCCACACACACACACTGACCCGGGTACCTTTCTTTACTTGCCACAGGAGCCAGGGACTAATGCAGAGATCAAAGAGTTCGCTGCTGGCTATAATGTCAAATTCGATATGTATAGCAAGATCTGTGTGAACGGAGATGATGCCCACCCTCTGTGGAAGTGGATGAAAGCCCAGCCCAAGGGGAGGGGCATCCTGGGAAAGTAAGTGGGGGGAGGAGAGGGCAGGGCAGGATGGTTCCCCAGGGGCTGAGGAGGGGAGGCTGCAGTTTCCATGGGGTTTCCTCATGACTTCTTGCTTTTTTTTAGTGCCATCAAATGGAACTTCACCAAGGTAAGGAAGGGTTTTGGGGGACAGAATAGGCCAGGACTATCCCTATCCCAAGAGGCCTTAAGCCTGACCCTAATGGGGCAGCAGGTGGGGGCTGCTGGCTTGCCCCCAGCCCTCTGGCAGGGGCCCCACGGGGGCCTCCTCTGCTAAAACCCCGTGTCTCGGCAGTTCCTCATTGACAAGAACGGTTGTGTGGTGAAGCGGTATGGTCCCATGGAAGAGCCCCAGGTAGGTGCCTTTCCAGGGAGCCTGCTGGGAGTGGTGCCTTGGGAAGAGATGTTCTGACCCTGCCTCTCCCACAGGTCATAGAGAAGGACCTGCCCTGCTACCTTTAGCTCCACAAGTGTGCACCCCCACATCTGAGCCCACCGCCTGCGCCCCGAGCCTTCCACCCGGCACTCATGACAGTCTGTCTAAAAACCAGCCTGCTGGTGGGGCAGACCCGAGAACCCGGCGTGCACCTCTGCCGGAGGAAGGCCCCTGGGCCCGGCCTGGCTCGCAGCTCCGCACTCCACCCCTGGCTGCCTTGTGGGAATAAAACATACAAATTGGCTGGCTTGGTGCTTCTGTCTCCCTGGGAGGTCATGGGGTGGAGTTCCCTTGAGGTTCGGATGACTGCATTCACCCTGCAGCCCTGCTTCTAATCTTGACAGCCCCACCCTTAGGCACTGGCAGAGCTGATAATTCTTAACTGGTGCTAGTCCTGGCCCAGAGCCATGTCTGAGGTCTCTCTTAAGGCCTGCCCAGGGCAGTGGTCTTCTCAAGTGGGCCAAGGTGGGGGGGTGCGGGAGGCAGGCACCTGGAGCACAACATCCGCCAAGTTACTCCTGGCTCAGAGTCACGCTGGGCAGGGCCTGCTCAACAGTCTGGCCTCGTTGTATGGACCCTGAACCAGGGCACCCAAGTCTGCTCATGGTCCTCATTTGGTGTAATCTGGGAGTAGTCCACAGTCGTCCTCGCTAAAATGGGGAATAATTTGAGGCCAGCTGGTGTGGAGTAGTATTGCTGGACAGTGACTGGGCCCCCATCTTCCGATAGCTTCGGAAGGCCTGCAGTAGGTGGGGACCTGCAGAAGGAGGTGCTTTCTGCCCCTTGTCAGCTTCTTGGCTGGGGGCAGTCCCCTGCCCCTGGACCAGAAGCTTGATGTGCTCCCCACAGCTCCAAGGAGGGGCCTGGCATCCATTCCTGCCTTCAAGACCAGTCCCAGCTCCTGAGGCCTCGTGTCTCTGGGCTGCCCTGCCTGCTGGAAGGAAACCCTGGGGGAAAGGGCCAAAGCCTTGGGAACTGGTATCGCCACTATGAGGGTCCCAGTGGGCTTCATCTCTAGTGGGCAGGAGGCAGTGTCTGGTCCGAGACATCACGAGCCTGGCTCAGCTGGTCCAAAGGCAGCTGACTTGCGCTGGCGCCGGACCACAGTGGGCAGCGGCCCTGGTGCGTGGGTGTATTTCTCCTGCCTGGCTTGTCATCCACAAGGCCAGTGAGTGGGATGAGCCCTTGTGACTGAAAGCAATGACCCAGTGGGGAGTGTCTGGGCAAAGAACAGTCCAGTTCCACACAAACTCTGCCTCGCAGATGGTAGCCATCCCTGAACTCATTGCCCAAAGTGGGACCAGGCACCCCCCCCCCCCCGACCCCCACCTTCCCTCCTTACCACCCTGTGGGCCAGAGGAGCAGACAGCCTAGGAAGTAGTGAAAAGGCACATATATTTTAAAAAAGATATTTTTACATATATACACTGAATTATAAATACACATAGAAACGAGGGGCTGCCCACCCCTCCAGCTCCCAGAAAGATTCTGAGGTCTGGCAGAGGCACTGGGCAATAATTTAGGGAGCAGAGAGCAGGTAGGGGGGGAATTGCATATATTAATGGGGGGTCTGCCTCCCACAACCTCCCAGAGACAAGGCCCTGAGAACTGGGGGTTTCCTGAGTTTCCAGCTCTTAGGGGCCACCCAGTTTTGTGTATTTCAGGGGTTCCGGCGTTACTAGGCCTGAAAAGGGGGGCTGGGGAGGGGAGCCCCACCCAGGCCTGGAGGGCAGGATGGGAGAGGCACATAGAGGGCAGCTCCACCCCCAGGCCCTGCCCGAGCCCTGAGTGGGACATACACACCTGCTGCCGCATTGGGCAGGGTGGCAGCATCTCGGATCTGCCCAGGCACCGACCAGGAAGGCACTGCAGTGGAGGCCTTGTTTAGCTGGATGAGGGGCACCCGAGCCCCCCTTCCTTTCAGTAGTTGGCAGGACCGGAGCCCTGCTCACCACCCACTTTGGTACTAGACCGTATCTGTGTAGATGTGGTGTATTACAGAGAAGTTTCATCCAGGAAGAACACCTGGCTGGGGCACAGCTCAGGCCTAGGAATTGGGAAAGGGGGGGCTGAACTGGATGACGCTTTGCCGCTCGGGCCCCCCCACACCCCCTGGCACCCCTGCACCGCCTCCCAGGGGGCCAGGGGGCTCTGGGGGCGGCACAGCATTGAGAGAACGCAGCATGTCCTCTAGCACCTCCTTGAAGTTGATGTCGCAGCCCTCGTGCACGAGGGTAGCAGGGTCAGCTGGAGCATCCGGGGTACCCAGGAGCAGAGTGGGCGCAGGGTCCTGGGGCAGTGGAAAGGCGAAGGGCGAGGGTGGTGGGAAGACCTGGGCTGGTGGGCTGTACGTGAGGTCCAGGACCTCTCCAGGACCACAGGGCAGTGCCAGTGGGCACAGGGCGGGTGACGGCACAGGGAAGCCCTGGCCATGCGCTTTCTTGCGCTTCACGTCTGCGTCCATGTGTTGCAGCTCCTGAAGCACACGGGGCACACAGCCCTCTGGGATCTTGATGCCTGCAGGGCGTATGGGGACGGCAGGTCAGGCCTCTGGTGCAGAGACCACCAATCCCCATAATCCCCTTTTCCACTGGCTCGCCCACTCACTCACCAACTTGCTTCTTCTTGTCCTTGGTCTTGAGGCGAACAATCTGCAGGTAGCTGCTGCTGGTGACATCAGCCATGACAGCAGCGATGCGGCCCCACACGCGCAACAGTGCCCCGCACAGCATGTAGTGGTGCCGCAGCCTCAGGCCCTGCACACAGTCCCTGCCTTCCTGCACCAGCCGGCATTGCCGGTTCCTGTGTGGCAGGCAGGCAGGGCAGCTCAGACACTCAGTGCCCTCCACACCTACCCATGATAACCTGCAGGCTCCTCCCCCATTCTAGCTCAGCTCGTTTCTGTAAATGCCAACTCTTGGGGGTCCTTGGATGCCCCACATGCCCAAAGGGCCCCTTCCCCTGTGTGGTGTGTGGGACCATCCCTAGCAGAGCTGCCCCGAGAAAATGGGGCAGGACTGTCTAATGCAGTGTGCCCCCTCCCACTCAGTCCAACCCGGGTCCTCACCACGAAGTGTGGCTGCAGTGCTTCAGTGACAGGGTGTAGTTACTCTCCCAGAGCTCCCTGGCCTCCTCCGCCGTCACCTAGGGGGACAGTCGTGAGAGACCCGTCCACACTTCTAGTTCACAATAATGCTGGGGAAAATGAAGCTTGGAGCACCCCAGGCTGGCCCATCTCAAGTCTGGCAGCCCCCTCCTGTGGCCAGCTGGGCTGCGCACAGAGGGCAGGCCTGGGGCTGCAGAAGCCCCAGCAGGGAAGGGTCACAGCGGGACACAATAGGGACACATAAGCCCAGGGACATGCGCATCCTGGGGCCTTCCTGCCTGCCTCCTCCCCCGTCCCCATCCCTACCCGGTGGAACTTCCGGCACAGGCTGTCGAAGGACTCCAGCTGACTCTGCCGGCCGATGTTGGGCTTATACAAGGTGAAGAGATTGCTGTGGTTGTGCTCAGCCAGGAGGCAGCTGGGTTTGTTGCCACGAGCCTGGGCGGGGGGGTCTTGTGAGGTTGGGGGCAAACAGGCACACGGCCCAGGTGGGGGTTCCCATGGTGGGTGTGCTGGGGAGGGGATGAGGCTGGAAGCTGCCCCCCCCAACCCCCGCCGTACCCTGCTTCTAGCACTGTCCCCCTTTCCCCAAGCCTGGGGTGCTGCCCCCAGGTCTGCCCACCTTGTAGGAGAGATAGAAGCCATCATGGGGGCCTGTCAGCTCCAGTGACCTGGTGTATGCCTCCTCCCACTTCAGGCCACGGTCCACAGTGATCTGCCAGGCACGTGGGTGTTAAGGATGGGGGCAGGGGCGCGGGCCGGGGGCAGGGGCGGCGGTGTCTGCTCACCTTGTAGAAGATGACCTGCCCGTCCTGCGGGTGTCCGGGGGCCAGGAACACCTGCTGGCTCTCCTCGTAGATCTCCTCGATGCCTGGGGCCAGGTCTGGGGGGAGGACACCAGGTGAGACGGCGCCCCCGGGAGGGCGGGGCCTCGTGCTGCTCAGCTGGCTCTGGCTCTGGGCTTTGGGGGGCACCAACCCCAAGTTCTCAGGTGCCCCGCAGAGGGAGAGGTTCCCCAGCAGAGTCAGCCTGGCCCAATGAACCCCTCAGGACCCCTCCCTGCACAGCTGTTCTGGGGGCAGTTAAGGAAAGCAGGGGTCTGTGCTCTCTGTAAATGTTATGAATAGAAGCATTATTGGTACGAGGCTCCCTTGGCCCTTGGTGTTCTTGGCGAGGGCCTGGTGCGTGGGGTGCTGGCTGTCGGTTCCTTTAGGCCCTTCCCTCTCCCCTGGTGACACTCACCCAGGATGCCCATGTCGTATTTTCCCTCCTTCTTGTCCACCTCAATGAGGTGGTCGAAGGTGTCGGAGAAGTACTGGAACAGCGCGTTCTGCTTGTGCACCTCCAGCCCCAGGATGCGGTTGAGGAACTTGGTGATGGAGCAGTCTGCGGGGGCAGGAGGACCTCAGGCCGCCGCGTCAACGCCACCCACTCGCTGCCCAGCCCCTGGAAGTGCGGGGCACTCACCCTTCTCCACATCCAGGCAGCCGGACCTGGACTCCCGCCCACCGATGCCAACCGACAGCAGGCCTTGCTTCATGTCTGCAGAAAGGGAGGGCTTTCACACGTGCCTCTTGCCCTAGCCCGCCCCAGGTCCCTCTGCCACTAGTGTCCCTTTGGTGTGTGTCAAAGGGATATTTGGACACACATTCAGTCTACCAATCCCGGTGCCCCCCGCCTCTGTGCCACACCCCAGCTCACCCCGGAAGAAGGCAGTGTCCCCTCCTGGGTAGCTCTGGGGCAGGGGCACCTTGTTCTCCATCTGGCTCAGGATGGTGCTGAGGACGCAGCTGAGAGCCCGGGCGCCGTACTGAGCAGAGAGGCCAGGTCAGAGTGGTGCTTAGGTCCCAGGAACCCCTCCTCTCCAAGCACCAACCTCCCGGGTACCTTGTTCTCAAAGTTGTACTTGCTCAGGTCTCGGGACTCAGTGGCGCGGCGGTCCCCATGCGTCAGAGCCCCCTGCCAGGGAGGGGGAGCTGTCACACCCTTCCTCACTCCCCTCCTGGGGGAGCTCCCCCAACAGCCCCCCCACCAGCTCTCGCCCAGCTCACTCTGGTCCAGCCTACCACTCACCAGGCTCTCTAGGCGCTTGGCAACGATGGAGGCGAACCTGCGCTCCCCAGCCAGCTCTGAGATGAGGAAGATGTATTCTGGTGCAGAGACCTGGTTGGATCGATGGGTCCGGCCTGGAGACAGACAGAGGGGCTCTCAGGGGCTGCCCCAGCGGGGCAGGACCAAGGCGAGGGCTGGCCTGGGGCAGGGAAAAGGAAGAGGCTGGGCATCCTGGGCAGGGGCAGGGCTCACCAAACTGCTGGATGGCACGGTCTGCACTCCAGGGCAGCTCCAGTGTCATGTGGACCCGGCGCCGCTGGTTCTGGACCCGACGGTCAGCTTGGAGGGAGACTCCAGAACTGGAGGCCTCTGAGATGATGGCCACAAGCTGGGGGGGTCGCAGACGGGTCAGGTTGGCGTGATGGGTGGCAGTCTTCCCTTAACTCTCCCACGCACCTATGCCCTGGGTCACCCTGATGTACTGAGGGTGACCCACACAGCAAGTTGAGGTACCTTCCATCTGGGGGCTGGGGAGGTGGCCACATGGGCTTAGAATGGAGTGTGGACCATCCCTGGGTCACTCCTGGAGGAAATGGCTGCCCACCGATGCCCACTTTCCCTGTTTCCTCAGGCGGCTTCCACCAGGACCGAAGGCAGGACGGGGTGAGAGGCAGCTTCTATGCACCCCCCACACACACTCAGGCACACATGCACACTCACATGCGCACAACCATAACAGGGACAGGGTGGTTAGTGGTCCAGAGGTAGCCCCTTAGGACTCAAAACTGTGCCTCCCCTGCCCGGGGCCTCTCTTAAGCTTTTCCTCCCTGCCCATGGGCACTGGCACACGGGTACCCTGCCCCCAAGCCCCCATGCCCCCTCACCTTTTCCCCTTTCATGAAGCGCTCCTTTTCCCTGAGGTTCACGTGGTCGATGGAGAGGCCCTGCTCTGCCCGAGACTCGAAGGCAATAGTCCCGTCAGGCCTGGACACCACACGGCCCTTCCTACCCGTCATCTGTGCAGGGCAGGGGCAAGGAACGGTGTGAGTGAGGGGAGGGGCCAGCACACCGTCTCTGCCGAGACCAACCACCTGGGGCTACAGGATGTGAGGAGGCACCAGAGGCACAGCCCAGGAAAGAGCACAGTTAGTGTGGGTGGGGAGGGAGGACATGCAGGGAAAACTGGAGGTGGGGGTCCAGCCTGGGGCCCGAGGACTGCGCCCAGAACTCACAGGCCTAGGGGCACACAAGGTGTCGTGGGAGATGGGCACTTTCTGCCCCCCACCCCATGCTGGACCCTGTAGTTGCCCCCAACCTCAGTGTTGGCAGGGACTTGGAGTGGCCACCAGGGGGCACCAAAACCTCAGTCAGGGTGGGGGGCCCAGAGCTCACCTCCGCCACGTGCTCAGGGCCCCCCAGTTGGTCTATGATCTTATCCAGGGTGTTGACTGGCAGCTCCCGGCCCAGCACATGCACCTTGGCTAGCAGGTCCTGTTTCAGCCGCTCCACCTGCTCTTGGATGCCGGGGCCGTGGGGGTCCCGCTGTGAGGGGCACAGAGGGCCTGTGGGGCCACAGAGTCAGGAGGGACTGGCTAGGTGACCTGCCCACAACCCCACTCACAGGGCTCAGCCTACTCAAAGGGGGGGTCCCCGCCAGCCTTGGGGATAGCCAGGTGCAGGGTCGTGTGGGGGCCCAGACATTCTCCCTAACCCCAGACTGTCTGTATGAACCCAGCTTTGCTGCTGACCAGTTGGGGTGCTGACTTCCCCTCTCTGCACTATTCCCCGCATATAAAGAAGGGAAATGTGGGTCACAGGTCTCACCGCGGTCGTCAGCAGGAAGCCCAATGGTATCCACGATGACCACGTCATCGTCCACCAGGGATTCGGGGGAGGAGTGGAAGTCACTGTCCAGGCCAGCATCCGACTCGGTACTGCTGTCATCGCTGATTCGGATCACACCGGCTGCCTCGTATGCTGGCCTGCACGCCTTGGCCCCGCGGCCCCTCCGCCGCCCTGCAGGGGAGGAGCCAGGGTCACCTCGGCCCAGCCCTGCTTCTCCATCCTGTGGGGTTCTGGCTGGGGCCCAGGACGTGACAACTCATGAGCAGGCAGTGTGGCTAGAGGCTGCCCCCACCTGGGAACCTGCGGTCGGGGCACTCTGCTCACTGCCCGCCCTGCGGTTTGCCTGTGATCTCACTCTTCCTAGTCCACCTTTGCAGGCGGATGTGGGGAGGGCACCCTGTGCAGCGGAGGGAGCAGTAGGAGTGGCCAGCTGACCTGGGATGATGCTCAGAAAGGAAGGGCTGGAGAGAGGCAGCAGGAGGGCCACAAGCCAAAGCTGCAGGCAGGGTGGGTGCTTACGTTTCCTCTTGGCCCCTCTGTCTCGCTTTCTTTTGGTTGAAGGAAAGTGCTTCTGAATTAGTGACAGAAAGACGCCCCTGAAAGGAGAAGCCGTTTATTCTCACTATGAAGATGAACATGCTGTCCCGTCTGCCGAGTGCGATTGGGTCCAGAGGACAGCGGGGCGCCTCAAGGGGCAGTTTTGCCACGACTGGGAGGGGGGCTGGTGGTCTGGGTGGAGCTGACTACCTCTGAGGGACGAGGGGGTGCACACATCTGATAACCCCCAAGATGAGGGTAGGTGGGCTGGGTCTGTGGGGCTGGGAGCTCCTGGAGAAAGGAGGGAATGCTGGGCCAGGGGATAAGCCAGAATGAGGGGGGCGCACACTGGAACCCATGCTTACTAAGGGCTGGGAAGAGAGGCTTGGGGGACCCTGAAGGCCAGTCCCTAAATTTTGAGGAGTGGGGGGACTGGCTCCTGGAAGCTTCATTCTGAAATCTTGGGACCCTCCACCAGACCCTCTGACCCCCAAGTCACCACAGCTAACCTTTGTGGCTTTAAAACTAAGCTGCGCCTGAGGCCCGAGGACAGGGATCAGCACGTGGAGTCCTGGGGCAGGGCCAGGCCACAGGTCACTGCTGGGGAGGCCCAGCGCGCCCGGGAGGGGTTCCCTGGGTGTGGCCACCCTGCCCGCCCCGCTTGCATCACTCACTCGGCGGCTGAGACGAAGCAGTCAAGCTGCCCATCCCTTTCATCCAGCACCTCCCGCGTCCGGGCCTCGCCTGTGGACTGCAGCCCAATGACCACGCACTGTGGGGGATGAGGTGGGGGTGAGCCCGCTTGGAACCCCCTGAAGTCAGACACCCAGCCTGCCTCAGTTTCTTCTTCCTGCCTCCCTTTGGGTCCCGTTGGCTGCCAGGGCCTCACACACTCAGACCCATGAAGGAACTCTGCACCGCAGCTAACATCTGACCTCAGCTCTCCAGACCTCCTCATTACTCTGTGTCTTATTTCTTCCGGGGACCCACCAGTTCTGGACACGGAGAGTCCAGGGCAAGGCCACTCCGGCCCCCTGCTGCAGGGAGCTGGGGTCAGGCAAGACCAGAACCTCTTGGACCTCAGCTCACCCTTGTCTTCCTGGACTCAGTCCAGCTACATTTGAGCGTGTCTGTGACTGTGAGATGGATATTGGTGCCTGTTCCACCACCTCACTCCCTCAGGCACCAGTGTAAGCATCTGGGGTGCAGCCATGAGGCCCAGCTACCACTGCCACCAACTCACCTTGTCCCGGGCCAGTTCCTCCCGGGCCAGTTCCACCAGCCGGTGCACCTTGGCTGCGACGCACAGATACTTGAAGAAGCGCTGGTGAGCCGACCAGAACTGGCCCCACAGGGACTTGCGGGACTCCAGGCCGATCCAGTCGGCTGCCCGCTGGAACACGCTCAGGGCCTCGGCCCACTGCAACGACAGCACACGCGGCCCAACTCACTACTGTCCGATTCCCCCGGCCCCGCCCTCTGGAATGTGGGGCCAGGGTGGGGAGGCTTGTACACAGAGCAACACAAAGGCTCTGCCAATACCTGAACAGGCAGAAACGTTAAAAAAACAAACACGTGGTGCCATCGGTGATTTCAGGAAGGGGAGGGACACTCCTTCGGCAATTACCATACTCTGGATACTTTAGACCAGGGGCCCTCACCCTGGGCGATCCTGCTCCCAGGGGGCACTGGGCATCTGTAGTTGTCATGACTGGGAGCGGGGGGCAGGGGGGGTCTCCTGGCATCGGGTGGGTGGGAGCCAGTAATGCTGCTCAGCACCCAGGATGGACCCCACATAGGATGACCTGGTGCTGTCAGCAGTGCTGAGCGGGAGACCCTGTCTTGGTTTGAGGCAAGGATACAGCACGGGCAGAGCCAATGCTCAGGGCTTGTCTCATGGAGGTGTGACAGTGAGGACACAGGAGCCCACCGCACATGGAGAAGGTGGTGAAGATGAGGGCCAGGCCACAGTGTACAGAGATGTGGACACTGGAAACAGCTTAGAGACAAAGTACTCATGACATCATGGGGAGGTTGGTGGGGCCCAGCCCTGTGCCCACATCACTACAGTCACATAAGAATCCCGCCTTGGCCGAAACCAGTTTGGCTCAGTGGATAGAGCATTGGCCTGCGGACTGAGGGTCCCGGGTTCGATTCCAGTCAAGGGCATGTACCTTGATTGCTGGCAAATCCCCAGTAGGGGGTGTGCAAGAGACAGCTGATGATGTTTCTCTCTCATTAATGTTTCTAACTCTCTATCCCTCTCTCTTCCTCTATGTAAAAAATCAAGAAAACATATATTTAAAAAAAAAAAAAAAAAAACCCGCCTTGAACAGAACTGAGTTGCTAGGCTCCAGCCAAAGACCTTGGCAGGTGGGCTGGCTGCTTCCGCCTTTCTGTAACCTGACAAATCCCTGTAGTGTTTTTAAAGACAGACGCTGAAGGTGACAGGGATGTAATTCCAAGAGGAAAGGCATGATGTGTCCTTGCAGTTAGAGAGCCCGGGCACCTGCTCACCAGTAGGGCTGCACGGTTATAGACCCGCTCGAAGGTCGGGTCCAGCGGGATCTCCTCAATTCGAAAAGTCACACCACTGAAGCTGAGCTGGCGCGCAATGTACATGCCGCTGACCTTCATGTCCATGGCCACGATCTCCATGGCACCCACGCCCCTGTGGACGGAGACAAAGTTGCCTGACCACATGCTGAGTCCCATCAAGTGATGGAGCTGTGGAAGGGCTAAGCCCTGGAGCTGAGCCCTGGAGGACAAGGAAGGGACAGGCGCACAGGGACTTTGCTCCCATCTGCCTGACCCCCCAGGGCTGAGGTGGGTGGTGGTGCGGGAAAGGCAGGGAGGGGCTCTTCCTCCTAGAACGATGGAAAGTGCAGACAGAGAAAGGGCAGGATCTGTGTGTTAAGTTCACTTTGGCTGCTGGAGGTGTGGGCCCGGATGTGGACTGGGCACACTGATGCCAGGCCTCTGCATGTGATGAGCCCCCTTGTGGACCTCTCAGCGGCCCCTGTCACAGGCAGGGAGGGCACTCACCTCTTCTCGATGGCATGCAGAAAGTCATCAAAGGTCCGGAAGGGTGTGCCCTCACCCCAGATGCCCAGGCGGCTCATGTAGATCATGTTTCGGGGCTCAGAGGCGCCTGGGGAGTTGGAGGTGGTAGTTACCATCAGCTTGTCCAATCCAGCAAGGTTTGCGGGGGAGAAGGGGATGAGGGACATGACACTGGAAATGCCCCAAGGACCAGGTCCAGGGACCTGAAGGTCCCAAGAAAGCACCCACAGCCAAGGAACTGGAGCCAGTTGGCAGAGGGGAGTCCCTGATAGGGGTTGGCATCCACAAAGATATGGAAGTTACCTTTGGCCCAGGGAGAGTGAGTGCCACCTTTGGGCCAGGTTTCGAGGTCAATGAATGGATGGCACCTGTGATACCCCACTCTGGCTACACCAGGCCAGACAGCACGGAGTGTGTACGTGATCAGGCTTCCTCCTTGCCCCTGGCAGCTGCCCCCTCACCTGTGGCACTGGCATAGACCACCCTGGCCAGGGGCAGCTTGTTCTGCAGGTCCAGCACGGCCTTGCCCATCTTGGTGGAGCTGGCATTCTTGGCTTTGTGGCACTCATCAAACACGATCGTTGGTAGGTGTGAGTTAAGGGCTGTTCTGGAAGGTGACCGCCCCAGCCTGCCCCTTCCTGGTTCAGGGAGCTCAGCGAGGTGCCCAGGGTATGTGTGTGTCTGACCACAGGTGGGGCCTTGGGGGGTGTGAAGCCGTCAGAATGAGTGAGAAACAGCCTGTGGGCCCCACACAGCTGCGGGTGGGAATGAGTGTGACAGCCTTTTGAAGAGCTTACAGGCGACACTGACACATATGGGCACCGATGTGGGGACAGGAGCTTCTGGAAGAGAGAGGTGGGCCGTGACTTCCCACCGGGAGCTGGGGTCTCTCTCTGTGACTCCTCACAAATCTACACTGATCACATTTAAAAAATATACTGAAGAAACTGCCGAAACCGGTTTGGCTCAGGGGTAGAACGTCGGTCTGCAGACTGAAGGGTCCTGGGTTCGATTCCGGTCGGGGGCATGTGCCTTGGTTGTGGGCACGTCCCCAGTGGGGGGTGTGCAAGAGGCAGCCGGTCGATGATTCTCTCTCATTGATGTTTCTGGCTCTCTATCCCTCTCCCTTCCTCTCTGCAAAAAAATCAATAAAATATACAAAAAATATACTGAAGAAACAGACTGTCATACGATGTAGCAGGTTCTCAATAGTTTAAGGGGGAAGAGTTACAGGCAGGCCCTCTCCCTCTCAGGAGCATGCCCTCACCTCCCTTCCCGCCGCCCTCTTCTCCCCCCGGGCACATCACCTTCGCCTCTCCCTCTCCTGAGTGCTAAGGGCCCTTCTTTTGCTTCTGTCACCTCTTCCTTGAGCCTATGCATTCCAGCTGGCTCACTTCTATTACCTCTGTAACTTTCTACACTTTCACTTATAATATAAGAACCAAAGTTACAGACACGTATGCCTATACTGAGCCTATTTTAAAAACAAGGTCTACATGCGTGCACATGTACAATGATGTGCATGTAAAGGGTGGACAGAGGATTTGTGAAATCCAAATGGAAAGGTGAGTCTGGGGCAGAGCATGCAGCCCCTGGGGTTGAACATCTTTTTACGCCATCCTTCTCCTCAGCTGTGCAAGGTGTCATCGGGTGCCCAGGATGCACCAATAACCTTGTTGCTTCTTTGGGCACCCAGCTGTTGTGCATTACTTAACCAGTAAAGCCATACACTTGCCCACGTGACCAGAAAGGACACACAGGGCCCACATCCCTCTTCTCATATCTGACTGGGACCAGGAGCACCAGAGCTGGTCACCCCACTCTGGAATGACCCAAGGCACAATGAGAAGGGGGATGGGGCTCACACAGGGCTGTATATAACACAGAAGCTGGAAACCCCCAAAACGCCCCTGTGATAGCGAAATGGCTGAGCAAGGACAGACAGAGCAGCATGCTGCACAGTGACAAGCAAACCGGCTCAGGTGGGGAGGTCAGCGACAGGAGATGGCATACGGAGGACAACCGGGGGAGGTGGCACACAGGAGGATGAGCACCCACAGGCTGCCCATAGCATCGAGCCAGCCCAGGGCTGCACAGAGGGGACATAGGAAGCGGCCTCCATGCCAGGGCCAGATCCTGTGTACAGGGTAGTCGGGGGAGGGGGTTTGCACAATTCTCCAGAAGCTGAGGGCCTCCCACCTGGTGCCCCACTTACGGGGTGAGCCTGGGGGATTGGTGTTTGCAGAAGTTAACAAAGACATGTTAAGCTGATTGTGCTCTTGTGGCCACTCTCTGATTCTTTGCTCTTCTAGTTGGGTAGGAGTGGAAGACAAAGTTAACCGAGTATCCAAGTTTTGAGAGCGAAGGAGGGAAAGTTAGAGACCCCCAAATCTTGGGGTGGGGACAGGAGGAGGAAGAGGCCCGCACTCCACACCTCTGCCCAGGTGGCACCTTTCCACTACCGACCGCCACCCAGAGCCTGCGGTGACAGTCCTGCGGGCTGGAACCAGGAGGCCTCGCCAGACTGTGAGGGGCAGACAGCAGTGGTCACAGCGGGAGCCTCCCCTGGGGCGAGCCTCCTAAGCACAGGGTCCTCTCACAGGCATTCCAGTCCCACCCTCTGTACCCATTCCCCCCCCACTCCTTTGACCACTCCAGTTCCCCCCTCCTCCCACCCTCCGGTGCCCACTCCGCCCCTCCTTCCTCCCACCCCTCAGTGAGCTAGGATACCACGCCATCGAAGGCTGCCCCACACCATTCCAGGATCTGCCTGATTCGAGTGCGATGTTGCCCTCCAGCCTGGCTCTCGCCAATCAGGGCGGAGTAGGTAGCGAACAGGACACCCTCTGAGGTAGTGTTGTCACCATACTTGATCTGGGGAGAGGAGTGGGTATAGGCACGTCTGCAGGGTCACCAGGATCCACCCCTCACCAGGAGACGGGGGAGAGGGCCGCCCACCCACCTTGCTCAGCGCGTGCACCGCAATGTCAGGGGCATTGATGTCACGCAGGTCACGTTCGGCATCGTACTTGAGGTCGTTGGAGACGCTGAACCTGGAGGGTGCAGGCTGGTGGGTGTCAGCTATCCCCCACGTCCCCCGGCCCCTCCCACCCCATGTGCAGGGGGACACTCACCACAGGGACTTCTTGCGGCCCCGCAGGTAGTTCTCGAGGATGATGCCGGCCACAGTGCGCCCTTTGCCCACGCCAGCACCGTCGCCAATGAGGAAGCCCGCACGCTGCCCACTGGGGAGCAGGACCTCGTGTTGCTGTGGGTGTGTGGTGCAATGATCAGGACCCCCATGCAGGATGGGGTCAGGTGGGCCCCGAGACACCCTGCCATATGGGATGGGTTGGGTGGGCACCAAAAAACCCCCATGGGGTACAGAGTCAGCTGGGGCATTGAGACCCTCCAACTAGGGATGGGGTTGGTGGGAGACTCCGGGTCACCTGGCAGGCGTAGGTGATGGCCTCCAGCTGCAAGGCAGACAGGACCCCGCTGTCCGAGGAAGGCAAGGCAAGGGTGTAGGTGATGTCCGGTGGTGGGACGCTGGATAGGGTGCTGGTCTCCACAACACGGTCTGGATGCTGCTTCCCGACCTTGGCTGGAGGGGTGTGGTCAGGGTCTTACTGGGCTGGACCAGTATGTGGGAGGGACCAGGATGGGGGCCAGCAGAGCAGGGTTAGGGGAAGGGACCCATCAGAGTTTTGCACTGAGGAGAGGGGGCAGACCCATAACACCCTGGCTGGGCAGGGAGGATGCTGGGCTGGGAGGAGATGGGCTTATGTTCCATTGCAACCTCTGAGCCACCTCAGGTTTGGGCAAGGTTCAGATTACAATTATAGAGCCACCCCTCCTTAACAGGCCCACCTTCGCTGCTTGAGGGACCCTGGAACCGGGCACCTCCCTGCAGGACCCCTGTGGTGCCTGCTGGGGTGTCCGCCAGGGGTCTCCTCCCACATCTCAGGGGCTAGGGGAGGCTGTGCACTCACACTTAGATGGCACATAGTCTGCATAGATCTCCGTGTGGCCCAGCTCCTCTGCATCCTCCTCCTCCGGCTCCTCCTCCTCTTCTGGCTGACTCTGAGACTGAAGGCCGGTGTCGTCATAGTGGGGACAGTCCTGTCGCCCAGCACGGCCAGTCTCCCCAAGGGGCTGGGGCCTGGTCCATCAGCCAGACCAGGGACAGGGGTGGTGGGGAGCGAGCCCACCTGTCCCCTGCCCCAACACGGCACCTCCCAGGACCTCCCACCTGTAAAATGGGCAGACCGTGCTTCTAAGCCAGCCCAGGGTCTGACACATAGAAGGTGCCTGAGTGTGAATGGCCCTCCCTAGTCCCAGGAGGGGTGGGCAGGGTTGGGGAAGGGCCCAGCTCACCTGGTAGCTGACGAGAAGTGGGGTGCTGGAGAGGGAGGACACAGGGTCCTCAAGGCCGGTAAATGGCCCAGTGGGCAGAAACTGGAGGCGGGATGAAGAGGAGAGTGACCATGAAATTGTAGGCTGGATGTGCCAAGGAAGCACCTCGATAGGACCCCTGGCCTAGACTCAGGTTTCCCATGCCCTCCTCATGGCCTCTGCCTAGGACCTGCTGTCTGCCTCCTTCCTGCTGCCTGCCAGCTAGTTCTGGTGGCCAAGACCTACTATGTGGCTACAAAACAAGCTTCATGGAAGTAATTTGTGGCCATTCTCCTCAGCCCCACACAGACCCCCACTATCTCAAGACCAATGACTGTGAGTGCTGGATGTCCTGGACCACGAGTGACAAGGATCACCAGGGGATTCAGTAATGTGATAAATGAATTTATGACTCCAGTTTTTTTCAAAGCTAAGACCATGGCCAATGTTTTCTCATATATATATCACAAACACACACACACACACCAAATAACATAGAAACATCAATGAGAGAGAATCATTGATTGGCTGCCTCCTGCAAGCACCCTACTGAGAATTGAGCCCACAACCCAGGCATGTGCCCTTGAGCAGAAACGAACCCGGGACCCTTCTGTTCTCAGGCCAATGCTCTATCCACTGAGCCAAACCAGCTAGGGCCAAAGTTTTCATTTTAAGAAACTAAAATGCCCTGGCTCAATTGGTGGGAGTGTGGTCCTGTGCACTGAAAGGCTTTGGTTGCAGGTTTGATTCCTGGCCCTGGTTGGGGGACATTTAGGAGACAGCCGGCCCATGTTTCTCCCTCGCATTAATGTTTATCTCTCTCTCTTCCTCCCACTCCCTTTCCCTTCATTTGTCTAAAGATCAGTGAAAGTGCCTTCAGGGAAGTCAGAAACCTATACTCAAGTCCCTCTCCATTTTTTTTTTAAACTAACAAAAACAAATAGCCTCAGCCAGGTTCCCAGAAGGCTGAGTCAGGGTTCCGGGAGGGTGGGCTGGCTCGCTGCATGCTGTGCGTGTTGGGTTTCGGCTGCCCTCACACCCTCTTCCCGGGAGCTGGAAGCCACCCAGGGGCCCTGGAAGGCATGAGTAATGCCCCTGTCCTGCTGGGCCCTTTCACCCAGACACTGAGATGGACCTGGATTGTCTACCAAAGCTGCCAAAGACAGGGACCTCCTTGGGCTGCCCTGGGCACTCCCTGTCCCCCCGCAGGCTCCATGCTTGGTGCCCCTACTGCCTGGTCCTGGGCATATGGTGGAGCCTGGGCCTGGCATACTTGGGGACCTTGCTCACCTGTGAAAGCTCTGGGTTGGCCTCATCTCCCGGTTCCCACCTGGCCAGGCACAGGGCCCACTACTGACCTTGGGGTCCATCAAGCTAGTTCCTATCACAGGGTCTGTTTTTAAAAAATATAAATCTAGCCAGGACCGGTTTGGCTCAGTGGATAGAGCGTTGGCCTGCGGACTGAAGGGTCCCGGGTTCGATTCCGGGCAAGAGCATGTACCTGGTTGTGGGCACATCCCCAGTGGGGGCAGCTGATCGATGATTCTCTCTCATCGATGTTTCTAACTCTCTATCCCTCTCTCTTCCTCTCTGTAAAAAATCAATAAAATATGTTTAAAAATATATATATATAAATCTAGCCGAAACCGGTTTGGCTCAGTGGATAGAGCGTCGGCCTATGGACTGAAAGTCCCGGATTCGATTCCGGCCAAGGGCATGTATCTTGGTTGCAGGCACATCCCCAGTAGGGGGTGTGCAAGAGGCAGCTGATCAATGATTCTCTCTCATTGATGTTTTTAACTCTCCCTCACTCTTCCTCTGTAAAAAATCAATAAAATATACTAAAAAAAATATAAATATAAATATAAATCTATAACAATATAAGTATAATATGCAAATCGACTGAACAGCCGAACAGCAGAATGACTGTCCAGACTATCATGCTATGACACACATTGGCACCAGGCCAGCAGGGCAATCAACTGGGGGGCTCCACGATTGACCCAAAGAGGGAGGCCCATGCCACTGGCCAGGGGGTGATCAATTGGGGCAGAGTGGGGGGGCTCTGCAGAACCAGGGAACTAGGGACGTGTGGTGCCGCATACGGGTAGCACCAGGCCAAGGCGGGTGCAGGCAGGGGATGGAGCCGTGGGGCCATGAGGCAGCCAGGGCTGCAAAGGCCTATCCTTGCACGAATTTTGTACACTGGGCCTTTAGTGTGTATGTGTGTATATAAATATATATATATAGATAGATAGATAGATAGATAGATATCTACCCTGTTTCTCCGAAAATAAGACAGTGTCTTATATTAATTTTTTCTCACAAAATTGCGCTTATTTTCAGGGGATGTCTTATCTTTCCATGTGCTAGGTCTTATTTTTGGAGGATGCCTTATTTTCGGGGAAACACGGTATCTATCTATCTATAGATATAGATATATATTTCACTGAGAAGGGGAGAGGGGGAGAGAGGTAGAAACATCAATGATGAGAATCACTGATTGACTGGCTGCCTCCTGCACACCCCCTAATGGGGACCTAGCCAGAAAACTGGGCATGTGCCCTGCCCGGGAATTAAACCATGACCTCCTGGTTCATAGGTCGACACTCAACCACTGAGCAACACTGGCTGGGCATCACAGGGTCCTTGCACGAGCTGCTCCTGCCACCTCTCCTGGCCAATGATTGCTCCAGCCCTCAGCCCTAAATGGCCTCTCCAGAGGGATTCCCGCCACCTTTCCATCCCGTCACGTGACTTGATGTTTAGCAAGCCCAGGATCTTTCCCCCTCAGCACAGCTGAGGTTGGGGCTGAGTCATTTTCTGTAGGGGGCTGCCCCAAGTACTGTGGAGGAGAGAGCAGCATCCCTGGCCCCCACCCTCTCGGTGCCAGGAGCACCCCCAGTTGTGACAACAACAGATGTCCGCAGACATGGCCCAGTATTCCCTGGGGTCAGGACCATCCTGGGTAAGAACCAGGAGAAATGACATTTTGCTCATATCCTGGGGACCCCTATCTCCCCAGCAGGCCCAACACAGAGCAGAGCATAGAGACTGGGCACTGGAGGCACAGGAGGGGTGGTGCCTGGCTATGACAGCACTTACACAGGAGGGGCAAGGCCCCCAACATAGTAGCTTCCTCCGCAAACCCTTGCATTGTCTGGGCTGTACAGGAAACGTGAGGACCCTGGACCAGCAGGCTTGTCAGTGTCTGAACAGCCCTGACCCACCTGCTGGCATGGAGGCCTCAGGGTGAACTGACCTTGTCTTGGGCGGAGGAGCCGGTGCTCACGTCCCAGATGGTGGGCACCTGGCTGAGGCTGTCGGCGGGCAGGAAGTCAGGGGTATCCGCGATGTCCGAGAGGGAGTCCACAGATGAGGAGAAGATGGAGGCGTTGGAGAGTTCATCGAGGTACGAGGATTCCTGGAAGACAGGCTGGGTGAGGGCACAGCCAGGGCGGCACCATGACAGGTGCAGGAGGGTTAGCCAAGGTGCAGATGCTGTTCAGCCATGAGAGGAACAAGGCTCTGACACTGGCTACAGCATGGATGACTGCTGAAAACAAGACACTTATGAGAGAAGCCAGACCCCATGAGCTGTGCACTGACCCCACTGGGTGACACTAGAAGGTGACACCTGCTTCATGCCTTCCCTGGCCCATTCTTTTTTTCTCTTTTTTTTTTCTTTTTTTTCTTCTTAAATATATTTTGATATTTCACAGAGAGGAGGAAGGGAGAGAGACAGAGAGTTAGAAACGTTGATGAGAGAGAAACATCGACCAGCTGCCCCTTGCACACCCCCTACTGGGGATGTGCCCGCAACCAATGTACATGCCCTTGACCAGAATCGAACCTGGGACTTTTCAGTCCACAGACCAATGCTCTACCACTGAGCCAAACCGGCTTCGGCTTAAATATATGTTTTATTGATTTTTTTACAGAGAGGAAGAGAGAGGGATAGGGAGTTAGAAACATCGATGAGAGAGAATCATCGACCATCTGCCTCTTGCACGCCCCCTACCGGGGATGTGTCCCTGGCCCATACTTGTGTGGGTGACACTATTTTTTTTATTTAAATATATTTTATTGATTTTATACAGAGAGGAAGGGAGAGAGACAGAGAGTTAGAAACATCGATCAGAGAGAGTCATCGATCAGCTGCCTCTTGCACACTCCCTACTGGGGATATGCCCACAACCAATGTACATGCCCTTGACCAGAATCGAACCCGGGACCTTTCAGTCCCCAAGCCGATGCTCTATCCACTGAGCCAAACCGGTTTCGGCAGGGGCCCCACATCTTTGGGAGAAGCCTGCTGCATGGAGTTTACACACAGTTCATAAATCTAAATTTAAAGAAAATCAGAGCCAAAACCAGTTTGGCTCAGTGGTAGAGCGTTGGTCTGTGGACTGAAAGGTCCCAGGTTCGATTCCGGTCAAGGGCATGTACATTGTTTGCGGGCACATCCCCAGTAGGGGGTGTGCAAGAGGCAGCTGGTCGATGTTTCTCTCTCATTGATGTTTCTAGCTCTCTATCCCTCTCTCCTCCTCTCTGTAAAAAAATCAATAAAATATATATATTTTTAAAATCAGAAACATCAGGTATTCGTGCCACCACCACCCCTCCCTCAGTCAGAGGCACCGAGTGCCTGGCTTGCACTGGACATCGGGACACGTGGAGACCAGCCCCTGGTCTCCTGGACAGGCGGGAGCAAGCTCCCAGTCAGAGTTCCCTGCAGTGAGTGTCCGTTTTGCAGATGGACCTGGAAGTCCGGGAGCTGGGGGGGCTGCAGGCGAGCAGTCCTCAGCCAACACTACCAAGAGAAAGCCCCACAAGAACCTCCCAGATGAGCACCTCCCCCAGCCTGCTCAGCCGAAGCCACAGAGGGCCAGTCACACTGACTCCAGGCCCTAAGCATTCCCAAGCAGGCAGGGCTGCCCTCCTGGAGCCCCACGCCCTGTGCACCACTCACACCCCGGAGGCACTGAAGAGCCAGGCCAGGTGTGCTGGGATACACGAGTGTCCTGCCAACCAGTGGGTGAAGACAAGAAGAATGGCTGATGAGAGGGGGCCTCTGGCTCAGTGTGATGGACTCCAGGGAGGAAGGGGACCTCGGAACCTCCCCTGATGCACCTGTAATGCCACCATTAACTGGCCTGGGTCTCAGCCAGGCCCAGGCCTAACCCATGCCCCTCTGAGGCCCTTCCCTGGCTCCCCTCCCAGCAATCTGAATCAGATTCCTATTCCGGGGGGGTGGGAGGGATCGGGGGTTGGGAGGATATGCAGGCAACCTCATCAGCTTCCCAGAAGTTCTGACTCTGATACTGGTGCATATACAGCCCCAGAAAGAGGCAGCTCCAAGGGAATGGGTGGGAGGAGATGGAACTGGGTTCCACCCAGCGGCCTCCCCTGAGATGGCTGGATGCAAGAGCCTCAGTCTTGCCCATCTGCTGGACACGACCAGTCCTGGTGCCAACGAGGAGTCAGGGGGCCTGGAATGAGCCTCCTGCTACCCTCCAGAGCCCTGGCCAGCTGTGCACACAGGGAGCCACAGGGGCCAGCCACACACTCCCGTGTGTGCAAGGAGAGCTCAGACCACCAACCAGGCCTTTCCTCACCCCTGCCTGCCCCCCAGCTGCAAGCAGCCTGGATCCACGTGGGGGTGGGAGCAGGAGGCAGTGCAGACCCAGGCCCCCCCCCTCCAGCTGGCAGGACTATGACCTGGACAGTCAGGGGAAGAGGCGGGGCCTTCGGCTGCCCCATAGAAGGCAGGACCTGCTCAGACACCAGACACAGATGGTGGTGTAGATAGGTTATTAAAGCTCCATGTTCCAGGACAGAGGCAGGAACCGAAGGGGGCGCACTTTGAGACTCCTGGGGTGCCTAGCACACACATGCCAAGAGCCCAGCAACTACAGAGCAGCGCAGCTGTCTCAGGGGAAACTGAGACAACTATGGGGGAGCCTGGCCCTGCCACCCCCAGGCTGGAGCTCCCTTCGGCTCTGCCCTCCCAGGTCAGAGGCAGTCAGAGGTGGACGATGCCAAGGAAAGCCAGGCTGTAAGTGACTCCCTGGTCCCTATAAGTGACAGGGCCAGAGACCCCAGCAGGCTGGGCAGGATGGGGTCTGGGTGCAGGTGGAGGTGGTCAGATATCTTGGCTGAAATCCCTCTGGGGCCACATCTGAGCAGGTCCGTGATGGGTACTGCCTGAGTCTGGTCGGAGTGATGCTGGCTCCTGAGACCCTGAGAGGTGGCCCTGCCTTCTGGAGGCAAATGGCCCCTGAGCGGTGGGCAAGGCTGGGGGTCAGAGAAAGAAGACTGGTCCGGCAAAAGGTGGGTGTGCAGAGATACCCCTCCTGAGGACAGTGGAAGGGGAGAGGTCTTCCCAGTGGAGAAGGCTGATTAGCGCCCCCGCCAGGAGATGAGGATCAATGTTAGCCATGAGGAGCCATGGGGACACGGGAACCCTGATGTGACAAATGAGTAGGGATGTCCCTCAGTGCAAACATGAGAAAGATGCCAGAAAACCCTGACGGGGGACATCCTGTAGGACACACAGCCCAGGGCACCCACATAGGAAAGAGGAGAAACCGACTCAGTTAGGTGGGGGTGGGGGGCAGGGGCTGAGGGGAAGTGATGATTGAGTATCACAGGGGATCCTGATGGGGTCCTGGGGCAGGGAGAGGCCATCAGGGGAAACTAAGAAAATCTAGTAAATACAGACTTTGGTTATTAATGATGACTCAGTCCTGGCTCATTAGCTGTGACAAAGGTACTGCAGTGACATCAGGTGTAGGCAGGGGGACTGGGCAGGGCACACTGGAATATATACCATCCGTCATAATGCTGTAAATCTAAAATTGTTTTTAAAATATCATGTTAAGTGGGTACTTTTGCCCCACTCTGTGGTCACTACCTCCAGATGCCCAGATGAACAGCTAGCAATGTGGGGGTTTGTGGATTCTCGGGCAAGTGAAGAGGGGCCTCATGTGGATCACCACAGGTCAGGGGGAGGTAAGGCCTCCAGGGTCCCCCCAGCTCCACTCCCTGTGCAGGGTGGGCAGCTGAATGGGGGTGAGAAAGGACCTCTCCCTGGTTGGCTGCCTGCCCACCAGCTTGTGCGGGAACCTGATTCCCAGCAGCCACCAGCAGAACCCCAAGACCACTCACACCCAGAGCCGCCCTCCCTGGGTCCCCACCTGGAACACCTGCTTCCCAGACCCCAGACTGCTCTTCCTGCTGCAGCCCCTGAATGCGGAGGGAACGGCTGGTTACCCAAGAGAGTATGGGATCATTTGCTGTGGTAACCATATCTGCAGCATTTTGGGGATCCCCTGGATCAGATGAAGAGCTGCCCAGACAGTTACCCTCCTCTCAGTCCAGCTGGATGGGACAGGATGGACGTCCTCCAGGAGGGCTACGACTGCTCAGACCCCAGAAATTATCTTCAAATGGGTTCTTTCACTGCCTCCCCCTGCCCCCACCCCACCAGGGGCTAACCACTTGCCTGGGTCTCGGGGAGAGGAGGAGTTAGACGCATTCCCACCTGTCCAGTCACACCCAATCCTGGCAGAGGCTCTGATGACTGCCCCAGGACATCCCAGAGCCCAGGAAACTCTCCAGGTCCAGCGCCAGGGACACCCAGATCAGAGCAGGCACACAGACACAGCCCCTCCCACCTCCCCCGCTGGCCGCAAGCACTTTCATTTTGCAGCGCCTCCCCGGCCCCTCCCCTCACCCCGGCCCCAGGTTCTCAGAAAACTCCTGCAGATTCACTGTCCCTGCCAAAAAAAAGCCAGCGTGAGCCAGGAGGACCAGGAGGAAGGGGACACCCCGGGCCTGGTGGGTCCAGTCAGTCCTCTCAGTGGCCTGACCTGCCTGCCAGGTGGGAGGGGGACGATTGAACCCCGAGGCAAAGCGGGAGGGTTACCTTGTTGAGTGCTGCCAACTGCAGCCAGAACTGCAGCTGGGACATGGCTTGGCCACCGGTGGGTCCCCTGGAAGGAGCACTCCCTCATGACCTTGGTGCTGGGCTGGGCCGGCGGACGGCTCCGCTCTCAGCCCTCAGCCCAGCTGCATTTGCATGTGGGTTTAGTCACCACCAGCGCCTACTTCCCCTAAGGCCCGCTGACTTTCAGGAAATGATGCCTGCCTGGTAAGTCAGGGCGATTACTGGCAGTGCAGGGACAATTACTGTACAGGGCGGAATCTAGCCACAGACGCTGACAACAATGCACCAGCCCGCCAGGTTGCACCCTGCTGGTCCCGGGTGCCCCGTCCACGGTGGCCAGGCTCCTCTGCAGGCACTCAGGGTTCAGATGAGATGTTGAGGGGGGCGGGGGGGATGGCGCACAGCTGAGATGCCCAGGCAGACCCTCCCCATTCTGCCTCAGTTTTCACAGACTGGTGGTGTACTGGGTTCTGTTCTACCTGGCCTCCTCCCCTTGACAGTTGGGCCTGGTAGGGACCCTCTGCTGCCCCTGAGATGCCCACAGCAGTGATCCTAAGGGGCATAAGCCCCCAGAACACGGGGAGGAGACAGGTCCGTCCCACTCTTACATATCCTCCCACACCCTCCCAGGCCCAGCACACCAGCTCCTCAGCCAGGCCCACCCTGCTCCTTACCCTCCAGCCTTGCCTAGGGCTCTGCCTGCCCCTGAAGCTCCATTCCTCCCCATGCCCCCTGCCTCCCTCAGTGCAGCACAGGAGTAGGACCAGGAAGGGCTGGTGGGCAGGGTATGCAAAACCATCATACCCTGTGGGCCGAGAGCCTAGGCACAGATACCCACCCAGTGGGAATGACTGTTCAGATCACTCCTCACGGCTGAGAAGAGGGACCCTGGGCCTCCCACCGAGTCGGGGAGAATGAACAGTCACGGAGTCCAACCCTGCAGTCCAATGAGGCCCCATAGCAGCCCCTATCCTGTCTCCCCATACAGCCAGAGGGCAACACAGACCCCAACAACAGAGCAAGTTGTGGGATACCCACCAGGCCCTGGCTGCCATGGGTGGGAGGAAAGTGTACATATGGCAATAAGTTCATGAAAAGATACTCAACACCACAGGCAACAGGGGGTCACAAGTGAGACGAGATACACGGCACATCCAAGGGACTGTGAAGCTCAAACAACAGAGATAAGTGCTGGTGAGACGCAGAAGAGTCGGAACTTCCGACAAACTGGTGAGAACGTGCAATAAGCGTCTCTCTGTAAAACAGTGCCCAGTTCCTCCAAAGATCACAGTCACATGACCCTGCAATGCCACTGCTAGGTGTCCATCCAAAAAAGCATGCCAACAGAAACCTGTACACACATCCACTGAGGCCAGAGTCACAACAGCCACAAGCTGGAAACAACCCAAATGTCTAGCCACAGATGAATGTGATCCAATCACACACTGCGATATTACTCAGCCGTGAAAAGGAGTAAAGTGCCTGGTTGGTGTGTCTTAGCTGGCTGTTGTCCCACACACCAAAAGGTGGCAAGTTTGATTCCCGGTTTAAGGCACATACTCATGTTGTGGGTTCAATTCCCGGTTGGGTTGTATGCAGAAGGCAACCAATCCGTGTTTCTCTCTCAAATGGACATTCCTCTCTCCCTCTTACCTTTCCTTTCTCTTTAAAATCAATTGAAAGAACAAAAGAGGAAAGCACTGACACTTGCTACAACTTCGACTGGACCTTGAAAAAACGGTGCTCAGTGAGAGAAGCCAGACAAAGTGTGACTCCATTTATGTGAAATGCCCAGGACAGGCACATCCGCGGGAACAGAAAGTGGATTAGTGGTTGTTTGGAGCTGAGGGAGGTGATGGGGGTGACTGCTAAGGGGGTGAGGCTTCTTTTTCAGGTGAAGAAATGTTCTAGAACAAGAGCGGTGATGGGCCTGCCATTGTGGCTCAGTGGTTGAGTGTCAACCTATGAACCAGGAAGTCACAGTTTGATTACTGGTCAGGGTATATGCCTGGGTGTACAAGAGGCAGCTAAGCAATAATTCTCTCTCATTATTGATGTTCTATCTCTCTCTCTCCCTCTCCCTTCCTCTCTGAAATCAATAAAAATATATTTACATTAAAAAAGAGAGGTGATAGTTGCACAAACTTTGTAAATATACTTTAAAAGGATAAGTTTGTGTGTTTTTTTTAAAAGGTAAGTTTTAAGGTATGTGAATTCTGGCTCAATTTTAAACAGAATTTCTTCTAATCTGTAATGAAAGGAAAACATAATAGTAAAAAATAGAAAAAATTAAAAAACACCGAACTTTTTATTACTAGGTTTAATAGGCATAAAATTTGTCAAGTTGCTAGCAGAGTTTTTTTGTTTTTTAAAAACACATTTTATTGATTTTTCACAGAGAGGAAGGGAGAGGGATAGACAGCTAGAAACATCGATGAGAGAGAATCACCTACCAGCTGCCTCCTACACCCCCCCCCACACACACACAGGGGATGCGCCCGCAACCAATGTACATACCCTTGACCGGAATCGAACCTGGGACCTTTCAGTCCACAGACCGACACTCGTCCACTGAACCAAACCCGTTTCAGCGCTAGCGAAGTTTATAACCTCTGTCTCTCATTATCTCATCACCAGATGGCTTACTACCTGGCAGAGGTGACCTGAAGGAGACAGGGAAGCCCAACGTGTGGCTGGGTCCCAGGACAAGGAAGGGCCCTTGTCTAGGGAAATGATCATCCACTGGGCTCCTGCCCACCTCACACACCCCAAGTCTGGCCTGCCAATGGCCCTGCCACCCTGGCCACCACGGGCTGTGGGTCTTGGATGGGACTGGAAAGGGGCATGAGGAGGGGGGGGGGACTGAGTCAGGTCAGAGCAGAGGTCCTGGTGAAGGTGAAACGTGTGACCTGGGTGCCAGCCATGCTCAAGGACATGGATGGCCATGGATCCAGCCCCATGAGTGTGGCTGGTTCCTGTCTGGTGTCTCTCTGAGCTGTGGGGTTGCCCAGCTAGTGGTCCCTAGGTTGACCCTCCATCATGTGGCTGAGTACAGAAGGGTAGGCGTGGCCCAACTGCCCCAGGTTTCCTGAGAATCCCCCAGCCCCCATCTGTTTTTTCTGGTCTCACTCCTTACCTTCTCCACCTATCCCACCAGTTTCTTTACACACACTCAAGTGCTCGGGCAACCACATAACTGGGGCGACCATATAACTGGGCCACAGATGGCCTGTCTGTCCCCGAGTTACAGTGAGTTCAGTTGAGGCTGGCGAGTGAGCAGCACAGCTCAATGCCAGAATATTCCAGTTGAGGGCTCAATTGTGTCCCCCCAAATGACAGGTTTGAGTCCTAACCTAAGAACTGGTCCTTACTGGAAACAGGGTCTTTGCAGATGTCATTAGGTAAATGGGGTCACACTGGATTAAGGTGACCCTAATGCAAAGACTTACAAGAATAGGGAAATCTGGACACAGACACACAGGGAGAGGCAACATGAAGACAGAAGAGACACTACCATGATGCAACCGCAAGCCCAGGATGCCTGCAGCCCCCAGAAGCTGGGAGAGGCGGAAGGACCCTTTTCTGAAGCCTCAGCGGGGAAGGTAGCCCTGCAACACCTTGATCTCAGACATCTGGCCCCAGAAATGGGAAGGTGTAAGTCTCTATGGTTTTAAGCTGCCAGGTTTGTGGTACTTTGGTGGGGTAGCCCAGGAAACTCACTCCTACAGCCCTCAAGAAAGCTCTGCTCTGTCAGCCCATCAAAGGGATGGCTGCCTGATGTGGGTCCAATCGCCTCACCAGCACACCACCCCTGACCTCTTTCCACAGTGCAGCCAAGAGGAGCTGGACCCGCTAAGGACCTGTGGGACAGCCCCTGAACTCCCAAACCTCCCTCACTTCCTTTTCCCTGGTGTCTGGGAGCCCGGACTTCCACAGAGACCCTCTGGAGATACCACGCTCCGGCTCCCACAGGTCCTGGTCCTCAGCACGGACCTTGGAGGGGTAAACCCACAGGCTCCGATGGGAAGAAACCCACACTCTCTTTCTGCCAATGCTGGTAACTGCTAAGAACACGCTATAAGCCAGGACCTCTGATCCCATGAAATCCATTTGCCAATCAGTTGAGGCCACTCGCCCCTCCCCAAATAGGGAGCTGCCGAGAGTTTTCGAAGTACTTTTCTGAGCCGTGACCTCATCTTGGCTTCCCAGAAGCCCTGAAATGCAATGCTTCCTGTGTGTGTGTGTGTGTGTGTGTGTGTGTGTGTGTGTTCAGCATGTGGGAAAGAGCCGTCTCTAGAGCCTGGCCAAGGTCCAGGTGGTCTTGGGAGGAGATGCCTGGGCAGCACCGACTCCAGAAAATGAGCATGTGGGACGGCAGGGGGATGGAACTCCATCCAAGTCTCTCACCCCCAACCCATTTCTGACATGTCCCCAGATATCACCCCCAATTAGATTCAGCTACATCTGGAACACATGTCCACACAAAGGCCTGTACACGACGTTCACAGCAGCAGGATTCACAACAGCCAAAAGGTAGACACAGCTCAAATGGTCACCAATGGATGAACAGATAAACACAACGTGGTCCATTCACAAGTAAAATATTAGCCAGCCATGCAAAGGAGTGAAGTGCTGACACTGCCTACATGGAAGAACACTGAAAACATGAAGCTCAGTGAGAGAAGCCAGACACAAAGGCTACGCAGTGTGATTCCATTTGTGTGACATGTCCAGAACAGGCACATCCAGGAAGTGGATTTGAGGCTGTCAGGGGCTAGGGGATGGGAATGGGGAGATGACTGCTGATGGGGACGGGGTCTCTTTTTGTGGTGATGGAGTGTTCTGATAGAAGTCAGAGGTAATGGGTGCACAACACAATGAGTGTACTAAAAGCCACTGAATCGTATGATATGCAAATTGTATCTCAATTTAAAAATAGCCTGGCTGGCGTGGCTCAGTGATTAAGCTTCAAACCTATGAACAAGGAGGTCAAGGTTCGATTCTGGTCAGGGCACATGCCCAGCTTTCAGGCTGGATCCCCAGTGGGGGGTGGGCAAGAGGCAGCCAACCAATGATTCTCTTTCATCATTGATGTTTCTATTTTTCTCTCCCTCTTCCTCCCTCTCTGAAATCAATAAAAATAAATAAATAAGTAAGTAAGTAAATAAATAAGACGAAAGAAAAGCTGCATGTTCACATCCCAGAGTCCTCAGCACACCCCGATGTGAGACCTTATGTGGGGCCCCTTGAGCTGTTCAGGTCACCCACCAGGGACGTGGGGCCTGTGTGGCTTCATTCCAACAGGAGCTGGAAGGACAGGAGGCCCTTCCTCTGGGAGGGGGGTGATACAAGGGCCAAGGCAGGGAAGACCCAGCATGAGCCTGGGCCAGCCTGAGTGGCTACAAGGGAGGAAGTGCTCCAATGGGGACACAGAGGGATACAGGAAATCCTGAGCAGACACTCCTGATCAGAGCCCACAATGATATAAGTGAATGAATAAATGAATGAATAGCTAAGGGGAGGGGGCGGCTGTCCCTACAGAAGCCAGCTATCATAGCAGGGAAGAAAACAATCTGTTAGATCGACACCACGGTTACAATTGCTGTAGCCAACAACTCCCGACAGATCACAAGGTCATTCCCACCCCCACCACAAGGGACCAGGATACTGGCACGGCCTTGTGTGTCTCTCACAGGATGAGGGACAAGTAGCAGCCTGACAGAGGGCAGCGGAGGGACCTGGTAGAGGCTGCCCCAACAGGGGTCAAGGTCAATACCACTGGCAATGAGATGCATCAGTACCAGGGTCTCAGAGACGAAGCATTGAGGAGGACACAGCGTCTCATCTGTGGGACCCCTGCCATAAGCACAGAGCCCCCGTCTCAGCAAGAGGCCCCCAGGCAAACTCTTCAGAGGCCTGTGTCCACCTGGCACTCGAGTCTGTCACCAGCACTGAATCAAGCTCATTTCTGCTCTGTGACACATGGGCCAAGGTTATACAGGATGATGACATACATGCACAGAAGCTAGGTGAATAAGGGTGGCCAGGAATTTTCAGTACTGTTCTTGCAACTTTTCTGTAAATATAAAATACTTTTAAGATTTGTTTTGTCGTGCCAGCACCGGTTTGGCTCAGTGGATAGAGCGTCAGCCTGCGGACTGAAAGGTCCCGGGTTCGATTCCGGTGAAGGGCATGTACCTTGGTTGCGGGCATATCCCCGGTAGAGGATGTTCAGGAGGCAGCTGGTCGATGATTCTCTCTCGTCGATGTTTCTAACTCTCTATCCCTCTCTCTTCCTCTCTGTGAAAAATCAATAAAATATATTAAAAAAATAAATTAAAAAAAAGATTTGTTTTGTCGTGAAAACATTAAAAAAAAAAAAAAAAGGTGTCAGAGCTTACACCTTGTGGGCAGGACAAGGAAGGGTGATGGGGGACCACACCCACCACAGCTACCTCCGAGAGGCTTGTGAACTGCAGAATCCCCCGGGCTGGAGGACCCTGGCATCTGTGAAGTGGAGGCCCACAGAGGCATGACCGACCTGCCCCCAGTGTTCCTGGGCCTGGATTGGCTCCTGTTCAGAATCAAGGGAGGGACCCAATACCCCTGGGATTCCATGCCAGGAGACAAGAGAAGAGCAAAGACCTCAGACAGCAAAGCCAGGCCGAGGCCAACCACAGGCTGCAGAACCACAGGCTGGAGAACCACAGGCTGCACGCATTCCCTGTGGAGGTGCGGGCAGAGTGCTGGCCCCGGGGGAATTGCTCTGTGCCCAAAGGGAAAGTGGAAGAAGCTTTCTCCTTGGAGGTAACAGGAGTCACACAGTTCACCTTGCTCTTTTTGCTTTGGCTGCCAGGAAACTTGGGAATTAAG
This sequence comes from Pipistrellus kuhlii, assembly GCF_014108245.1. Taxonomy (NCBI): domain Eukaryota; kingdom Metazoa; phylum Chordata; class Mammalia; order Chiroptera; family Vespertilionidae; genus Pipistrellus; species Pipistrellus kuhlii. The sequence goes on from NW_023425584.1 coordinate 69,733,889, forward strand.
TTTAGTTACTAGGAAGGCACATGGGTTTATATTCACTCTTCACCCCCAATTCCCCCTCTAGGTCTCCCATTCCAATTCCTCTGACTTATACAACAGTGGGGAACATTTCTCGAGTGTGCCATGGGCCACAGGAGAGCTTTGCATGGTGTATCAGTTTCCTTTCACTGCTGTAATACATTACCACAAACTTCCTAGCTTAAAACAACACAAGTTTATTACCTTATGGTTCTAGAGATCGAGAGTTCGACATGGATATAAAAACATGCTCAAAGTCACTAATTATCCAAGAGATGCAAATCAAAACAACAATGCAGTGCCACCTCACATCTGTCAGAATGGCAATCATCAACAAATCAAGCACTGTCATATGTGCTGGCGAGGATGTGGAGAAAAAGGAACCCTCGTGCACTGCTGGTGGGAATGTAGACTGGTGCAGCCACTGTGGACAACAGTATGGAGTGTCCTCAAAAAACTAAAAATGGAACTCCTATTTGACCCAGTAATCCCACTTCTAGGAATATATCCCAAGAAATCAGAAACTCCAATCAGAAAGGATATACGCACCCCTGTGTTCATAGCAGCACAATTTACAATAGCTGAGATTTGGAAACAGCCTAAATGCCCATCCGCAGATGAGTGGATTAGAAAACCGTGGTACATCTACACAATGGAATACTATAAAAAAGGAGGAATTCTTACCATTTGCAGCATGGATGGACCTGGAGAGCATTGTTAAGTGAAATAAGCCAGGCAATGAAATAAAAATACCACAAGATCTCACTTATTTATGGAAAATAAAGAACATTATAACCTGATGAACAAAAAGATAGATACAAAGGCAGTAAAGCACCGAACAGACTGTCAAATTACAGCAGGAAGGCTGGGGAGTGTTGGGGAAGGGGGAAAGAGATCAACCAAAGGACTTGTATGCATGCATATAAGCACAACCAATGGACACAAGACACTGGGGGTGGGGGTGGGATGAGGGCTAGTGACAGGGGATAGGGGAGATTGGGGGAAGGTAAATGGTACTACTATATGTAATACTTTAAACAAAACAAAAATTTTAAAAAAGATTACCTGAAAAAAAAGAAAAAAAAAAAGAGTACGACATGTAACTCATGAATCTAAACACAAGTGTGGGCAGAGCTGGTCCTTCTGGAAGCTCAGGAGAGAATTCTTTCTAGCCCCTTCCTCCATCTTCACAGCCAGCAGCCCAGCCTCTTCCATCTCTGACTCTGACCCTCTTATGAGGACCCTATAAGGACACTGGGTCCTATGGGGAATTCAGGGTTGTCTCCATCTCAGGGTCCTAGACTTAATCCCAGCTGTAAAGTAATATCCACAGGTGCAGGGACCAGGATGGGGACATCTTTGGGGCTGTATTCTAATACACCCACTCAGTGAAATGCATTCTTTCTTTCAGGCTCCCCCCCAGATCCCTTAAACAAACTGTATAAAAGGGTTTTAGAGGCCAGGTGTCTGCCCTGCCATTGTTGCTCAGTTGGTTGGGGGTCATCCCATGCACCAAAAGACTGCCAGTTCAATTTCCTGTCAGGGCTCAATCCTTAGTATGGGCACACAGGAGGCATCGGATCGATGTTTTGCTTTCATATTGATGTTTCTCTTTCTCTCTCCCTAAAAACCAATTCAATTTCAAAATATTAAAAAAAAAAAAAAGAGAGAGAGAGAGAGAGAGAGCGCGAGCGTGCGCGCATGAGAGCTGAGTGTCAGAGGGTCCGAAGGGTCTAAGGAGCCCTTGGCTTGGCCAGGGGACAAACACAGAGAAGCTTTCCAGCACTAAGCTTCCTCCAGGGGCCCAGACAGAGGTCCAGGTACCTCAGAAGGGAGGGTCCTGGGCCCCTTGGGTAACCCAGGCTCAATCCTATGTCAGGATCCTTGACTTAATCTCATCTGCAAAGTCCCTCTGCCATATGAGGAGACATGTCCACAGTCCCAGGACCAGGATTGGGACATCTTTGGAGCTGTCTCCAAGCCAGCCACTACTCTGATGTCACAGTCTGGATCAGGAGCAGAGGTGCTTTGGTGGGCTATAAAGGGCTTTGAATACTAGGCTCCGTCTGGACTTCTTCCTGGCCCGGATCACAGGCCTGGGGATCATGGGGGTCATGTGGGAGGTACAGGAGGCTGACCAACAGGGCTCAGGACCCCTTACCCCGAGCAAACTCTGATTTCATGTTTGTATGATCCAACACTCGGCACTGGGGTAAGATTTTGTTGGAGGAAGGGTCTGCTTTCCTTATTTATTCATTTAAATCCTCACCCAAGGATCTGGTGTTTGTTATTTTTTAAAATACATATATATTTAATATTTTTTTACTGATTTCAGAGAAGAAGGGAGAGGGAGAGAGAAAGAAACAACAATGATGAGAGAGAAACATGGATCAGCTGCTTCCTGCAAGCCCCCTGCCGGGGATTGAGCCCGAAACCCTCCTGGTTCATAGGTCAACGCTCAACCACTAAGCCACCATGCTGGCTGGGTGATATGGTGTTTTTTGTTAGTTTGTTTTGGTGTTGGTGTTTTTTTTTGATTTTAGAGACAGGAAGGGAGAGAAATAGAGAGAGACAGAAACATTGATGTGAGAAACACTGATTGGTTTCCTCCCATGATCAGTTGCCTCCTGTACCCACTCCAATCGGGGAATCTGCAACCCGGGTATGTGCCCTGACCAGGAATCAAACACGCAATCTTTTGGTGCACTGGACGATGCTCCAAGCAACTGCCAGGGCAGTTCTGCTGCTTTAAAATGGAGAACTGGGTCCAAGGTGCCCTAACAAGGAGACTGGAGGGGGGACAGGGTGCCATGTGTTCAGCAGGCGCTCAATAAACATGTGTGGGATGGCTACATGACCTCTGAGTGCTAGGAAAGGCGGCTGTGGTGTCCCGAGGGGTTCTAGGCTGAGAATCCGCGCTGTTTCTTGGCAGAGCAGGGGAGGTGGTGGGAGCTGAGTGCATTAGAGAGATGGGGGAGTAAGGCCCGGTGGGTGGCCACAAGGGTTGGGAGGCTTCCAAGGGCCGTGGACTCTGCACACCCCATGCCTCAGTTTCCTCCTTCACATGTCAGGTGATGCCCCAAATGGGGAAACAGCATCAGGAAATAACTAGTCTGGATATGGAGTCATGTCCGAGACAAATGGAGAGGAACTTAATCAGAGTTCTGAGAAGGTCACCAGCTCTGGAGGACAAGCCAACATGCAGAGATGCAGAAAATGGGGGAGGGTCTTGAGCTGACAGCCAGAGCACCCTGAGAGGTTGAACCCACTGGACAATGGCACCTCCCAAGGTTGTGCAATGGCACCTGCTAAACTGGAGGCCCAGGGTGTCCTCATGCTCCAGAGTTGAAGGAAGAAACTTCGAACCCACCTGGAAAGATTGGAGGGCCATGTCCAGAGGGCCTCTCATCTCTGTCATCACGGCCTCTATCCTGGGACACTTGGGGGCTCAAATTTCCTCCGCAGGCCCCGAGGGGCAGGTAAGCCCTGTGCTCCCATCTCCATGAGGCCCAGCCTCATCTTTTCCTGGGTGGCTACAAGGATCACCAAAAAGAACAGACACTTTCTCTAGCTGGTTTGGCTGTGGACAGAGCGTCAGCCTGCGGACTAAAGGGTCCCAGATTCAGTTCCAATCAAGGGCACATGCCTGGGTTGTGGGCTCGGTCCCCAGTAGTGGGCCTGCAGGAGGCAGCCAATCAATGATTCTCTCATCATTGATGTTTCTATTTCTCCTACTCCCTTCCTCTCTGAAATCAATAAAAATATATATTTAAAGAATAAAAAAAGAAGAAAAAAAAAGAGCAGACACTTGCTCCTACAGCCGTGGAGGAGGGTCCCTCCCGCCTCTCCTACTCCCGGTGTCCTTGGCTCTGGCCACATGGTCCAGTCTCTGCCTCTGTGGTCACATGCTTTTGTCCTCTGTGTCTCCTCTTCTAAGGACTAGCTGGGTTTAGGGCCGGCTGAGATAGCTAGCATCCTCTCAGTTCCACTTTCAGCTAATTACTCCTACAAAGACCTAGTTCCAAAGAAGGACCCATTTTGAGGATCCAGGTGGATGTGGATTTGAGGGGGGGACACTGGTTATCACAGTACAGACCACCACCCTCCTCCCCTGGTCCAGCTCTCTGCCCCGTCCTGCTGAAGCCTTGGCGCCAGTGGGTGCAAGCCGGATAAATGGCCTGCCTGGATCCAAGCAAGTCCAGTGGGTTTTAACTGACTGATTTATGCTACATCCCTCCACAGCCTGTCCTCGCATCCCCCACTTCACAGGGGGAGACTGAGGCTGGGAGCTGAGCGGCTGCTGCCCCCTCCCTCCCTGATTGGCCTCAGCACCCTCACACCTGTGGTTCCCAAACCATATGCCACAAAGAACAGGTTCAGGGAGCATTTGAAGTTTCCCAGGGAAATGCAGTGCCAAGGCCTCGGTGGTCCCAGGTAATCAGGTTCGAGCAAAGGTGCCAGCATTAGACCGAGGGTGGGCTTCTTCCCGAGAATCATCTCCATGGAGCTGTTTTCCAGAGCTGCCATGAAGAGATGGGACGCTATGCAAAAATCCTGATGGTGAGGGCAGGGAGGCAGGATTCCTTGGGAGCTGAGCTGCCCCATGTCCCCCAAGAGAATAAATCAAACGTTATCTTCCTTCGACTGGTGTGTCATGTTCTCAAAAGGCCGCTAGGTTTGAGGACACAGACACTCACTGTGGTGTTTGCACCTGATGGGCACCGCTCTTGCCTGGGGGCAGAGGGATGGAGGATCCTCCCCAGACACTCAGGTGAACACAGGGCCTACGCCAGGAGAAGGAAGAAGGCTCCGAGGTTTGGGGAAAGCAAATCAGGAGCTCTAAAAGGCGGCCCCATCACCCATACACGGGAGGTGAGCAAAGGAGAGATGGGGACAGCCCCATCCTCCGTTACATGACCTCTGACCCAGCTCTCTACTGTGATGAAACTGCTCTGCCAGACAGAACAGTGGGGCTGGCAGGGCTAAGGCGCATTGTTATTCCCCCAAATAAGCTATATTTCCACATGGCGCGTGGCTCAGGAGCGGTGGTTGGCGCCGACCTGAGATGGAGCAGGGATCCCGTGGGTAGGCACTGGGCCACTGAGGGCTTCAGGGGCTGCTTGAACTTGAGTCTCCTACCTGAGGAAAGTCACTCTTTGGCAGGAAGCTGGGGGTGGCGGCCATGGGGCTGTAGCTGGTGTCTGTGCAGGATTGGCCCACAACGTTCATATAAGGGCTGGAGAGAGACAGGAAAGAAGGTGAGCTGTCAGGTGTGGTAGGGGCACTGTCCTCCCCACTTTGAGTGCAGAACCCGAGTGGGGCCACCCACCAACAGGAAGAACTCTGGTCTCTCAGAAACTCAGCTCAGAGGAGGGGTCCAAGCATCCATGTCCCAGAAAAAGAGGGTCCAGCTACATATGCCTCGAGGCTTTGGCATCCCGCCATTCCTTGGCCTGCTTCCAGGCATGCTCCCCTGCAAACCCCTATTTGTCCTACAAAACCCAGCTCCTGTTGCCCTCTGGAAGAAGATGCATGCCTGGTTCTTTTTGCTCCCAAAGTTTCTCACCCTCCCCACCTGTTGTCCTTCCCTGGCTTATCCCCACTACCTCTGCCCTTTTCCCTGGTGGGTTCTCACTAAGACAAAGCATAGCTGGTTGATCTCAACTGCTTCTAAGCAGCCAAGACCAGATCCATAGCCCACTTGGCAGGAGGTTGAAGTCCTCCAGCTACGAGTTCTAGTTTTGTTTAATTCTTGACTATGGAACAGGAAGGCAGAGGGAAGCCCCTGACGGAGATGTGGTTATGGAATGAGACCCGGGCTGTGGCACTTACTGGCTTTCACTGGAGAAGACTGGATATTGGGTGTTCCACCACGGGTAGTGTAGCATGGTGCTCTGCAAAAGAACAAATGCATCATAAGGGGATCAGAAGGGATGGGAGAAGAGGAACCTGCCTCACTCACTGGGTAGGGTTCCAGTGGTCCAAAGGCAGGGGCTTCAAGGTCAGGGTACGAGCCAACCCTTGGCCCCTAGCTGGGTCACCCGGGACTCACTTAACCGCTGTGTGTCTCAGTTTCCCCACATGCATGGGAGAACCCATTGAGATGATTGCAGCAAAGATGAAGGTATTGATCAATACACATACAGGACCAGGTGGGGATGGGTGGGTGTGGTCCCAGAATCCCAGAAGCCTGAGGAGCCAAGACTGCCAGCTGCCCAAGATCTGACACCCAGGCCTGGGCTTAGGAAACTGTATTTAACAACTTGTGAGTTGGTGATCCAACACCCTGCTTGGAGGCTCCCTATCCCCATTCTACAAAGTGAAGGATAAGGCCAGATGCAAAGCGAGATAGATCAAGTCCCTGCAGGGCCAGGCCCCACGGGGAAGATGTGTGGCCTACCCAGCGAGATAGGACTTCTCAGAGGGGTGGGGGCCGAGGCCAGGGCAAGGGGCTCCCACCAGCACCATGAACTGGCCCCTGCCATAGCAAGACCCTCATGGTCAAACCTCTCTTAGTCAAGTTGAGGGGGTCACACTTCTCAGAACTCCTCAGAGCTCCCATGGGCCAAGGGAGCTACCAGCATCAGCCAACTCTGCCTGTTCCAAGAGCGTATGAGTAGGGGTTCCAAGGAACCTGCTTTGGGAACCAGCAGTGAGGAAGCGCGAGCCTGAGGTCGTCAATGGGTATATAAGAGGCCTTGCAACTGGGACTTGAAAGGACTAGCTTGAAAGCGTGGGACCGTGAAAACGCCAGCCCCTCTGTACAATGGAAGTGGCATGTCCTACGCTGACACACAGGTCAACTGGGCAGGAGTCCCCTCCCCTAAAGCAAGTCACAGCTTCACCAGCAATGAAGCCCAATAGGACCCCATCAGGAAGGCTGTCCCCTGGGGAGAGGCACATGGCTGCAGTCAGGGTCTCCAGTGGTCCCAGGTGGCCCAGCCGAATGGAAAGTCCAAGGCAGGAGCCCAGCAGACGGCAGCCTCCCACCACCTGGCCCACACAGGTCCTGGTCCTTGGTAAAGTGACTGAATGCAACTCCCTAGGCCACTGTGCCCTCCCTCTCTGAGACCTTGACCCAAATCTTGCCCAGAACCAGCCCAGAAGTCTGAAACCACCACAGCGCTATTCTCCTGTGCCTCCTTCATGCCAAGGCGGGAGCCAGCCATGAATTCCCATCACTATGCCCCACCCCTGATCCCTGAAGGGGCCTTCCAGTGTCCAGTCCCAGAAAATCAATGCAAGGAAGAAGGGAGAGAGGCACGTTGAGACATTACTGATTGGCAGAGGCCCTGGTTGGCCTGCCCGATCTCAGTTTTTGCACAGGCTGCAAAATAAAAATAAATGAAAAATTTGGGGAAAAAGAAACACAAGGCCTGTCCCCAGCATGAATACCAGCAGTACAAACACTCTTACAGTGAATCCGCTATGGAAGGAAGCCATGTTGTGGCCTGGAGAGGACGGGGTCCCCCAGGAACCCCACTTCTCCCTAGGGCCTTGGTCCAGAGTCACTTAACCCCTGTGGTCCTATTGGAAGAGAAATCCAGCTCCAGGGGGACATGAACTTCCCAAGGTCACAGGCACTTCTTGAACATTCTACTCCAGACCAGGCTCAGCCTCCTTAGATGAACCAGCCTAAACAGTCTCGGGCGTGTGCACAGACAGCACCTCAGCCAGGCCAGGCCAGGGGGCGGGTGCCTATACTATGGGCTCACAAGGGGCACAGCTGGCCGGGGGCTGTGGGTGTCTGGGGTGGGGGGGGGCCGAGGGGGTTGTTCATTCCTCAATCTGCTCTGCCTACAGCTAGATCAGGCCTGGGGAGCCTGGTAGAGGGGGCCCCTAGGTTCCTGGACCAGGGGCCCCTAGGTTCTCGAGGTACTCAAGGCCTCAGCAGGGAAGGCAGGATGATGGGGGTCATTCCTGGTTTTGTCTACCCAGCAACCCCCATCTCTTCCCCGGTACTCAGCTCTAGTAAGGCTTCCAATCAAGAGCAACCCAGTTTGGCCCAGGTCGGGTGGCTCAGTTGATTGGAATGTCGTCCCACACACCAAAAGGTTGGGGACTCGATTCCCCATCAGGGCACATACCTAGGTTGCAGGTTCAATCCCCCCAATCAGGACACATATGGGAGGCAACCAATTGATGTTTCTGTCTCATGTGGATGTTTCTCTCCTTCTCTAAAAAAAACAATTAAAGAACATGCAAAACTGCCCTGGCTGGTTTGCTCAGTGGTTGGAGCGGTGGCCCTTGGACCAAAGGGTCTCTGGTTCCATTCCTAGTCAGGGGCATGCACCTTGGCTGCAAGTTCCCCAGTCCAGGTAGGGACCCATGTAAGAGGCAACCAATCGATGTGTCTCTCTCTCACAATTTCTCTCCTCTCCTCTCCTCTCCTCTCCTCTCCTCTCCTCTCCTCTCCTCTCCTCTCTCCTCTCTCTCTCCTCCCTCACCCCTTCCTTCCACTCTCTCTACAAATAAATGGAAAAAATATCCTCAGGTGAGGATTAAGAATAAACAAACAAACAAACAAATAAATAAAAGGGGGGACCACCCAGTTTCAAACCCTTACCCCAGAGGTGGCACCACAAATCAACCAATCAGAGTCTTCCTTGGGATTTCCCAGTGCAGCCAGAAATGGTGGCTCTGCCTCCTAGGGCAGACTTGGGATGTGACTGGTCCAGAGTCAGGCACCTGACTCAGCCATTCAGAGCCTGCCCGGGGATTCTCCATCTGTGGACAGGCCAGCCCTCTCCTGGGGAGGGGCAGGCCCTGGGTCATTAGCCCTAGCTGCCCAGGCCATCTGTAAGGACTAGGAAGATACAACTCCTGCCAGGAAGGCAGATAAAATACAGGACATCTAGTAAAACTGGAATTTCTGACAAGCAACAAGGAAGTGATTTTGAGTGTGAAGTATTACATGAGACACACACAATAAAAATTATGTGTTTATGTGAAACATAAATTTCACTGGACAGATGTGTTTGTTTTTGTTTGTTTGTTTTGTTTGTTTTAAATATGTTTTAATGATTTTTTACAGAGAGGAAGAGAGAGGGATAGAGAGTTAGAAACATCGATGAGAGAGATGTTTCCTGCACACCCCCTTCTGGGGATGTGCCCACAACCAAGGTACATGCCCCTGACCGGAATCGAACCTGGGACCCCTCAGTCCACAAGCCGACGCTCTATCCACTGAGCCAAAACTGTTTCGGCTGTGTTTTTATTTGCTAAATCTGGCTACTTTAGTGACACTGAATATCCTGGGGCCAGCTCCACCTCTCACCTGGTCCACTCTGCTTCCTCTTCCTGAGCTTGGTTCCTCCCAGCTAGGAGGCAGAAGTAAGAAGCATGTCGCCCGCTCTGACTCTCGCAAACTCGAAGGCTGCACAGGCTACAGGGGGTGCCAGTAGCTCCCTGGCCAGACCAGATGTGGCCCGAGGGGCGACCCCCACAACTGGTGGCCCCAGAGAAACAGGCTGAGTGCACAGCCTGGGGAGGAGTGGTCCAGCCTTGGTCAGACACATCTGACTGCCCAGAGGGGAGCCCAGACCCAAAGCCAGGGTTCAACTGGTACCTTCCATGCAGCACGGTCCTTATAGCTGCCCTACATGCCAGTGTCTGAACCCCTCAGGTCCTCACAGGCTGTTCAGGCAAAGCTCACATCCTGGCCTTCTGCTGGCTTCCTGAGTCACCATAAAGGGAACGTGGCAAGAACCCACATTTCTGTCCTCAGCTACCCAGTCAGTACACATTCTGACCCAGAAATTGTATTCCAGAAACAGCGGTGGGACAAGTTGAAGAGGGGAAGGAAAACACAGGGCGCTACATATACTAACAGAAAATTGGAACCGCTTCAAAGGCCCAACGGAAATAATTAAGCAAATTATGAGGCACTGAGAAGGAAGAATCCTGTGTTGGAAGAACAGCAATCTGTGCTCTGAGCCTAAGAAACAGGCACCATGGAACCCCAGAAACAGACACAATGCCACTCATGGGGCGGCACGAAGGGACAGTGAAGGGGATCAAAGGAGGAATGGGCCCGAGACCTGTTTGGCTCAGTGGATAGAGCGTCAGCCTGCGGACTGAAAGGTCCCAGGTTTGATTCCGGTCAAGGGCATGTACCTTGGTTGCGGGCACATCCCCAATAGGAGGTGTGCAAGAGGCAGCTGATCAATGTTTCTCTCTCATCAATGTTTCTAACTCTTATCTCTCTCCCTTCCTCTCTGTAAAACAATCAATAAAATTATTTAAAAAAAAAAAAAAAAAAAAAAAGGAGGAACGGGAAGTTATCAGCTATGACAACATGAGCAGAGGCTCAGGAGGGTCAGGAGACATGTGGACACAGCTTCAGTAGGAAGGAGAGAGGAGGCTAAACCAGCTCATGGCGCGACCTGGACCCTAGAGAGCCCCTGCTGGACCTCAGCTAGGCTTTGAGCTGCAAGTGGCAACTCGCTGCCTGCCCAAGGTTCAAGGCCAAGTCTGAGTAAGTTCAGATTCCATGCCCTGTCATGTTAAGACATCATGTGAGCACAGCTGAGCTTGGAGGAAATTCAGGGTCCGAGTCCTCCCAGCCCTTCCGATGCTCAGGATATGGGCCTGATGCCTCCCAGTGGTTTCAGCACTGGAACCTGAGCTCCATCTGATCTGTGGCCCATTTCCTGGCTCCTCTTAATCTTAAGGTTGAATCTTACTCCCTCTGCCCACCTAGCCTTCTGCCCATCCCTGCTGCTTCTCAGGCTGTTCTCTGCCACTCAACACCACACCTGTTCTCCTCACCAGTCTCCCCACTGAGAAATGCAGCTTTGTTATTGATGATGTTTTTAAAATTCATTTTTATTGATTTCAGAGAGGAAGGGGAGGGAGAGATAGGAAAATCTATGAGAAAGAACCATTGATCAGCTGCCTCCTGCACACCCCCCATTGGGGATCATGCCCTTGACCGGAATCGCACCTGGGATCCTTCAGTCTACAGGCTGACACTCTATCCACTGAGCCAAACCAGCGAGGGCGAAGAATGCAGTTCTTCTTTCTACAGTGGAAGAGGAGCTCTGCTTCCACCCAGGAAAGGAGATGCCGGGCCTGACTTGCTGGAGAATTCTAGACCCTTCTCCTGGGGCCACTTGTGCCTCTGTGACATGAGAGCCCAACACCTGTGATGGTTTTGTTACTTAGACTGGCACCTGTAGTGGTTTTGTTGCTTAAGTTACTTACTAGAGGCCTGGTGCATGAATTCATGCATGGGTGGGATCTCCCTTGGGGTGGCCCACGGAAATTGTACCCCAGCTTGTGCCTTCAGCCTCCCAGCCCCGCCTGGCACCAGCTGTGGCCTGGTGCCGCCCGCTCAACTGCTCCATCATCCCACCTGCAGGGCAGTTGATCTGGGTCCAAGCCCGGCCCCCCACCCCCACACATGGCTCCTTCAGCACCTAGGAGCTGGGCCCGCCTGCTGCTGGTGGTTGCCATTTGTGCGGCAATCGGCAAGGCAATCGAGCCCCTGTTTGCACCCGCCTTGCCTGGCACTGCCCACTCACCTGCTCTACCATCCCACCGCAGTCCCGCTCTTGTCAGGGCCCATTGGGACTGGCAGCACCTCCACTGGGGCCCACCGCCAGCACCACATCACCTGTCAGGTTTCACGCCACCCCATGGTGGTCAGCGCACGTCATAGCGGGAGGTAGAATTCCCATTAAACTCCCGGTCAAACAATTTGCCTATTAGGCTTTTATATATATAGATTGCAGTTGTTAAAAGCTTTCTGTGCAATTTTCCTATAAATCTAAAACCACTTAAAAAATAAAGTCTAGCCCTGACTGGTTTGGCTCAGTGGATAGAGCCTGAAGGGACCCAGGTTCGATTCTGTTCAAGGGCACATGCCCAGGTCTCAGGCTCAATCCCCAGCAGGGGGCATGCAGGAGGCAGCGGATCAATGATTCTCTCTTATCACTGATATTTCTCTCTCTCCCCCTCTCTTTCTCTCTGAAATCAATAAAAATATTTCTTTAAAAATAAGGTCTATTGAATTACAAAGAATAAATATTGAAGAAAAATAAACAACCATGAGCCACTGCAGTGGTCCCAGTCCCACAAGTGCAGGTGGCTCCCAGAGGGGTGTCATGATTTTTGCAGAAGAAACCTAGTGGCTCACAGTGAGGAACTTGGTGGCAGGCAGGATTCCCCCTGAAGGCAGTGTCCCACGCCAGGGCCAGTCCTGGGGGTACGGGCTCACCTGGACGCTGGGTCCACACCGTGGGCTGTGCAGAGCTGACAGGCTGCATATCATGTTGCCAGCTGGCTGGGCTTCATGCTGTGGGAACTCCCTGTCCATGGTGGACCCCACTGCCAGCATCAGGCAGCTCCTCGACCTGGGCCACGGGGGCGTCTATCTGGGCTTCTTGATCCAAGGTGGAGGCATCATTACCTGGGGAGAGACACGACATGTCCTGAGATCAGCCTCTAACCTCAGTGGGCAAAGACACCTTCCCTAGGGACAAGGGACAGTGGGAGAGGGACAGCTGGGCAGGGCTTACACAGAGGGATCAGCGCCTTCCCCAGGCTCGGCCTCAGCTGCAGAGCCCCATGGGCCAGGCACCACACCCTTTCCCAACCTGACCACCTCACCTCAATGGGAGGGCGTGAGCGGAGGCTCCCCAAACATAACAGCGCTGCCGGGGATGCCCCTCAGTTCCTGCCTCTCCCCGGCAGCTATCTGGGGAGGGGGTCCCTTAGAAGTCAGGGCAGAACCCCCCACTGGGCCTCCACGCTCAAAACCCAGAGGGAGCCCCACCCTGGGCCCCCTCCTGGGGTCCCTGGGTCTGGACCTCTGGGATGAGGGCAGCCTCTTCAGCATGGCCAGCTGACCTCGCTTCATTCCCTCCCTGCCGGTCACACCACCATCTCAGGCAGCCTGGCCCACAGAATAACAAACATGTGGGCCCTAAAGAGCTCTATCGATACCCACATGCAGAGCCATGAGCTCTGAGACCCCTGATATGAGGGGTGACCCCTGAGCACTTGGCTTTGTGACCGGCATGTCTGTCTGGGAGGCAGAGTCCAACCAGCTGGCACCCATGGGCCCCCTGCCCCCCTGGAGCCGGGAGCGGCTTCCCAGAGGATCTCTGGGGAGTCCGGGCCGAGCTGAGCCAGGAAGAGTTCCCCAGACTGGTTCGGGATGAGGACACACAGTGTTCCCACTAAGAATGTCCCCATTCTTTAGGGCAGGCATACCGGCCAGGAAAAGACATAGAGGTGACCCTAGAGCCCCATGACTTCCCCGCCCTGTGACTGAGCACCCCCACCCTGGGCCCCACCCCTCACTATGAGCAGGGGGCCTCAGCGGGCCAGCATGCTCCTCAGGAAAGAGGCCACCTCAGGACATTAATCACCCAGGGAGGCAGGCAGGAAGGGGAGGCAGCCACCACTCCCAGCCAAGCCCTGAGTGAAGAAATCCTAAGGACTTCCAGTAATCACAGTCGAAAGAGCAGCTTGTGCAATCCTAGTGAGGGGGGGCAGTTGTTCTGCACCCTGCTGGCCGTGCACCCCTCATCCTTCGGCCCTGCTCCAGCCTCCGCCCTCAGGCTCAGGCTCATGTCTGCTGGCAGGATAACCTTTCCCATGCCCCCCCGAGGCCTGGACCCTGGGAGATGCCAGTCACCTCCTGAACCCACCCTCCAGGCTCCCGCACACCAGATCTGGTGGGACACAGCCTTGGACGCTGCCAGTGGGAAGCCCTGGGATTGCCTGTGATGAACACACACCGACTCTGACTGTGGCCTTGGCTGGTATTTATAAAAGTTCTGGGGTCAGGCAGACAAGTTGAAGACTTGAATGGTTGGATAATTGGGCACCTCAGGGCACCCCGGCTCTTGAAGCCTCCACTTGCTTGTCTGGAGAATGGGTTGGTTGGCCAGGGCTCTGTGGACAAGGCTCATCATGCCCTTAGCAGAGCCAGAGGCTTCTGAAACCAGTGGCCCCAGGAATTGCTTCGGGAGACATATCTTAAGGAAAGTGTGCTCCCAGCACCTGGGACAGCAGGCGGATAGAAACCGCCTCTACCCAACATAGAAAGCTCACAAAGCTGGCCTCAGGCACTGGCTGGCTCACTCTTGTCCCTTCTCTGCAGCCAAGACTCAGTACAGGACATGTCCCTCGACCAAGACCCTCCCCACCACGGCTCCCCCTTACACATCCCCGAACAAAGCAGGCCCTAACCAGGGGTCCTCAAACTTTTTAAAGTGGGGGCCAGATTACGGTCCCTCAGAGAGCTGGAGGGCCGGACTATATGAACTACTAATTCCTACTGTAACACCTCGGCTGTGCTCACTGCCCAAAAAACCTGGCGGGCCGGATCAGACTCCTCTGCAGGCCGCATGTGGCCCGCGGGCCGTAGTTTGAAGACGCCTGCGCGTAATCGATACAGGATGCTTCTGGGCTCTGTGACCACAGGGCTCGGCTGCTTCCTTGGAAAGCACTGTCCACAGCAGCCAACGAGCATGTGGGTGGGGGTGTCACCATGGATGGCCCTCAGGTTGCACTGTGCCCAATGGAGTCCCACCTGCGACATATCCTCCCCCACGCTCACCCCTCATCCTGGCCTGCATGGCCCCTCCTGCCCCCTCCAGAGCCCCAGAAGCCCTTGTCCCAGGAACCAGAATCAGTCAATCGTGTCCAGAAACCCCCCATGGAACCTGTTTGGCAGCCTTGGAGGCTCAAGCACTATGTCCTCCTTCGCCCATGGTCCAGCCATCACACTCCTTCAGAGAAGGAGGTTGGTCAGCAGTGTGGAGGGCTCCAGGCTCCACTGGGAGCCAGGACCCAAGGGCGGAGACCCAGGGGGCTAAGGCCCTGGGAACATGTGCATCCTCTGCTTTCGCAGACAGAGCGAGGGGCCCATGGAACACACAGCAGGCATACCCTGCTGAGACATCAGCAGTTCCCCAAACAGTTACACCTCGTCGCCACAGATTAAGCAATTGTGTTCCCAGGTGTCCACCCAGGAGAAAGGAAGACTCATGTCCATAGTGACATGATTCACAACAGCCAAAAAGTCCATCAGCTAATAAACAGACAAACACACTAGAACACCGATTTTCAACTGCTATACCACAAGGTTTTTTTTAAAACATGCAATACCTAACTGTTGAGTCAGGGGCACCGACCTCTTTTCCCTCAGAATGTCAAATAAAGCTTGACTGGTTTTGCTCAGTGGATAGAGCGTCGACCTGTGGACTGACTGAAGGGTCCCAGTTTCGATTTTGGTCAAGGGCATGTACATTGGTTGCGGGCACATCCCCAGTAGGGGGTGTGCAAGAGGCAGCTGATTGATGTTTCTCTCTCATTAATGTTTCTAACCCTCTATCCCTCTCCCTTCTTCTCTGTAAAAAATCAATAAAATATATTTTAAAAAAACAACAACTAAAGAATGTCAAATAAAAATAATTACAACAGCCAACACAACAGCAGCCATCCGATGTGAATCAAGAGTATAATTAATTTTTTTGTCAGATTGGCAAGAAATAGATTTTTTCGTGTGCCACAGAATTTTAGCAATTAGTTTATATGTGTCATGAGATGAAAAAGGGCAAAAATGGCTGCACTAGGATATTACTCAGCCACAGAAAGGAGTGAAGCACTGACACTCTAACGCAGATGAACCTGGAACATGAGTTGGTAAGAGAACAGACACAAAAGGCTAGAGTGTGTGGTTCCACTTATGAGAAATGTCCAGAACAGGGAGACCCACAGAGACAGGAAGTGGGTGAGTGGGTGCCAGGTTTGGGAGAGGAGGCTGGGAAGGAAGGAGGGTCACTGTGCCCACTACCATCCACAAGCCCCCAGAAGCCATCGTATGGTGCCCCTTCCTCCAGCGCCCAGGTCCAACATCACCTCTAGTGCCCCGCTGCCTCCACAGCTTCAGGCTTCCTGCTCCCCTGTCCCCCCAAACACAGGCTGTACCATCCCCCCTTTCTGGCCTCTGCTGACCACCACTGCCCCACTCCTTAGTCCTGAGCTCCGGACCCTGCCCCCAGCCCGAGTGCGGACATGTCACCTATTGGAGGGCATCCACCCCAGGGGGCACGAAGATCAGAGCCAGTGTGCAGTGGGCCTGCTGAGTATTTTTAGATGCAAGTCTCATTACAGAAGCGTCAGTGCTCTCGGCAGGTAGAGGCCTGCAGTTGCCATCAAAATTTATGTTCACAGGATTTCCTTTTGAGATCAAGTTTTCATGAGTCATCACAGAAGACAAAGATCAAGGAATCAGTGGCCTGGACAGGACCATCGGAGGTGGAAGGTTTGGGAAAGCCTGAGCCCCGGACAGGCCAAGGATCTCACCCCATACTGAGCTGTTGGTTCAGCCCCCGAACACACCCCATCTGCCCAGACTCTCCACCTGGTGCCTGGACCCTGCTGGCCACCCGTTACCTATTCTGTGTCCTCCCAGGCCAGGGCGAGGCTGTCCCCCTGGAACAACATCTGTAGCTGGCAGGGACATGCTGGACACAGGACAGTAGCCATTCCGACCATCCCTCCCCCAGGCTCCAGGTGAGGGCCCTGAGATCCAGACAGAGCGGAGCAGGGGCAGCCATGGCTCCATGAGGCTCCGCTACTAGGACAGAGGCCCAGTGGTTCCTGAGGCCTGGCTAGGCCTCACTTGGCAGACCAGGACTGTCTGGGGGGAGGGCCGTCAATGAAGTTGACAGGGCTGGGTATAAGCCCTCTCCTTGCCTCACTGTGCAGGCCCAGTCTGAGGTCAGTCCCTAATGAAAGACCCAGAAAGGAAAAAGAGTGGAGCATCCTGAAGAGGTTGCTCTGCTCCTAGATGGAGGTGGTGGGCCGACGAGATAGGGCATGCTGGAGTCAGGGGCAGAAATGGGCAGCTGCAGGCAGAGGGGCCAAGCCAGAAGAGGTCAACGTGGGGTGAGACCCAGCAGCCTGACTTGGAGGCACCAGCTCTGTACTAAGGTCCTGCTGGGCTCAGCTCAGCTCTTCCAGACTGCTCAAGTAGGTGTCAAAGGACCAATGGGGCACTCCCGCCTGGACAGCCACCTCCATGGATGGGCTGGACCCAACGACAAATGGAGATTTGTGGGGGAGGGTCCTGAAGGATGGGACAGCTGTGGCTCTTTCCTTACCAAAAATCTTGGGAGCCCATTCCTTAGCTACAGACCACTGAGGAATACCTGGGTCAGATGCATGGGGACAAGGCAGCAAAAGGGGGACACAAGACCAGGGTGAGACCCCAGGGCTCAAGGGCCAACAGAGGGACGGACGCCAGCTGAGAACAAAGGGGGACTGGGGGCTTGGGAAGAGAAGTGGTTCAGGAGGAAGTGTGGGGGAGGGGCAGAGGAGGTGTACTGGGACAATCAGTGTCCATCAAACTCACATCCACTGGGAACCTGTGAATGGACCCTTATTAGGAAATTGGGTCTTTGTAGATGAAATTAGTTAAGATGGGGTCGTGCTGGATCACAGTGAGCCTAATACAAACTGGCATCTTGCCCCCATTCCCCAGATTTGGACAGACACATGGAAGTAAAGCCATGTCAAGATGGAGCAACAAGCTAAGTGACACGGGAGCACCCAGAAGCTGGAAGAGGCAGGAAAGACTTTCTCTTAAGGCCTTAGAGCGACACGGCTCTGTGGCACCTAGGTCTTGGGCTTCTGTCCTCTAGAACTGGGAGAGCGCAAAGCTCTGTGGTCTCAGCCACCCAACGTGTGGTCAGTAAATCTGTACTAGGACACTTGGACAGGAACAGGAGGCAAACCGCAGCTGGAGCCATCCTGACCCTCGGCCCCAATCCCTGTAATGCCTGGGGACCAGGAGCTCCACTGACTGGGGCCAGGTTGGCACCAAGCATATGACCTCAAATTTCTACAAAGCCCCCAAGAGGCGTCTGGAACATGGCAGCCATGGAATGCCAAAGATGGCGGGGGCCCCAGCCCCATGCACATGCTGGGCAGGTGGGAGTGGGGAGCCCATCCACCTGGGACAAAAAGAACAAGGTGGGCCACAAGGAAGCCCCGTCTGAGAGCGCAGGAGGACAGGCTGAACTTCCAGTTCTGCACTCAATGCAGTGAAAGGTGGGTGCCCGAGGGGAGTCCTGAAGAGGTGTATGTGTGTGTGGGGAGGGGGGGCACCAACACCATGTGCTTTGCCAGTTGGGTCAGTCCTTAGGCATGTACCTGTCCACTGTCCCAGGCTCCTATGCCAATAGCATTGTCCCTGGCATGGTGTGTGGAGTCACCGTGAATGTTCCCCCTTGCTTGTCCCAGCTGGCCCCTGTGATGGTCCCATGCAGGGCGAGGCGGAATGATGATGATCTGACAGCTGTTTGGTGAGGTGGGTGCTTTATAAAGCAACTTAGATTCCAGGGAAGCCTCTGGGGTGGTAGGGACGCAGCAGAGTTGTGCAGCCTTCAGGAGGCCTAGCATCTTCGTGCGGTCATCCTCTTCTGGTAAGTGCCTACTCAGGTCTTGTAGGTGTATGTGTGTGTGTGGGGGGGGGAGCACCAACACCTCTGAGCCCACAGACTTGTGGTCTTTAGACAGTTTTAGACACACTGAGCTTGTGGTCTCCTCTAACCCCAGGTCTTCTTCCCCTGAATGTTAAGCCAGGTCCCCCTGGTTCAGACTTCCTGGTCCTTTGACACCTACTTGAGCAGTCTTCTGGAGTCTATGCAGAGTGGACTGTCCCTTCTGGGACTTGCTGCTGTCCCTATTTGATGTTAGGCATCCCTCGGGCTGGCCAGCATGCCAGGTCTTTCTACCCAATTCCTCAGAGAGCCCCGAGCAGCTACTAGTCACACTCATCCTAGGTGAGGGGTCTGAGCAGTCAGCACTCTCCTTGGGCTCCTTCTGTCCAGCTTGGTACCAGGAACGCCATAAGGGGCCTCTGTCCCAGCCTGAAGGGCATCGGTGTCCCACAAGAGAGGGAGGCCCTTCCTGGCTTTGGGCTGGACTAGACCCTGTTCCCTCTCTGGGAAAAGGCAGAGGCCTCCAAATCACAGTAGCAAGAATCCCAAGACCTATCAACGGAACCTAGACCCATTTTTCTCTCTCTCCTTTTTCATCCTTACGCAAGGATATTTTTCCATTGATTTTGTTTGTTTCTTTGTTTATCCTCACCTGAGGATATCTTTCCATTGATTTTTAAGGAGAGGGAAAGACAGAGAGAAATATCGATGTGAGAGAAACACATCGACTGCTTGCCTGCTGCAGGAGCTCCGGCCAGGGCTCAGGCCAGGGAGGAGCCTGCAACCGAGTTACGTGCCCTTAACTGGAACCAAATGCAGGACCCTTTGGTACGCAGGCCGACACTCTATCCACTGAGCCAAACTGGCTAGGGCTGGATCCGTTACTCTTGCCATGACGAGTGACCACAAACTTGGCAGCTTAAAATGGCATAGTGGGCCCTCCCACGGCTCTGTGGGCTGAGAGTCCAGGCCAGACCGCCACCTCAGCCCTGGGGCGCCCAGGCCAGGCTCTATGCTGCGTCCTCTGGGGAAAAGCTGTTTCTGAGCTCACGTAGCTGCCAGCAGGGCTAGGTCTTGGCTTTGGAAGGCAACTGCCCATACTCCCTCCCCACCACGTTCTGCCCCCATTTTCACAGCCAGGAGCAGCACTCATGTCCCCTCAAGCTTCAAGTCTCACTTCTCTTCAGCCTCCAGTGGAGAAAGTTCTCCGCTTATGAGGACCCTATTATAACACTGGGCCTCCCGGGAATCCACAATCACCCCCATCTCAGGATCTTCAACTTAATTCCATCTGCAAAACACCTCTGCCACACGAGGTGACATGTGCACAGTTCCCAGGACCAGGATGGGGACAGCTGTGGGTGTTACAGAGATAGGACACAGCTCAAGAGCAGACCAGCAGGCAGCAAGCACCACACACACACACAAACACACACACATGCACACACACACACACACACACACACGCACAGGGACAGGTTCTGGAGATGAAGGTCTTGGTCCCCAAAGATGCAAAGCCCACGTGGCCCCCTCTCCCGGAAGCCTCCCAGGGCACTCGGAGGGGCCGGGCAGCGGGGGGCTGGCTGGCGCAGGAATGTGGTCCAGGCTTCCAGAAGGGCTGGTTTTTCAAGAGAAGCGGCAAGCCTGGATTTGGAGGTGGCAGCCCGATTTCTCAAAAGTGGAAGTCCAGCCATCACACCCACCCCTCCCTGCGGGGCACCTTCCTCAAGTTCCCACGGCGCTGGCAGCGGAGCTTCCCCCCAGGGCTGTCCCTCACAGCCCCCATACCTGCCTGGGCCTCATTCACCCGAGTCCCCCAGAATTAGTGGGCGGAATCTAATGAACACTGCCCCCAAGCCCCCCTCCCCCCGGCCAGCTCACATATACGCTGGGCCACCAGCACCCACTCTGGACCATGTGGGGGCAGGAAGGGGCCCTATACCCCCACTTCACAGCCTCCAGGGCACCTCCCGAAACACCAAGACCACCCCAGACCCTGGAGCAGCCCGCTGAGCTCTGGCCACAGGAGAGCCAGGGGCATGAGGGAGCTGAGAGCAGCTTCCCCCCCCCTCCCAGGCCTGTGCCGGCCCAGTGCCTGGGAAGGAGCCTTTCCTCGGTTTACCTCGGTTTACCTTCTCAGGGTGGCAGACTCAGCCCTGGCCGCAGTGACAGCGGTGGCGGCAGACACTCCCAGTGCCTGTGGGCCATCTCTGCTGTGGATGAGTCAGGGCCATAAAAGTTTACTGCCCGCTAGGACCCCGCTCCTCCTTCCCACCATGGAAGCTTCCTGTGTCGGCGACCTTTCACCCTCAGGGTGGACTCCCAGGAAATGGGGGACAGACAGCTTTCCTGGTGGGCGTGGACACACTGCTTCCAAGACCTTGGAGCAAAAGGATCGAGGCCTCTTTCAGTTTCACTTGGTATTTATCCTAAGAGGACAAGGCCAA
Source organism: Pipistrellus kuhlii (assembly GCF_014108245.1). Classification (NCBI taxonomy): domain Eukaryota; kingdom Metazoa; phylum Chordata; class Mammalia; order Chiroptera; family Vespertilionidae; genus Pipistrellus; species Pipistrellus kuhlii. The sequence continues at coordinate 69,754,815 of NW_023425584.1, forward strand.
TCTGCCGGGAAAGGTTCTGCCCTACACGCCCACTGAGAAAGGCACAATGTGGCTAGAGGTTGGCCCCAGCATGCTCTGGAAGTTAAGGGAACTCTGTGCCTAGAGCACAGCCTGGAAAGGTTTCCTGCTGCCGGGGACATGCTCAGAGGAGGTGCCAGGACATCAACCTCGCTGCCTCTGGGCTGTGTCCCTGCCATCTACACCTTCGGCCCTGGGTGTAGCAGAGGAAGAGATCCTCTTTCCCAGCAACCGACTCAGGAAGAGTTACATGTAAATGGGTGACTTGGGGAGGGAGGGGCGCTCAGCACTGACTCTCTGGGACCATTCTCCTCCCTGCTGTCACCTGGCCTCAGTGGGGGGGTGGGGAGGGACGGGACGGGGAGGGGGTTCCAGGGAAACCTACAGGAGGCCCACAGAAGTGCCAGCCCTCAACCCACCATCTCCCACTGAGCAGCCTTCAGGGAGGAGCTGCTCTCTGGGCCCCCCACCCCACCACTCGCATCCCACCCAACGCCCCTGTACCAGGAATCCAGATCCCCTAGGACCACCTCTTGCAGATGCACTGGTTTGGGATAGAGTAGGGGCTTAGTGAGGGGCCCCTGGGGAGCCTCATTCACCTTCCACAGAACAGATAGCACCTCCTCGGCCATCCCGAGTGGGGCAAACCATCCAGTAGCCATGTATGAGCTGGCAGCGGAAGGCATGCTCTGCCCACTCATGTATACATGCGCCCACCCCCAGGCCACATCATGTGGGCATTGGAGAGGGAAGGACAGACCGGCCTTTCTTTCTTTTCCTTTTTTAACACTTTGTTTTGTAGGGACACAATTCACATGCCACATACTTCATTATAATGCACATCTCAGTGGTTTCTAGTACATTCACAGGGTTGTGCAACCAGTATCACTATGTAGTTCCAGAACATTCCATCACCCTAAAAGAAGCCTCATCCCCATCAACAGTCACCTCCATCCCCTTCCCAGTCCCTGAATACCACAAGCTCACTCCCTAAATCTGTGGATTTGCCTGTTCTCGACATTTTACATAAACAGGATCACACACTGTGTGGCCTTTGTGTCTGGCTTATCAATAAACATAATTTTGAAGGTTCGTCTACGTTTTAGAATACAAACAACAGGTCTTGTCAAGCCCAGAGCAGCAGGTGATGGAGCCCCAGCATCAGAAACCACAGTTCAGGCCCTCAGTTGAGTCACCCACCTGCTGGCAGGGCAGCCAAACCTCCCAGTGAGAGAAGCAGGAGGCCTCAGGGCAGCTGTCACCATCGGCAGGACGATAAAGGAAGTTTGCTTTCTGTCTCAGCCCTGCTCAGGCCACTCATGTGGGACTGACCTGCCAGTGGCAGGAGAAGGGAGAGGGTAGTTCCAGAGGACAAGGCCTGGGGATTCCACTCAGGGGAGAAGTGACTACACTTGCCAGGCACTCAGGGACACCAGCACTTGAGGCCAAAACTGGGTGAGTAGTATGCAAGCCTTCTATGCCCAGCCTCCCTGCAGCCTGACCACGCTGCCCTGTGCTGGGGGGAAAGTGGTGGAGATGCGTCAAACCTGTCCACAATAAACTGCACACACATACACCCATAAGTGCACACATATGTTCACCGTCATGTATGACACATGTGCTTGCGTTCAATCTCAAGTATACACATGCAACACCCAAACCTGCACACTCATACATTCGAGAGCCCACCAACAGACATGGACACAAACATGTATTTACTCAGCACAAAACATACACATGCCCACATACAACATGCACAGTGTGGCACACATTTTCATATGAAACCTGCACTTGCATACACATTCAGACCCTGGGACTGTATTGGCGCCATGAGAAGCTGCCATCCTAACTAAACCATGTCAGCTTCATGCTGTTTACACTCTGAGATTACGTTAACCCCTCATGCTGGCAGTAAAGGCAGAGGCCATCCTGGGGGGTGGCCGCCTCGGGGGACCTGGACACAGTTGCCTCTTTATTCCCGATCAAACTCGCTCATGCGGCCAGAGTCCTGAGCTGGGTCAGCAGTTCTAGCCAGGAGCATCCGAGACAAATAAAACAGAGCTGGGCCTGCCCGGATTGGTCAAACCCCTGGGGTGGGACAGGGGTATGAGCTGCAGAGGCCTGGCTGTGGTTTTGCCCAGGTGGGGCAGTGACTGGCCCAAGATCACACAGCCTGGAGAGCACGAATCCTGGGCTCCCCACCTGCAGCCTGCTCTGCCAGCCCCAACTTGAAAACCAATGGTCTTCCCTGGAAACCCAGACCCGTGTCTGACTCTAGGACTTCCCACCCCTGTGAGAACATAGATATCTCTTCCCCCCACCACACACACACACACACACACATACTGGGCGGGTCCTCACTCCAGACAGGTGTGAGCAGTTGTCTGCGAAGACACTCAGTTAAACAAAAGCACCTCACGTCTTCTGAAATTCCGGAGCATCTTCCCCCAGGTACCAGCACTGCTTTTACCCTGCGGACAGCACTCACAGGGCTCCTCAGGGTCTGATGGGCACCTGCAGGTGTCTCCCCCACCATGGACAGCCCTGGGGCCCCCTCCCCATCCTGCCCTTCCCTGGCCTCACCCACCCACCAGCCCAGATTGCAGTGTTTTCCACAAGGACTCAGGGCAAATGGCACTACGAAGCCACAGGCCCCAACCAGACAGCAACTACCACCCACTTCTGGGGCCTCCCCTGGGAAAATCCAGGGTGCTTGGAAGAAAGGACACAAATCGGCTGACCAATGAGGTCCCAGGTCTCAGCCTCAAAGAAAACGCCACTCCTCCACTCACAGGGTCTGTGGTGCCTGGCCCCTTGGCATGCTGCCCCCCAGCAGGGAAAAGCCGCGGCAGGGTACTGCCTGGCCTGGAGGAAGGGCCAGCCTCCAGCCCGTCTCTGGGACTTCAATGCCTGGGACAGGCAGCCTTCCTTCCCTCCAGGGTCTGTGGTGCCTGAACCTTTCTGAGGGGTCGGTCTCCTGGGACAGACTCACCACACCCTGCAGCAGATAAGCAGGTTCCCAGGTAAACTCAGTCCAACACCAGCTCCCTTGTTACACCCTGAAACACTCACCACCACCCCAAACTGCCAGCAAACTTCATCACCGTCAGCTTCCAACCAGGCAAACAGATGGCACTAAACCCAGCCTGGGAGGCCAGTGGACAGGTAGAAAGGACATCAGGGCAGGTGGGTCCAAGGCAAATTCAGGGAAGCAGAAGCCGGGTTTGCCCTAGACACACCTTTTACTCAATTCTTTTTCCCTTTGTAGAATCTTAATAATGTTATGCAGGGAGACACCCCACCGCCTCCCTGGCTCCTGCCTGGCTGGCAGTCCACGCCCAGTCCCTCCAGGCCCCATCAGCCTCCTGCTCTGGGTTCTGAGTTGCTGGGAAGCTCTGGTGGGCAGGACCTGCCTGGCAGCCTTGCCTTCCCCATCCACCCACACAGGCTGCTCCTCCGCTCACCTGCGGGGTGGGGGCCATCTGTGCATCCCCCACCCCACCCCCTGGCCTGTCCTTGTCTGCCGGGTTTCATTACCAACTCTGGCGACACTCCCACCCCAACATGCTCTGCCAGGTCAGCTGATACAAGCACGGCCCTATCCCAAAGCTGAGGGTGTCTGCCCTTCTGGGAGCACTGGAGAGGTCCCGGGAAACTCCAAGGGGTCTGGGGCCAGGAGTCACCAAGACGGGAGATCGGGGCCTCACAGAAAGGGAGGGGCTGGGTCACGGAGGTTGAGGGTCACAAGGAGGGAGGGGTCATGGAGTCGCGGAGGAGAGATTAGGAAGTGAGGATCACAAGGTTCTGGAAATGTCACCGAGATGTATGGACTTAGAAGTCACCAAAAAAGTAAAGTTCGGGGTCAGCAAAAAGCTCGGGACAGGAGGTCACCAAGAAGGTAGGCATCGGGGAACCACCGCTCAGCTGGGAAGGGGCTCGCCGCTCCGGCGCGTCGGACCGGGGTCAGAGAGCAGCGCAGGGTCGGGGGTCGCGGGAAAGGGCGGGGACAAGCCGCCGCGCTCCCCCCGCCCGCGGCTCCCGGAACCCCGGAACCCCCGGCCCGGGGAGCCCCGGGCCAACGCGGGCCGGGAAGCGAGACTCGGGCCAAGGAGGGGCGGCGGGGTAGGGCCGGGGGTCGGGCTGGACTCACCTCACCTCACAGCCGGGTCCGGCCGCCTCCGATTCTGAGCTTCGCCGCGGACGCGATCACTTCCTGGTTCCGGGGAGCCATCTTGGAGGCTCGCGCACTTCCGGCCATGCCGCGGGGGCGGGGCCTGGGTGGGCGGGGCGCGGGCGTGGTGCGGACGCGGCTCCGGAGCGGGCTGAGGGGCTGGAACGCTCCGTAGGCTCAGAAATTGAATTTCGACCCCGCCACCTACTGTTGAGACCCTAGCACGTAGCTTACCCTTGCGAACCTGTTTCCTCCTCTGTGACATGGGTATGGAACCAGCCACTCCGACTTCCAGGCCATTTGTGCGGACCTTGCCCTCCCCTCGGGCACTCTCACCCCTGACCTTAAGCCACTGGGGTTCTTGTACAACCCAGATCTTGCCTCCAAAGCCCCCTCCTCAGAGACTTCCTTGCAACTATCTGAATGGCCCCTGACCACCCAGACATGCTCTCTCCCTTGATTGCCTCCCCAACAACATTAATCTGTTGCCCCATCCAAATAGAAGTTCTAGGACCCTGCCCCCACACACACCCCCCAACACTGAGCCTGTCACTTGGGTAACTGTGTTGGGGGGAGGGGGTGTCTGGTAAGTCTCAGGGGTCCCCGGAGAGAGAGCAGAATCCTCTCGCGCAGGGTGCAGGGCCAGCGGGTTCTGAGTGGCTCCCATCCCATTAGGGCTCCCAGGGGCCTGGCACATGAGATTTGGGGCACTGCCAAGAAGATGGGGCCAGACTTCGGCACAGAAAGCAGTTTTCCTGTGACTTGAGCCCACTGGACTCACTCCGGGGTGGGCTGGCTGGTTCAGGCATATCCAGTGCAGGAGGCACAACTCCCTCCCCAGTGAGGTTATCAGCAATGACGGTGCTACAACTCTTTCCCAGGACCCACCTTACCACCAGCCAGTGCCTCTTGAACCCATTCTAACCCCTGACATTACAGGTCACCTCTTCATATATTTGTTTATTCGTTCAGTGAACTCTTAATGGATGCTACTTTGTGCCCCCAGAGAGAACTCAGTTCTCAGCCCTGGCCTCAGGCAGCCCCCAGTCTAGGGGAGACAGAGCCAGACACACTTATCTGCAAGATCAGGTCTTGGGCCCAGGAAGGTGTGATGTCTCTGCCTAAGGCATCATGGAGGGCTGCAGGGAGGAGGGAATATTGGTGCTAGGACTTTGAAGTTTAAGTAGGAGTTTGTTAGACACACAAGAATAGGAAGGGTAGTACAACCAATGGACACAAAACTCTGGGGAGGGAGGGTATGTATGGGGGGGGCAATGTTAAAATATGTACACAGATAATAATTTAATAAAAGTATTAAAAAAAAAAAAAAAGAATAGGAAGGGTAGTCCAGGCAAAGTATAAAAGCACTTCAAATGACTGGTCTGGTAAGGGAGAAGAGTATGTTTAAAACCTGTTTGCCCTACAAAATTGAGGCCAAAGACACCCTGTGTCTAAGCCCACAAGCTCAAGAGAGCAGATGGGAAAACTGAGACCCAGACAGAAGTGATTTATCCAGAGTGAGTATTGCTTTGGCAGTCTGGGTGCTAACCCTGACTTTGGAACTATTTTTCAGAACTAATAAAAAGTAAATCCAATTGAGCAACAGACACTAAAGATTCAAAAGGGTGAACAAGCTGATTTGGGGGGTGGAGGGTGCCCAGCTGCGTTTCCCCAGTTCCTCCTACACAACACCAACCACACCATCTTCAGGGGCCAATGAGGAATGACAATGTGGGGCCTCTTGTTTCAAAAGGGCTCAGGATTTTAAGGCGGTGGCTGCAGAGAGCAAACTGAACCAAGGCTCCTGACCCCTGAATGAGGGCCTGGGTAAAACTCAAGTCCCTCAGAGTCAGGGACTGGTGTTACCTACATATTGCTAGCAGGCAAACTGGAGCGCAGAACTGAGGTCACCAAGAGTGGCAGGCAGACGTGCACTTGAACTCTGCCACGTCCACCTTGGGAAACCATGAGGTCTTTACGGGTAATTTTGCCTGAAGTGGGGGCAGTTTGCTCAAGCAAGGGTGGGTCCAGCCATCTCAGCATGGAGAAATCTGCCAAGCCTGGGGATGTCTAGGGAATTAGTCAGATTCGGGGATTTCCAGGGATCGCATGAGACAGCCTGGGCGAGCAGAAAGGACACAGTTCTGGAGCTCCAGCCCCAGCCCTGGTGCAGCTGGGTTCTCATGCTATGTGGCCCTCAAAGTTACTTAATCTCTCGGCTTCTGTTTCCCTTCAGGTAAAGTGGGGATGGTGAGGATCATAGTAGTTGCCTTTTAAGTTGATTAAGCAGCTAAGTGAGCAGTGCCTAGTATTTAGCCGTTAGAGTGTCTGCATGTGAGGCCTCTGGACCACAGGGTCACCTAAGTGAATATTCACAGGTCACAGGTGCCCAGGGCCCCGTCAGCAGGGGGGACAGTGCGCACACCACACACACACACACACACACACACACACACACACACGCACACGGCCAGAGGTGCCCCCAGGCACTGTGACCAGGCTCGTGGACATAAGGTTGCCAAATAAAACATAAGATGCCCAGTTACATTTGAATTGCAGCTGCACAAAGAATACTTTTTCTTTTCAGAATGTCTAGAAGTGCCTCTGGCAGGAGCCCATGGGAGCCGTGCTCGCTCCTCCTGGGACGAGGCTTCTAGGCTGCTCTGGGCCACAAGCGAAACCTGGAAGGCCCCGGGCGGCCACCAGGAATTAGGATGGACCAGGAACACTTCTGTAGTGTAAGCATGTCCCAGGCAATGTTTGGAGCATACTTACATTAAAGAAGTAGCCTTTGTGTATCTAAAATTCGCATCGACCCAGGAGTGCTGTATTTTTATCGGTGAAATTGGGAGACCCAATGTGGGGAGATCACAGGCAGAAATGGGGTCCCAGAGCCTGTGTTACCCTTGCTAAAGGGACATAGAAGACACCACACACAGACAGGAGAGGATGTGCAGTGAGCTTGCAGTGCAGGTCAGCTGTTTTAATTACTTCCGACAGCAGAAAACTTCAGCCCGAAGGTCAGATCCCCTGGGGCTTCCCTGTGAACCCACAAAATTCAGCTGAACAAAGAATACTTTTTTTCCCCCTAAGTTTTCCCATTTGGAGTGCCACCAATTAAACCCCCAGCCTCAGTTTCCCTTCTGAGAAGTGCCACCCTGAAGCTCCTCCCTCTCCCAGCCTCAGTTTCTCTTCTGGGGAGCACTCTGGGGCTATGCCCATTTTGCAGTTAAGGAGACAGAGGCAAACTGAGGGCCCATCTAGGGAGGCGAGACTCTCAGACCTGGGCAGGTGAGGCAGGGCAGGTGGGCCTGGCCTAACTGGGGGAGGGGACAAAGCCACTTCCTGTTTCTCCACATTCTGGAAAGCCCCAAGCCTTCCTGAGTGGCGGGAGCACCTCCCTCCCAGCCGCTCCCAGGCCTGGTTCCCTCACCACTTCTCCTTTCCACACCCACTTCCCCTCACTGCCACCCCCTTACCCAGGCCAGTGGCTCCATTCCTGCCCCCTCTTCCCAGTCCTTCTTCTCCCCTCCTTTCCAGTCTCTCCTCCCATGCCCCTCTTTTTTCTTCTTCTCTAGCCTTAATCACACCCTCGCATGGTGCAGAAGAGAGGACTGAGGCCAGAGCTGCAGGGCCTGCCCAAGTCACGCCAGCTTTTCTATGTCCCCTGACCTCACTTTTCCAGTCACTTTCCTTTTTTTTTCTTCCCACCTCTTTCTCTCTCACCATCTGTTTGTCAGTTTGTTCAAACCTCCATCTCGGTCTTGGCTATCACCCTCCCCCGCCCAAACCAAGCCTGCCCACCTGCTTCAGCCACCACACTGTCCCTGTACCCTGGCCCACCTGCCACGTGCCCCAAGAGGTCTTCAGGTGGCTCTGGCTGGCACGCTGCAGCTCCCTTGGCACCATTCTGGCCTGGCCTGAGCCCCTAGCAGGATCCTGCCAGGCCCTGCCAAGGCTGCCTCTGAGCCAGGGCAACTTCAGGGAACAGCTAACCCGTCCAACGGGTTTGGGTTTGAGATCCACCCCAGACAGGCCTTACTGCCTCTGCCTGAGGCTGGGACACTCAGGCTGCAGGAGGGCAAATGTGACACCTGAACAGAGCACCCCACCAGGCTGGGCCAGGGCTGGGCCCCGAGGGTGGGGAGCAGGTGGGAAAGAAGAAAGATCAGCAGTCCACCAGTCAAGCCCAGAGGAGAGGAGACTGTTAAGAATAGGGCACAGCCGAGGCCAGTTTGGCTCAGTGGATGGAGCGTTGGCCTGTGGCCTGAGGGGTACCAGGGTTTGATTCCAGTCGATGGTTCTCTCTCATCGATGTTTCTGGCTCTCTGTCCCTCTCTCTTCCTCTCTGTGAAGAATCAATAAAATATATTTAAAAAAAAAAAAAAAAAAAAAGAGAGAGAGAGAGAGAGAAAGAAAGAAAGAGAACAGGGCACAGTACTGGTAACGGCCCTCGAGGGGAAATGCATCAGGGAGCAGGGCATTAAGGCTGGCAAGGAAGTAGTGGGATCATGGGGGCCCCCAGAGAACTAGGAGGCCTTTATCCTTAGGGCAGTAGGGAGCCATGGAAGGTTATGGAGCAATGGAGTGGTATGGTCAGGATGGGCTTGGAGGTCACTGGATCTTCCCACATGGCTGGGCTGGATAGGACTGATGGGCCACCTCTCTGAAGCTCATCCGATGGCAAGACTGAGGCCATGGAAGTTGACCTGCTGCCTGAAGCCAAGAGAAGCGCTCAGACTTTGGATTTCTTTCTATCAAGGGCCCACTGTGAACCAGGCTGGAGCTGAAGAGTTGAGGTGGGGGAGGAGGGAGGACCCTCAGGATGACCCCTCACCCCCAACCCCACTCCAGAGAGGCTTGGCTTTGGACCTGAATAATGGGAGTTATGGGGGGATTTAGAGCACCAGGGGAGATGGAGGTAGGGTGTGTGTGTGTGTGGGGGAGTTCAGGTGATCACAGGAGGAGGTGGGTCAAAAGTAGGGGAGGACACACACCCATCTGAGAAGCATTTACTGGGTGCCTTTTTCTAAAAAAAAAATTATTAATTTTTTACAGAGAGGAAGAGAGAGGGATACAGAGTTAGAAACATCAATGAGAGTGAACCATCCATCAGCTGCCTCTTGCACACCCCCTACTGGGGATGTGCCCGCAGCCAAGGTACATGCCCTTGACTGGAATCGAACCTGGGACCTTTCAGTCCGCAGGCCCACGCTCTACCCACTGAGCCAAACCGGTTTCGGCACTGGGTGCCTTTTGAGGCTAAGTCCCAGGAACACAACGGAGAGCAGAGCCTGCCCCATGATGTTCCCGGCCCACAGGGAGTGCAACAGCCCCGCAGGACAGGACACTGATATGCTGGCCCTTCCTGGTCCTTCCATTGATATGTTGGCCAGTCCCTGCAACATGAGTACCAGGTGAGGATCTGAGAAGGTGAAGGGAGCCTCCTGTGTCGCGCCCCCCCCCCCCCCGATTTACCCCGCCCCCACCCTTCTCCCTGAGCACTGACGTCACCTGCACTGGGACTTCCTGAACCTTCACCTTGGATCTGCCCGCCCCACGGGAAATTCCAGGGCAGCCAGGCTGGGTGACTCACATCAGGTCCCAGTGGCCTGAAAGCCAGACTCCCAGTCCCGGTTAGGGCGTCCCCATCACAATCTGCAGAGCAAAGGCCAGAATCTGGGTTCCATCAGGGTGGAGATATTGGGGATGAGTATTGGAGCTGGTTTACAATGCTTTTCCTCCCCTGTTGGTCATCTCTGTGGCCCCAGGGCTGCAAGTGTGGTCTGCAGAGTGGAGCTTCAGCAGCAGAGTACCAGGGTTAAGACTTGGAGGGTTCGCAGAAACCGGTTTGGCTCAGTGGATAGAGCGTCGGACTGCGGACTGAAAGGTCCCGGGTTCGATTCCGGTCAAGGGCATGTACCTTGGTTGTGGGCATGTCCCAGTGGGAGGTGTGCAAGAGGCAGCTGGTTGATGTTTCTCTCTCATCAACGTTTCTAACTCTCTATTCCTCTCTGTTTAAAATCAATAAAAAATATATTTAAAAAAAAAAAAAAGACTTGGAGGGTTCAAAATCCAGCTCTGCCACCCAGTAGCTGTGTGACCCCCCGGTAAGTTACTTAACCTCTCTGTGCCTCAGTTTCCCCATCTATATAATGAGGGTTTAAAAAATATGTATGTATATGTTTTACTGATTTCAGAGAGGAAAGGAAGAGAAAGATAGAAATAATTATGAGAGAGAATCATTGATCAGCTGCCTCCTGTATGCTCCATAGTAGGGATTGAGCCCACAACCCAGGCATGTGCCCTGATTGGGAATCAAATCGTGACCTCCTGGGTCATAGGTCAATGATCAGCCACTGTACCATACTGGCTGGGCTCTCTTGGAGAGTTTTTGTGAGAATCTGGTGAGGACCAGTTTGTGTTAAGTGTTTGGAGCGAGACTTGGGATGTGGTGAGGACTTCATGGTAAGATATTTAAAGAGACAAATTCATAGCAACAGTACTCAAAACAGTCAAGAAGTGCCAACAACCCAAATGTACCTCAGCAGGTGAACAGAAAAACACAATGTGCCTACCGCACAATGGAATATTACTAGACCATGAAAAGTAGCAAAGCACTGACTTACTACAATGTGATGGACCTTGAACACAGGGCGCTCAGTGAGAGGAGCCAGACACAAAGTCCATTTATGTGGAGTGCCCAGAACAGCCACATCCATAAAGAGACAGGTTAGTGGTCGTCAGGGCCTGGGGGAGGGGAAAGGGAATGACCTCTGATGGGGAAGGGGCTTCTTTTTGGGGTGGTGGAATGTTCTGGAACTAGAGGGAGGTGGCGGCTGCACAACATTGTGAATGTACTAACTGCCACTGAACTGTACACTTTCAAATGGTTAATTGTATGTGAATTTCATCAAAATAAAAAAATAAGGTAATCAACCCTGGCCATTAAAGGAGTGATAAATGTCACAGCTAGCTCTCCTGACACTAATACTAATGCTGCAGACATGCTAATGATCAGGTTAGGGTTCTGGTTCTGATCAACAGCCCCCACACCAGAGAGGTTCCGTGGCCTTCGATTGTGATCAGCTGTGTGACCAGCAGGGACCCTTGATCTGATGGAATGAGAAAAAGTCTTGCCCTCAAAACCCATCACTTTGTCTAACTAACCCTGAGACAAACACCATGCAAACCCCAAGCAAAGAAAAATTCTATAAACTACCCAACCAGTCCTCAAGTCTGTCCAGATCACCAAAAACAAGGAAAGTCTGCCCAAACAGGTTTGGCTCAGTGGATAGAACGTAGGCCTGCGTACAGAAAGGTCCCAAGTTTGATTCCTGTCAAGGGCATGATCCCCAGTAGGGGGCGTGCAGGAGGCAGCTGATGGATGTTTCTAATCCATGTTTCTAACTCTCTCCCTTCTCTGTAAAAAAAATAAATAAATAAAATAAATAAATTATATATATATATATATATATATATATATATATATATATATATATATATAATCAAACAAACAAACAAACAAAACAAGGAAAGTCTGAGGAACCATCACACCCAAGAGGGGCCTAAGGCAACATGACAACTAATGTCAGGTGGGGTTCTGGGTCAGAAATGGGACATTAAGAGAAAACTAAAGAAATTTGAAAAACAGCTTGGCCAGCATGGCTCAGTGGTTCAGCATCGACCAGGAGGTCCCGGTTAGGGCACATGCCCATATTGGGGGCTCAGTCCCCAGTAGTGGGCTTGCATGAGGCAGCAATGATTCTCTCTCATCACTGATGTTTCTACCTCTCTCTCCCTCTCCCTTCCTTTCTGAAATCAATAAAAATATATTTCACACACACACACACACACACACACACACACACACACACACACTGAGGACTTTAGGTAACAATAATAATGTATAAATGACAGATATCCCACACTAACATGAGATGGTAACAAAGCAAAGTAGGTACCAGGCATTTCTCCATATTTTTTGCAACTTTTCTATAAATCTAAAACTAAGCCTGTGTTAAAAAATAATCGAAGTATTGGCCTGACCCATGCCCTTCCACCTGGTTATTGATCCCAACGAGGATGCTCTGCGTATGGAGGTGAAGCCCCAGGCCAGCCATCTGCAGCTTCCATCTCCAGAAGCCCTGCATGTATGTCTTACCTCCCAACGTGGCTAGAATCTGTTGTTGCATCTCACAGAAACTGAAACTGTATTGTTGTTTTTTCCTTTAATGGGAATTTTTTGCTCATGGAACTGAAAGGTCCAGGGATAGATATAAATCAGGGGTTTTCCCCTCAGCGTGGCTGACATTTGTAATCAGGTGTTTCTTTCTTTCTTTCTTTTTTTTAATATGTTTTTATTTTAGAGAGAGAGAGAAGGTGAGAGGGATAAAGGGATAGATACATTGATGAGAGAAACATCAATTGGCGGCTGTCTACATGCACCCTGCTGGGGATTGAGCCTGCAACCTGGGCATGTGCCCTGACTAAGAATTGAACCAGAGATCTCTTGGCTTATGGGTTGATGCTCATCCACTGAGTCACACTAGCTGGGCAGGATCATATTTTTCTTTGTGTTGAGCAGCACCCCTGGCCCACACCCACTCAATGCCAGGAGAACCCCCAGTCATGGTAACCACAAATGTCCCCAGACATTCCCAGTGTTCCCTGGGGGGTAGAATCACCCCTGGCTGAGACACACTGGCCGGCTAGTTTCAGGCTTGACTGGATCCAGGACCTTCAAACAGTGCAGGAAGATTCATCCATCTCTCCATTCTCTTGGCTCTGTCATCCTCTCTCTTGACTTTTTACCTCAACAGTCTCACTTCTTGTGAGATGGTGCCAGCAGTTCCATCTGCTTAACAGCCCCAGCAGGTCAACACTTCTTCCCAAAAAGAGGTAGCAAAAATTCAAGGGAAGGTTTTGATTGGCTCAACCTTGGTCACATGTCCTTGTTCAATCAATTGTTGTGACCAAGCAATGGAAAACTCTGATTGGCTAAGGTGGGGGTCACACAGTTATATGGACTTACCCTATGACGTAAGTCAATGCGGAGTATGCAGTTAGCCGTTAGGGTGAGAACCCTCTGGACTGGATTGGAAGCATGGGAGTAACCCTGGGCAGAAAATTCCGGGTGCTTAAAATGTTAAGTATAGAATCACCATATAGTTGAAACCGGTTTGGCTCAGTGGATAGAGCGACAGCTTGGGGACTGAAGGGTCCCGGGTTCGATTCCAGTCAAGGGCATGTACTTTGGTTGCGGGCATATCCCCAGTAGGGGGTGTGCAAGAGGCAGCTCTCTCATCAGTGTTTCTAACTCTCTATCTCTCTCCCTTCCTCTCTGTACAAAATCAATAAAATATGTTTTTAAAAAATCACCATATAATCCAACAACTCCACTCCTTTCAAATTCAGAGAACTGAAAGCAGGGACTTGAACAGATACTTACCTGTACATGACTATTCACAGCATCCTGATTCACAAAACCTAAAGGTGTATCCACGGACAAATGAATGAACAAAGAAAACATGATCCATCCATACAGTGGAATATTAGTCAGCCTTCAAAAGGAAGTACGGTCCAGCCAGGGTGGCTCAGTGGTTGAGCATTGACCTCTGAACCAGAATGTCATCATTCGATTCTGGTTAGGGCACATGCCCGGGTTACAGGCTTGATCCCCGGTGGGGGGCATGCAGGAGGCTGCCAATCTATGATTCTCTCCTATTATCAATGTTTCTATCCCTTTCCCTTCCTCTCTAAAATCAATAAAAATTAAATTAAAAAATAATAAATCCTATATAATAAGAGTAATATGCAAATTAACCACCAGCAGTGACACAGGCACAGGAGCACTTTGCAGGTGGTGGGTAGGGGTTGTGGGGAGTAGTCTGAAGCTCAGTCAGTTGGGACTATAAGAGATGGTTACAGAGATGCAGGGAAGTGACCAAACTGCAGAACTGTTTAAGAGGCTGCCTGGGCCCTGGTCAGGTAGCTCAGTTGGTTAATTAGAGCATTGTCTCAATACACCAAGGTTGCAGGTATGATCCTCAATCAGGGCATAACAAGAATCAACCAATGAATGGATAAATAAGTGGAACAGCCCTAGCTAGTTTGGCTCAATGGATAGCATCGGCCTGCGGACCAAAGGGTCCTGGGTTCAATTCTGGTGAAGGGAACATACCTTGGTTACAGGCTCCTCCCCAGCCTCGGCCCTGGTTAGGGAGCATGCAGAAAGCAACTAATCAATGTGTTTATCTCATATCCATATTTCTCTTTGTCTTTCCCTCTCTCTTCCACTTTCCCTAAAAATCAATGGAAAAATATCCTCAGGTGAGGACTGACAAAAATCAATCAAACAATAAAAGTGGAACAACAAATTGATGTCTCTCTTTCTCCCCTTTCTCTCTAAAATAAAAATAAAGATATATTTATATATTTAAAACAATAAAAAAGATGCTGCCTGGGTTCAAACCCTGTGACCACAGCGTCTCTGGGCCTCAGTTTTTCAGTGAGAAGGCAGGAATGGAGTGTTTAGGGCTCCGGGCCTGATGTGCAGAGAGTTGGAAAAGGGAAGTCACATTAGTCTGGAGGCCAGTGCTCGTGGGGAGGACCCAGGCAGGCAGAAGATGCAGCTGCCTTCCAGGGGCCTCAATCCCAGGTCAGAGCAGAGTTACCCGCACAGCTTCCGGGGTGTAAGGGACAGCACACTGCTGGAACCACATTTGGGTCCCCAGAACTGCAAAGCCTCTGCATGGTGAGCGCCCCCATCAGGATCCTGGGGGACCTCCAGCTTATGGGGACGTGAAGTGAGCTCCTGAAAGAGAAGAGGCAGCTAGGCATGCGGTGAAATGGGGACTATCAGGGTTCTCTCCTGAGTCCTCACCCACCCACATCCATGGCTATGAGACTGCTGGCTGTGCCTCTCGGAGCCTCAGTTTACCCATCTGTGACATGGGGACAATAAAAACCCACTGCAACATCTCTAAAGATTGAACGATTTTTTAAAAATACCTAAAGCACTTCCAACAGCGCCAGGAAAATTAGTTCCTTCCCCCCCAGCAAGGAAGGGGGCTTTTCTGCGGCAGTGACAGGTGAGGAAATTGAGGTAGGAGAGTGAAAAGGCGAGGCTACAGACCTGGAGGGCTCTCGGCGGCTATGCCCAGTTTGCCAGCAGGCGCTGGAGGTTCAGCGCGGAGCGGGGAGTCCGCCTTCTGCTTCCCCGCCGCTAGAGGCCACTGGAGTCCTCGCGCAGGCTGCTCCCGGCTCCGGGCGGGTCCTCCACGCCACGCCCCCGCCGTCACCGACACACCCCCGGCCCAGAAGGCCCTGCAGGGACCAACCCTTCGCCTCGGCAGCAGTCAGGGTTCCCCGTCCGCCTGCAAAATGAGCGCCCCAGCCGCGACCCCCATCTTCGCGCCCGGAGAGAACTGCCGGCCTGCGTGGCTGGCGGCGCCCGCGTCCTACGACGCGTCGGACATGCACCTGCAGATCCTGGGCAAGCCGGTGATGGAGCGCTGGGAGACACCCTACATGCACGCGCTGGCGGCCGCCGCCGCCTCCAGAGGTAGCTCCGCGTCCTGCCGGAGGGTGACCAGACTCATGCCAGCCAGGTCTCTGGCTGATGCACGTCCGAGCCTCTCCTTGCCTCTTTCCTAGCCTGGAGAATGGGGCTGCTAACTGGGGACAATGGGGGACTAAAAGGGGTGCCACAGGCACGGGGCATGAACCCAGTAGGCGCCCCCTAAGTATTGAGAACTTCCTCTCCAGGAGAAATGAGGTGCCCCCTCCCCCTGAGATCGGGAACAAGGGGCCTGGCGGAGGTCGCTGCCCAGAGGCACGTGCGGAGTGTCCCTGCGCCAGACACCCCACCCGCCCCAGCTAAGAATAGCTCTGGGAAGGCCGAGGCTGGGCGACAGCTGTGACTGGTGGCCCTGCCCTCTGGTGTCAGGGCCCTGAGTGCTCAGGTCCCCCAGGGGCTGGGCTCGTGGCCTGAGGCCTCTGGTTGTAGTGCAGTGGGCACCACCCCCACCTCCACCCCAACTGTTCCAGGCCCTGGCCTGGAATCCCGGCCCTCCCTTGCTCTTCTTTTGTGAACTTCATTGTGGGGACGGTGGGAGGGGGAGAAAAGTAACCAAAAGATAAGCTGCACTGGAGGAATGCCATCAGTGCCACTGGTGTACAGAGTCAGGCTCAAAGTCCAGGTTTGGACCCCTCCCCCCGCCCCCTCAAATACCCGACCCACAAGCTGCTCCGCTGCCTCCCTGGCAGGTCATCCCTTTTTGGCCGCTGGCCAGGGTCCACACTGTTCCTTCCCAGGGCCACTGTGTCCCCATGTCCGCTGTGCCCTCCTGTCCTCGTTTCTCTGCCAAGGCGCTGCCCCTGAGCCGCCTCCTCCAGGCAGTCTCCCCAGCCCCCGCCTCTTGTGTGCCCAGGGGGCCGGGTCCTGGAGGTGGGCTTTGGCATGGCCATCGCAGCAACCAAGGTGCAGGAAGCGGCCATCGATGAGCACTGGATCATTGAGTGCAACGACGGTGTCTTCCAGCGGCTCCAGGACTGGGCCCAGCGGCAGCCACACAAGGTGCTACTCCTGGGCAGTCTCCGACATGGGATGGGGGCGGCGGGGGTGGGGGGGGAAGGGGAGGGAGGTATCCTCCCTTGGGAGTTCCTCTGCCCTCCTCCTTACAGTGCAGAAGTCCTGGGCATCCCTCTGACCCTCAGCCTTCTTTTTCTCCCGCCTCAAGGTGGTTCCCTTGAAAGGCCTGTGGGAAGAGGTGGCACCCACCCTACCAGATGGTCACTTTGATGGTGAGGGGACTGGGCACTGGGCGAGGGGGAACCTCTGCCTGAATTTCCTCATTTGCTGAGGGACCTTTTAAAGAACATATGGGCTGACATGACTGGGCCAACTGAGTCTGGGAAGGGGGCACGGATACACAGGAGACCAGACTCCCAGCAGGATACCTAAAGGAATCACTGAATTGCACATCACCTAGAGGTGGTGGCAGCATAGTGAGCTTGGGGTATGGCTTCTGGGGTTCCCGGGCCATGTTCAAGTTCCACCTTCATGTGGAGCCACTGTCCTGGTGCGGCTGGCCCTGGCCCTGGCCCTGACCATGTGACTTCCATCCTCCCATGCAGGGATCCTGTACGACACGTATCCACTGTCTGAGGAAACCTGGCACACGCACCAGTTCAATTTCATCAGGGTAGGACCTCACGGAGGGACAGGGTCTGCAGCCCAGCAGGGAGGGCATCTGCCACCCACAGGGCGCCCCTCCTTCCACCTGGTTCTCTGATCTCCCTCCCCCACCTCTGTCCCCTCTCAGGGCCACGCTTTTCGCCTGCTGAAGCCTGGGGGCATCCTCACCTACTGCAACCTCACCTCCTGGGGGGAGCTGATGAAGTCCAAGTACTCCGACATCAGTACCATGTTTGAGGTGCAACAGCCTAGCTCCCTGGGCCTCCCTCCCCCACCCACCCTGGGCAGGTTGGGGAGGCAGCTGCAGTCACCTTGGACCCGGGGAGGTTCCTTGCTTCCAGACTGCTCTTGGGTGGATTGTGCGCTGTGTGTGGAAATCAGGCGAGGTACTTCCCAGTGCCCTTGGGACATAGGACTCACCCAAGCTCTCCGCCTGGCTGACAGGCCCCATACTCCTCCCTAGGCCTTCCTTTCCCAGGGTGCCCGTTAGTTCAGGGCCTTTGACCAAACTCTGCCTGCAGGGGCAGCAGTTGGGCAGCCAGATGCTGCCAGAGGCTACCGCAGCCCTGGGGGCCTTGGCATTAACAATGCTGTGCCAGGAAGGGTAGGCACCGGGTGTGTGTGAGGCCTGGACATAACCTGGCACTTCCCCGTCACAGGAGACACAGGTGCCGGCGCTGCTGGAGTCGGGCTTCCGCCGGGAGAACATCCGCACCCAGGTGATGGAGCTGGTCCCGCCGGCTGACTGCCGCTACTACGCCTTCTCCCAGATGATCACTCCCCTGGTCACCAAGCACTGAGTCTGTGCGCCGCCTCGGAGTGCCTTCGTGGCCAGGAGCTCAGGCTCTGGCTTCCGCCCAGGTTCCAGCTGAAGCAGCACCAGCTGTAAGACCCACTACCGTCCCTAACCTCTGCAAGAGCGCCAGTCAGCCTCCTTCTGGGGTCCCGGGGATGAAATGAACGCTGACACTAGGCTGGCATCAGCACACATTGCAAAAGTGCTCCCACTTACTCCCCCAAAAAGAAAAAGGAATTTGTTGCAGGCTTGTGCCAGTCAGTTGGTTGAGTGTCCCATGCACCAAGATTCCTGGTCAGGGCACATGCCTGGGTTGTGGGCTCGAACCCCAGTAGGGGGTGTGCAAGAGGCAGCGGAGGGGTGTTTCTCTCTCATCAGTGTTTCTATTTCTCTCTCTCTCTCATCAATAAAAATATATTTTTAAAAAAACAATGTTATTGGAATTTCAGGGATCCAGTGGGCAAGCTATATATATGCTCCATTGTGTAAGTCGGTGAATCCAATCCTGCCCAGGGGAGACATCCACCGATCACTCACCTATACAGTCCTGTCCCTCAGCCGTCCAGGGCGGCTGGCCCTCCCTCCCGTGTTTGGCACTCGGTGTCTAGGGGGTGCAGAACTAGGTCGGCCTGCAAGGAGGGTAGCAGCTCTAGGCCCAAGTCCTCAGGCTACTGAGGAGGATTGTCTGGTCCCACCGAGTCAGGCTGCACTTCAGAATAAAGCAGAGTTTTACATCTGGACTCTCACACGACCCTCAGCCACTCGTGAAGTGCAGGGTCACTTGCTGAGGCCGGACACTCTCCCACTTTCTTGTTTCCTCTGACTCAATGTGCCCTTCAGTCTCAGTGCAGGGGCAGCCCAGCCCCCACCTGGCTCCAGGGGTGCTCTGGGCTCTCCTCCTTCATGGTGGGGCCTTGGGAGACCAGGTGCAGGGTCCCTAGGAGGGGCTGATGTGGACCGAGCCACCTGCCTGCAGGGCCTCAGCATCTCTAAGGACTGACCCTGACCAAGGAAGCCCTTGCCCACCTACACCCAGCACAAGGGCACCTCTCCACTTCCCAGGACCCCCTGCCCATACACCCTGAGGGCAGGCTTCCGTGCCAGTGCGTTTCTCAGGTTTATTGACCATCTCTCAGGATGAGGAAGAGGATACGGGGTGGCAGTCGGTGGCACTACCTTCGGTACCAGATCTTGATTCTCTTCTCTCGCTTGATTTTCTTCTGCAGCTGCAGGATGCCATAGAGCAGGGCCTCGGCGGTAGGTGGGCAGCCTGGGGGCGGGACCTCGCCTCAGTGTCTGCCCATGGGGAGGGGGCCCACAGCTCTGGCTCTGCCAGGAGCCCTTGACCAGTGACTGGATCTGGGCCCTACTGGAGCACCACCCCTCTCTCTGCTGCCTGGCACAGGGCACATGAAACAGATGGATGGTCAAAAGGTCCGGCTGTGGGCAGCAACTACAGGCCACATGGAGCACAAAGGCCTGGGCTACCCAGGGCCCTAGGAAGAGTGACCTGGGAGCTGCAGGTGGGCTGAGGGCTGCTTGACCCCTTCCCATGGTGGGAGGGCTGAGAAGGACCCTCACCCCAGCATCCAAAGAATACACAAAGGGGGTGGGCAGTTTGGCCCATCACTGGAAGTAGCCAGCAAGGTGGGCAGGGCGGGGAGGCTCACTCACTGAGAAGGAAATTCCCAGAGTCTCCAACCCGAGTATCTCAGGTGGAAGAAGCAGAAAAACACTTCGCCACCTTAAGGACGGCCAGGACCTGACAGGCCTGCCACCTCGGGAGGCTGGATAAAGAACTGTCAGTCATTTACTTCCAGCTGACTCTGGGGTGCTCAGTGCCTGACAGGATTATCACAATGGCCATTTGGTAGATGGGGAAACTGAGGCATGGAGAGATCTGCCTGAGGTCACAGGTCAAACAAGCAGTGACTGACTAAGGGTCTGGCTCCTGGTTAAGGTTAACAAGCCTGCAGGGTAGACTTCTATGCATCTTTCAAAGTCCTACACAATGGGGGGGGGGGGGACGTCAGTGTCAGGCTCCATCCCCCCAACCTGGGGGTTCCCCAAGGGCTGGTCCGGTGATGGGGCCTTTCTAGGGCCCAGTGCTGCCCAAGCCAGGCCCAGGCCTAGAAAATGCACTCAATATCTGCAGCCCAGCTATTCCGGCTCAGTGGTTGAGCATCAACCTGTGAACCAGTTCGATTTCCAGTCAGGCAAATATCCCAGGTTACGGGCTCGATCTTCAGTGTAGGGCATGCTGGAGGCAGCCGACCAATGATTCTTTCTCATCATTGATGTTTCTCTCTCTCTCTCCCTTTCCCTTCTTCTGTGAAATCAATAAAAATATATTTAAATAAAAAGAAAATAGCCGAGACCGGTTTGGCTCAATGGATAGAGCGTCAGCTTGGCGACTGAAAGGTCCCGGGTTCGATTCCGGTCAAGGGCATGTACCTTGGTTGCGGGCATATCCCCAGTAGGGGGTGTGCAAGAGGTGGCTGATCAATGACTCTCTCATCGATGTTTCTGGCTCTCTATCTCTCTCCCTTCCTCTCTGTACAAAATCAATAAAATATATTTTAAAAAAAGAAAAAGAAAAGAATCTGCCAAAACCAGTTTAGCTGAGTGGATAGAGCATCGGCCTGCAGACTGAAGGGTCCCAGGTTCGATTCTGGTCAAGGGCATGTACCTTGGTTGCGGGCACATCCTCGGTGGGGGGTGTGCAGGAGGCAGCTGGTTGATGTTTCTCTCTAATCAATGTTTCCAGCTCTCTATCCCTCTCCCTTCCTCTCTGTAAAAAAATCAATAAAATATATTTAAAGAAGAAAAGAATCTGATGTTCAAGATTAAAAATCAATCAATCCATAAATAAATATTTGCAGAATGCTAAATTAATCAATGTTATTTTCCAGTGAGGTCTAATGTGGAAACCTGTTTCTCTGCCTTTGGGAGGTGCCAGTACATGCCCAGGAGGCCACCCCCTGCTCATTGGCTCAGTGAGGAGGCGAGGGAGTTGTGCAGGACGGTCCGATAAAATAAAGACACCCAGTTACATGTAAACTTCAGACAAACCACTGATACTTTTTTTTAGTATTACTATATCCCAAATGTCATAGGATATATTTATAATGAAAAAGATTATTATTCATTGTTTCTCTGACATTCAAATTTAACTGGGTCCCTGCATTTGTATTTGCCAAACCTGGACACCCTAGTTATCTAAGCAGGGTGGGTCTCACCACCCATCATGAGTATGAGACCTCGCAGACACTGTTCATGTCCTCCAGGAACTTTTTCCTATTTTTTAATTGCATTTATTTGGATTGGTTTCTATTAGGTGGAATCATATAAAACTGAGCTTAAAAATGGCCAAATATCAGCATTTTGTACAGCTCAACCTTTTTCTTTTTCTTTTTAATACATTCTTATTGATTTTTTACAGAGTAAAGGAGAGAGCGAGAGAGCTAGAAACATTGGCCAGCTGTCTCCTGCACACTCTCCATCGGGGAAGTGCCCGCAACCACTGTACATGCCCTTGACCGGAATCGAACCTGGGACCCTTCAGTCCGCAGGCCGACACTCTATCCACTGAGCCAAACCGGTTTTGGCTCAGCCTAACCCTTTTGATGTTGGCCTGGTCCAACATCTGGATGAAACTGGGGAGCTCATGAAGAAAGGACAAAAGGGAAAGACTGGTGTCACTCTTCTTAGACCCAAATCTGCTCTCTTTTTTCCCCCAAAAAAATATATATTTTTATTTATTTCAGAGAGGAAAGGAGGAGAGAGAGAGAGAAACATCAATGAGAATCATTGATTGGCTGCCTCCTACATGCCCTGACTGGAATCGAACTGTGACCTCCTGGTTCATAGGTCAATGCTCAACTCTGAGTCACGTCGGCCAGGCCAAATCTGCTCATTCCTAAAACGGAGGCCCGCCATGTCTATGGGGCGCGGGGACTCCTTTGGGGGCCTGCAGGCCCGGGCGCCGGAGACGAGGCGGCGACTTACCGGGGACGTAGATGTCCACGGGCACGATGCGGTCGCAGCCCCTCACCACGGAGTACGAGTAGTGGTAGTAGCCCCCTCCGTTGGCGCAGCTGCAGTGGGAGGAGCGCTGTGAGGGCCTCGGCCATCCTGTCCTTGCTCCCTCCTCGGCCCTTCCCCCCCCCACACCCCCTTCAACTGCAGGCAGGTGCCGAGGCTGCCAAAAAGGACAAGAGGGAGGTGAAGTCTAGGAAAGACAGCAGTCACCTGAGACCAGGAAGAGCAGAAATGAATGGATGGGCCTTGGAAACATGTTGCTCAGTGAGGAGCCAGGCACAAAGGCCACACAGCGTGTGATTCCCTTTATATGAAACGTCCAGAACAGGCACGGGACAGGAAACGGGTGCATGGCTGCCAGGGGCTGGCGAAGAGGGTGGGAGTGAGTGCTGATGGGTGGACGGGGCTTATTGTGGGGATAATGGGGTAATCTGGAACTAGACAGATGGGATGGTTTTGTACATTGTGAATGCATTAAAGCCCACTAACTGCACACTTTAAAAGGGTGAACTTCCTGTTATGTGAATTCTATCTCAACAACAACAAAAAAGTGATTAAACAGGTTTTAACAAAGTAGAGAATGACTACAAGTTAAAAAGGCAAGGAGAATGTGAACTGTCTACAGAGGGTGATATCATTTATGTATGCATAAAGAAACGGACAAATCAGATGGGGGAGCAATAATAATCCAGAGGAAGGGACATTCTGGGGAGGGGAAGTGCACACAGCAGAGTGTCAGTCACTATTCGGCTTCCTGTAGGTGTGGGATTTTACTGAGTATAAATTATACCTCCATGACCTTGGTCAGACAGAAGCCCAGATAAAACACAAGTGTCACAGGTATGTCTCGTCCCTGAAGCCAGATTATGGCCCCAGCCCCCCCGGAACTCACCTCCCCATGGACACAACATAGCGCGGCTCTGGCATCTGGTCATAGACCTGGAAGAGATGACAGGGTCTCCGTCAGCTCAGTCCTGGGCGGGGGAGGGGTGGGCGTGGGGCCGGGCCTACCTTGCGGAGTGCGGGGGCCATCTTGTTGGTGAGTGTCCCGGCCACAATCATGACATCTGACTGGCGTGGGCTGGCTCGGAAGACCACGCCAAAGCGGTCCATGTCATAGCGGGGTGCTGCCATATGCATCATCTCCACTGCACAGCAGGCCAGGCCGAAGGTCATAGGCCACAGGGAACTCTGAGAGGGCCGGAGTGGTCAACCCGTGAGTGGACAGTGGACCATCATGTTTAAAGAAACTGGGCAATTTCACATAGAAAAACAGGTTTCTAGCCTTTCTTGAAGAACGACACATCAGCTATTCCCCACCCTCTTACCCGTACAGCAACCATGTGACCGCCAGGTCCCTCAGACCTAGCCTGAGCTTGCTGCTTGCCCCAGCGCAGGGCTGCCCAATGAGAGGGTAAGTAGGCTAGGCCTGTGGGTCAGCACTTGCCAATAGCCACATTACAAAAAAAAAAAAGGGGGGGGGGGGTCCTGGCCAGTGTGGACAGTTTGTTGAGCATCATCCCGTGCATGGAAAGGCAGCTGGTTCGTGCCTGAGTTGCGGGCTTGGTCCCAGTAGGGGACATGCAGGAGGCAGCTGATAGATGTTCAGCTCTTGCATCAATGTTTCTCTTTCTCTCTCCTTCTCCCTTCCTCCCTCTAAAAACATAAAAACAGCCCTAGCCAGTTTGGCTCAGTGGATAGAGCGCCAGTCTGAGGACTGAATGGGCCCAGGTTCAATTCTGGCCAAGGGCACACGCCTGGGTTGTGGTCTCAATCCCCAGTAGGGGGCGTGCTGGAGGCAGCCAATCAATGATTCTTTCTCATCATTGATGTTTCTCTCTCCCCCTCTCCCTTCCTCTCTGAAATCAATAAAATATTTAAAAAATAAATAAATTTTTTAAAAAGATAAAATTAGTTTTAATACCACTGATGTAACCTAGTACATCCTAAACCCCATCCTTCCAACGTGGGCACTTGCTGCTCTGAGTGCCTGGCAACCACATGTGGCGTAGGCCTAACCCTGAGGATCTTGTTCTGGACACCCCCTGGTGTCCAAGAACTCCAAATGCCGATTCCTCCAGGAAGTCCTTCTGGATGGCCTTAAGCGCCCTGACTCCTTTATCTGACTGGTGTCTGATTTTCCCAAGGCTGTGCTCCTTGGCTGGAGCTATCTCTGCTCCTCTGCTTAGAATCTGGGACTATGAAGTGGCCCCCACTGCCCTACTGATGTGCTAGTGGGGTGACAGTACAAGGGTTGCCCAACATGGCTAGGCCACCTGAATGACCGAGCACCTGAGCCTCCCGGCCCTGACCTCGTCTCTGGGTGTTCACAGTCATAAACAGGCTACAGTGGACATCTCTGTCCTGGAGCTGGAGTTCTAGCAGGATGTGTGCTGTGGTGCTGGGTGTGACACAGACACACGAAAGACTGAGCGAGTGCAGAGCCATCAATGAGGGGTTGTTAACGGGGCCTCCAGCCCAGCACCCCCTGGGCACTGAAAGGAGCCTCTGTCTTGGGAGACAGGACACGTCCGAAGGGAGACATGTCATGCACACGACCTTTGGGAATGGATACAAGACAAAAACTGTTTCATGGCCGATGGTAGGGGCAGGGCAGGCTTTTAAATGTTTTTGGCAGGAAGGAGTTACTGTTTTCAGCCCACATTACTTTTCTAGCCAAGAAGATTACTTTTACATTAAGAGACAAAAGAGGCATGAACAGAAGACAACTGTAGAAGGGAAGTGGGCAATCTTCACTGAGGGTTGAGGGAGAGACAAGGGGATGGGACAGAGACACTGAGGGGATGTCAGAGCCAGGAGCTGGCGGGGTAGGGGGTGCAGAGGATGAATCCTGACATAATCACGAGCCTCTTGGGCTCCCTGAACCCCGGGGGCAGTGAGAGTGCGTGCTGTACATGTGCACAGTGTGCAAGCAAAGAGCAGAGGGTGGAGATTGAGGAGGGGTGGGGCTCACCCGGCGGGCCCAGTTGATGAGGTCGTCCAGCTTGGTCACCACATACTCGCCCCGGCTGCTGGGAAGCGAGCTGGGTTTGGGGACCACGGCTCCAGTCTTGGACAAGACAGGCTGTGTGCTGGAATGGGACACGGCACAGGGAGGTGTCAGTCAGGCAGGAGTCCCAGGAAAGAAACACTGGCTACCCCACAGCCTCCACCCTGCAACCTAACAGAGAGCGGCTCTCAGAGCGCAGGTCAGAGCCATGTCACAGCTGGTCCTGAGGCGGTAATGGGAGCAGCCATGGGGCCAGGGATTACTGTACCCAGAGGCCATAGCACCTCAGCACCCAGGTCTGGGTCTGCTGAACAAAGGAATGAAAGATGGCAAGGATGTGCCTCAGGCTGCCTTGCTATGGCTCCACGAGGCCCCTATTTTCCAGGAACTCAATGTCCTCATGTGGAAAACGGGGGCGAACTGACACTCTTCAGCAAAGGCCCTTCTGGACTGGGATGTGCAGCCACTGGTCCGGACAGAGCTCCCAGGCAGGGACCTCAGAGCTCCGCTGCATGTGGGAGGGCCCTGCAGTTACCACGGGTACGACTGTGCTTGGGGGGGGCTTCAGGGTGTTCGGGCCACGGGGAAGCTGGCCTCACCTGCTTGGGCTGTCAGCAGCCAAACTGGCATGGACACATCGTACCTGAGCAGCCGCGCCCACGCCGGAGCTGCAGAGAGAGAGAGCACACGTGAAGAGAAGCCTGGGACATCCTGAGATGCTGCTTCAGGGGCTACACTGTAGCAGGGATAGGGCTAGTGGCCAAATTTGGCCCTCCGCCTATTTTTGTTAATTCTCACCCAAGGATATTTTTCCACTGATTTTTAGAGAGTGGAAGAAAGAGGGAGAGACAGAGATAGAAGCATCGATGTGGCACCATCAATTGATTGCCTCCCACATGTGCCCTGACCAGGGCTGGGGGTTGAACCTGCGACCAAGGTATGTGCCCTTTGTCCGGAATCGAATCCAGGACCCTTTGGTCCCCAGGCCAACATGCTATCCATTGACCCAAACTGGCCAGGGCCACCTATATTTGTAAATAAATTTTACTGACACTCAGTAACACTCATCTGTCCCTGTGCTGTCTGCAGCTGTTTTCACAAAGGCACAGCTAAGCAGTCTCCACAGAGGTCATCTGGCTTGTACAGCCAAAGACTTTTACCATCTGACCCTTCACGGACAAAGTGCCTAGTTTTCATTCGACACTTCTTTCTTTTTCCCCCTTTCCCTTCATTTTACAGTGAATAAGTATTTTACCTCTGGGGAAAAGACTTTATCAAACCAAACCGCATTCAGCCCAAATCTGTGCCCACCTCCAAGCCCCCCGACTTCTCTCCACGAGGAAAACCCTCTCCTTAGGTCTGCCATGCCCCGGATCCTATGACCTGGGCTTGATTCCCAGGCTCTGTCCATAACGAGGCCCAGTGGCTGCCTGCCTTCCTGTCCTGAAGAGGCCTGCATGGCGTTGTCACCTGAGCAAACGCACTGATTACTTTTGGTAGAAGTGAGTCCCAAGGGCACTAGGACAGGTGGACAAGGGTCCGAACCCAGGCTCTGCCACAACATGGACAGAGGAGCCAGCACACCACCTGCTGGAGGGCAGCTGCCAGTCCCAGTGCTGCCCGACTCCTGTGTGACCTTCAGCAGACAGGACCCCGTCTGTAGTTGCTCAGCCCTTCCCAGTTCAGAGGTATTCTGATCCCATCCCCCCTCCCAGTCTAAGCCCTCCCTTCAAGGGCCTCTGGATGGAGACCAGGGCCAGAGACGGAGACACAGGCACTCACCGCAGAGCAAGGACTGGGCGGAGCAGGCCGGGAGCTGCAGAAAGAACCACAGGGTGCGGGCAGTGAGTGTTGGATAGCACCAGAGGCCTCACACTCAGGGGCCTGGACCAGCAAGGTCTTTGCCCATCAGACCTCCTGCCTAGTCACCTTCCCTCTACCCTCGGTCTATCTAAATTCTACTTTAACCAACGTTTGGTAAAGAGGGGTCTTTCAGAATATGAACGGGGTAGTGCCAATCCCCTGATTAAAACCCCACCAGCCCTGGGGGAAAGCCAGGCTCCACACCAGGGCCATCGTCCCGGCCTCACAGTTCGGAGCTGCCTTCGTGCTATTCTGTCTGCGTGGAGCCGGCCCCACAGGCACACAGGCCAGCCCCTCTCAGGGGCAGGTCTCACTTCTCAGGGAGTCTGCAGCAGCGCCCCGCCCCCCGGGGGTCCCTCTCAATCCTGGCACCCTGCCCCATCACCACCTGTTCCTATTGGGGTGGTGCCTGCCTCCTCAGCACTGGTAGGGCCTCCTGGTTCCTGACAGCCTCAGCCTTGGGTGGTGTGTGTTGAGCATGGAAGACAGGCTAACTGCCCAGCCCCAGACTCCTGTTCGAGCTGCCCCTTTCTGAGCCTCAGTTGCCCCATCTGAAAATGTAGGACTTTGCATAAATTTCCAGCTCAGTAAATGTCCGGTGAACGTGCACAGGAAAGAATACCCTCCTTGTCACCATCTTACTGGAAACTGGCCTTTCTTTCAATTCTGCGTCACCAACCAATCCCAGGACCGCTACTGGCAGGACCCATGGTTTTCGCCAGCAGAAATCACGGACGTTTCCCAATGGTGTCACCAGGGCTGCAGACACCTTCACCCATCCTCCTAAACCAGTGTTTCCCCAACTTTTGACATATGTGTACCCCTTCTATAATTTTCATAACGCTGAGTACCCCTCGTACTCATGAAAACGTGGAATTAGGCGCAGCGAAGCACGGTGCAGTGCATATCCCCACCAAACTCCGGTGCAACGCGTACCCCCACCAAACTCTTCCCGTACCCCTGGGGTACGCGTACCACACTTTGGGAAACACTGCTCTAAACCACAGTAATCGGACCTGCCGCTGGATTTCGGCGTTAATTCCCAAGCACAATGAACGAGGAACTCATCAACCCGGTTTAGAGACAGAATCCTGACAACTGTCTCGGGATAACTGCTTTCTTTTGCAACCCTGCGGGTTTCATCTACGCGTTTAATCACTAATCTGGGGACGCAGGTTCGGGAGCGGGCAAGGCGGGACGCCGGCAGTTCTGGCGCCCCTCCCGGCCTCAGTTCCCCGCCGGTCCGGGTGGCAATCTCAGGACCCCTCTCTCTCGGGAACTTCCAGGGCAGCTCCCCGGGGCCCTCCCGAGGCTGGGGTTCCTGCGTCGCTACCCGGACCTCAGTTCCCCCAGGCGGCCCTGACCTAGGCGCCCCGACCCGCTCACCAGCCAACGCAGCCATCTTGGCCTCGGCCTTCAGACAACCTCTGCAGTCCGTCCGTTTTAGCGCTCCGAGTCCCGGGGGCCGTCACCCAAAGCGGTTCGACTGCTGAGGGAAAACGGAACCCAGGCTCAGAAGGTTCCGCCTCTGTGGACGTCCCCGACACAGTGCGCCCCCAAACCCTCACGAGGGATAAAAGGACAGGAGAATCCGCCTCCCAATAAGCAGGCGCCCGCACAATTTTTTCCTTACTAGGAAAGCAAAAATAAGGTTGCGTCCCTGGGTGGGCTCGAACCACCAACCTTTCGGTTAACAGCCGAACGCGCTAACCGATTGCGCCACAGAGACCGAGTTGCATTTTTGCTTCAGACGCGACCTTACAAAGCGTGTGCGGTCGGTAAACACAGGACGAAACACGCCTGCGCGCCGGCTAAATGGGTAAAATGGACTATAGGGACCTTTCCACTCACCGGAACAAGCTTATTTGGAAAAGCGCTGGATTGCAAATTTAAAGATCCCCGGTTCAATCCCGAGTCTCGGGGAGCGTTTCAGCGCCCCTGAGCATGGTGGGGTTGTTTTTTGTTTGTTTGTTTTTATTTTTTGGGCTTTTTAACAATATATTTTTATTTCAGAGAGGAAGGAGAGGGAGAGAGAGATAGTAACATCAATGATGAGAGAATCATTGATCGGCTGCCTCCCGCACGGCTCCACACTGTCGATCGAGCCCGCAACCCGGGCGGGCGTATGGCCGGACTGGGAATAGAACCGTAACCTCCTGCCTGGTTCATAGATCGGAGCTCAGTCACTGAGCCACGCCAGCCGGCGGCCCGGGAGCATCTTTATCCTTTTTCGCAGCGGGTGCAGTTTCTCCTTTCACCAGAACGTGTCCTCATTCTGCAAATGAAGAGCAGGGCTGCCACTCATGCCAACGTGGGGAGGACAGAGCAGGAACTCAAATCCCGCATTCAAACCCCCTTGTCCCCACCTCCGAGACTATGATTCCAACCTAAACGTTCCCTTTCATCAATCCGATTTTTTAAAAAGCAATGATTAGGTGTTTTGTTTTTTAATATTGTTATTGATTTTTAGAGAGGGAGAGGGAAACATCCATGTGAGAGATTGAAAACATCAATTGGCTGCCTCCTGCAGGCCCCCTACCGGGGATTGAGCCTGATGTGCCTTGGCATGTGCCCTCAGCAGGGATCCGAAACCTGGGTGCAGGAGCTGATTATGCTCAACCAACTGGCTACACTGGCCAGGGCAACCCGATTTAAAAAAAACAAAAAAAAAACACACATATTTTTATTTATTTCAGGGAGGAAGGAAGAGGGAGAGATAGAAACATCCATGATGAGAGAGAATCATTGATTGGCTGCCTTCTGCAAGCCCTCCACTGGGACTGGGGATCGAGCCCAGAACCCAGGCATGTGTCCTTGACTGGAATCGAACCTGGGGACACTCTATCCACTGAGCCAAACCAGCTAGGGCACAACCCAATTTTTTTTTAAAGTGATAGCATTAGAACCAGTGTTAATTGTAAAACGGAACACTACTGAACATCAAAACTGGCAAAACAGGTTTCAAGAACACTTATCGAAACACTTCCCATTGTATATCATTTCTTTTTGACAATCCTGCTAGGTAACCGTTCTGTCCATTTTATGTATGGGGAAACTGAGACCCAAACAGGCAAAAAGACAGGTGAGTGACAACTGGTCTCCTGGCAGGACCACTCCCTGCTCTGTGCTGGTACTGAGCAAAGCAAGGCCTGGTCCCTGTTCTTTTTTTTGTTTTGTTTTGTTTTTTAATATATTTTTATTGATTTTTTACAGAGAGGAAGAGAGAGAGTTAGAAACATCGAGAGAGAGACATCGATCAGCTGTGCCCGCAACCAACCTGAGACTTTTCAGTCTGCAGGCTGACGCTCTATCCATTGAGCCAAACCAGTTCCAGCATGGTCCCTGTTCTTAAGGAGCTCAAGGTCCCTTGAGAATGAGAGGTGGGGGGTGGGCCTTAGGCCAAAACCCTGTAGCTAAAGGGATGGCACACAGGTGGGAAAGAGATGAAGAGCAGCCAGACCAACTGGGTAGTTCAGCTGGATAGAGCATTGTTCTGACACATTAAGGTTGTGAAGTCTGATCCCTGATCAGGGCACATACAAGGCTCAACCAATGAATACATAAATAAGTGGGACAAATCAATTGTTTTTGTCATAAATTTTATTTTTTAAATATATTTTATTGATTTTTTTACAGAGAGGAAGGGAGAAGGATAGAGAGCTACAAACATCGATGAGAGAGAAACATCGATTGCCTCCTGCACACCCCTCACTGGGGATGTGCCCACAACCAACGTACATGCCCTTGATCAGAATCGAACCAGAGACCCTTCAGTCCACAGGCTGACGCTCTATCCACTGAGCCAAACTAGTTTCAGCTCTTAAATTTTAAAAATTAATAATAGTAATAATAATAAAAGGGTGGCACTCTGACAGGACTATAAAATTCTGGCAGATGCACAAATAACCTTTCCCTGTAGTTCCCACAACTGGGTATATTGTGCAGTTGGATTTTTATATTTATTTGTTTTTGTTGTTGTTTTATCCTCACCTGAGAATATATATATTTTTTTGTTTTTAAGAGAGAGTTGAAGGGAAAAGAGGGAGAGAGAGTAAAATCAATATAAGAGGCACATTGCTTGGTTGTCTCTTGCACACACCCTGACCAGGGCCAGAGATCAAACCACGACCAAGGTATAAGCCTTTGGCCAGTAATCAAACCCATGACCCTTCAGTCCTTGGGCCAACACTCTAACCACTGAGCAAAACTGAGTCACTGCCTCCTGAGTAAAACTGGCCAGGGCTGGGTTTTTATATTTAAATTAACTTTGTGTCTTAGACACATCAAGGTTTTGATTTATAGAAAAGTTACAAAGATATTATAGTTTCAACTAGAGGCCTAGTGCATGAAATTTGAAATTTGTGCATTGGCAGGGGTGAGAAGTGGTCCTCAGCCCAGCCTGCACCCTCTTGCAGTCCAGGATGTCCGACTGACGGCTTAAGTGCGATCCCTGGGAGAGCAGGCCTAAGTCGGCAGTCAGAATCCTTAATGCTGCCATGGAGGTGGGAGAGGCTCCCACCACCACCACTGTGCTCACCAGCCATGAGCTGGCTTCTGGCTGAGTTGACCACCAGGGGGCAACTCCTGTGTTGAGCATCTGTCCTCTGGTGGTCAGTGTGTGTTATAGCGACCAGTTATCTCCCCCCCACACACACACTTCTGTCAATTTGCATACTAGCCTTTTATTATATAGGAGGATGTACCCCATACCTGTGGTTAACATGTTACACTGATATGATGTATTATCACAACTCCTGAACCAATATGGATACATTAAGGACACCCTCCTTTATTGGGTTTCCTTTCCCCTAAAGTTCCCACCCTGTGAGCATGGCATCCTGGGAACTGAGCCCCCAACCTTTGCTCACATCTGACTGAGAGCGACCTCAGGGAACCACAGAGCCTCCCCACCAAGCTGCTCCTGAATTTCTAACCCACAGAAATCAGAATGTTGTTTCCAACTCCTGGGTATCTGGTGCAATTTGTTATACAGCAATAAATAGGGGAAGAGCGAGCCTGTCTCAGAACCGGGGTCTTTGGGTAAAGGGGAGAGGGGAGAGGGAAGGGAGGAGAGGGGAGAGGAAAGGGAGATGGGACAGGGAGAGGAGAGAGGGGGCACAGGAAATGTGGGGCAGTAGAAGCTGTGAATCTGGTGCTGAGTGACCCACGTTCACTGTGCAGACAGGCTTCTCTGTGGCTTGAGATTCTTACCTTGTGAATATGCTACTTTTAAAAAATAATTTTTAAAGATCAACTTGCCAACACTATGCAATGAAATGCCCTTCCCAGGAAGTGGTTCTATAGAAAATGGCTACTTCCCTGAGGGTGAGTTTGACTGCTCTGCTGTAGAGGTTGGTGCTGGGAGTCAACTGACCATAGGGAAGGCATCTGTGTAGTTTCAGGGTCCCAGGGTCTGGGTGAGGTTCTGGGCGGGGGGCTGGGTTGGGGAAGGCTGGGCTGGAGGAAAGTGTCTCAGGATGTCCTGGGGAGGACAAGGGGGCATCAGAGAAAACTCAGAAAGGTGCTGGCAGCTTAGAGCAACTAGTTAGACAAGCCCATGGGGAAAGGGTGAAGGAGGAAGGCAGGAGTCACTGCCTCCACAGGTACGGTGACAGGGAAAGGTAGCAAGATCCCCATCAGTCATGGGGGTGCTCCTGGCAAGCAGTAGGGGCCAGGAATGCTGCTCAAAACCTTCCTCCAGTGCCCAGAATGTTCCCCACCCCGGCCCCAAGTCAACAGTGCAGAGGGGAAAGCCTGCTACAAGAGAAATACAGGCTCAGCTGCCAGAACAATGGGGGGAAGCCATTGAGAATGGTGGGTGCAGGAGGGTGTGGGTGGGTGGGGTGCCCCAGCTACAGCCCCACCTTGTGCTGGGTGAAGTCCATCTTCTAAATACTTGAGAAGCAGCTGAGTGGCACTGGCTTCCCCAAGGGCAGTGACCACCTCTCAGGCCTTCTAGGACATTTCTCACTTGGCAGCTAAGCTGGTTGTGACTTCAACAACTACCACCACCCAGACCTCTACCCACCCCACGAGCCACCACTGCCATCTTGCCTACGGCCAAAGTTTGAAAACAAACACCCTTAGTGTCTACAAAACACAGCAAGCACTGAACGCACCCCGTTGGGACAAGGGACCAGAATGTGGTTAGAAGCCTCCCCAGATGGGGCTGGTGCTGGACCCCACAAGCTCCAAACCCTGAGGGAGACCGCATGCAGAGCCCAGGAAAGCAGTCAGAGCTCCAAAATGGTGTTTACTTCCTGTCTGAACAGTTCCAGTCTACAAGCACAGCCTTGAAACACAGTGAGGATTAGCAGAGAAACAGATTTAAAAATACTTCACAATAATGGAATAGGCCCAGGTGGACCTCAGGGTTTCCATGGGGCCTCATGGACATTTATCCAACAAGTACAGCCAGTGTATTTGTTCACTGTCAATGCCATCAAACTTTTGGAAGGGAGCCAGGCCCGTTTTGGCAGTGCTGCTGGGGCCCTCCAGTGTGGGGGAGAAAGGACTCAGTCCAGGAAGTGACCTGTGCAGGGCCAAGCTACTAGGCATCAGGAGCCTTCCCCATGAGATGCAGACCCCACCGTGGTCTTAGCTTTGGGCCACCAGTCCTTCTCTCCCAGGCCTGGCCCTACACTGTCACCCCTCTGGCCAGCTTGGGAGGGATGACAGCAGATCTGTTAGAGCCACATGTAACAACTTCCTGCTGTTGATTTGAGCAAAATAAACTGAGACAAAGATCGCTGGCAGGGTTCTGGACCCCCAACATCTCATGCCATCTGCCCACCAAGCACATCCCGTTAACCAACCAAAAGTGGTTGTGCAGCGCCTTCCTGTTCACCATCTCAGGGCACCAGGGCACCTACTCTCACACGTGCCAGGAGAATCTCCTTCGGACTGTCCTCCAGAGTAATTCCTGCCGGCTAAGGGGGACATCAGGAGAGAGGGCACTGTCATCATGGGTGACAATGAAGCCAGGGTAATGATAGGGCAGGACCTTGAAGTTAACATCACCAACGTTGACTACAACAATGTTGACTACAACAGCTTAGAATTGGTGTGTGGCTCTAACTGGTATGTGTTCAAGGCCTGGCCAAGTAAAAATGGGGCGTGGGTTTATATACAGCTAGAATTCCAAGCCAGGGGCCCTGGGACCCGTCTCATGCTTTGGACAGGAACAAACTCAATCCTATGGCTCCCAGACCAAGAGCTGGGTACAAGGCATGTACACAATGACCTTAGTTGTCCATGTGGGATCATCACAGCTACCCATGTAGATTACTGAGACAATAGGGCTGGCGGGGCTGTGACAATGCTCAGCGCTGAGACATGCACGGAAATCCACAGAGGACAGGCAGCCTCAACATCCATCTGGAGCGGAGACTCACCCGGCA
The DNA here is from genome assembly GCF_014108245.1 of Pipistrellus kuhlii. NCBI lineage: Eukaryota > Metazoa > Chordata > Mammalia > Chiroptera > Vespertilionidae > Pipistrellus > Pipistrellus kuhlii. Next base: position 69,789,315 of record NW_023425584.1, read on the forward strand.
GGAGTCCGAGCAGAAAGAGGCTATGGAAAGATTTATGTCTGTCTCTTGTCCTACATGAGCAACATAGCAAATGCTAAAGCACAAGAAAGCAGCTGGTCTTTGTTTCTGCCTTTTACAAATACTGATTTTCTTAAAAAATGTATAAGGAGGCACAGCAAACGGAGGAATCATCTTAAGAGGAAGCCACACAAAGGAGGGGGGAAATGGAAAAATACATGATTACCTCTGGAGGTATACATTCATATCAGAATCTTTAAAAAACAACAACTCCTGTTTAATATCGGATACAATGCTTTTTAACATAAAAAGACAAATGTGTACCTTTATTAAACTATTCTGTACAGTTGCAAGTAATGAAATAAAGCAAAATGAATCAGTTTTGTCCTTTCAAAAACCTTTCAGGAACTGTTCCCTGAAAAGACAGATCTGATGTACACACTCTCCAGTTCCGTCTTCAGAAAGCGTGCACCATGGCCCAGGGACCTCTGCCAACTCTCACCCCACATCAGCATCGCTGGTTCATTTCTTCTAAGAGCTGGTTGTCAAATATTTCTTTTTCCCTTCAGAAGAAAAAAAGTGACAACTTCATTTTAGTAATTGTGTTTTTAAAAGCATGAAACAGAGGAGTGGGTGTATGATGGGGGCAGTTTCAGTTTGGAAAGTCCTGGATGATGGTGGGGATGACTGCATGACAATGTGAATGTGTTTAATGCTGCTGAATCGTCCACTGAAAAATGGTTAAGATGGTCCTGGCCAGACAGTCCAGTTGGTGAGAGCCTTGTCCGGATACTCAAATTAATCCTCACCCGACCAGCATGGCTCAGTGGTTGAGCATCAACCTATGAATCAGGAGGTCACGGTTTGATTCCTGGTCAGGGTACATACCTGGGTTGCAGGCTCGATCCCCAGTGGGAGGCAGGCAGGAGGCAGCCAATCAATGATTTTTTCTCATCATTGATGTTTCTACCTCTCTCTTCCTCTTTGAAATCAATACGATATATTTTAACAAATAATTAATCCTCACCCAAGGATTATTTTTTCCACTGATTTCTAGAAGGGAGGAGGAAGGGGGAGAGAAACACACTGATTGATTGCCTCCCACAGGCACTCCTACCAAGGCTGGGGAACCTGCATCCAAGGTATGTGCCTTTGACAGGAATCAAACCCATGACCCTTGGGTCTGAAGGCCAACCCTTTAACCACTGAACAATCCAGCCAGGGCAAAATAATTTTTAAAAGTATAAAATATTTGCCAAAACCGGTTGGCTCAGTGGATAGAGCGTCGTCCTGAGGACTGAAAGGTCCCAGGTTTGATTCCGGTCAAGGACATGTACTTGGTTCTAGGCACATCCCCAGGGGATGTGCAAAAGGCAGCTGATCTATTGTATGTCTCTCTCTAATCGATGTTTCTAACTCTCTATCCCTCTCACTTCCTCTCTGTAAAAAAATCAATAAAATGTATTTAAAAACAAAAATAAAAAAAATAAAAGTATGAAATATCAAATTGTCGTTTTTTGGGTGTGGGGGTTTTAACCCTCACCTGAAGAGTTTTCCATTGATCCCTAGGGAAAATGGAAGAAAATGACAGAGAGAAATATGGATGTGAGAGAAACACATGGATTGATTGCCTCCTGCACATCAGGGGCTGAGCTGGGGAGGAGCCTGCAACCAAGGTATTTGCCCTTGACCAGAATCGAACCCGGGATGTTGGGTCTGAGCCAAACCTCCAAGACTCAAATTGTCCTTTTTAAGTGACTCTCAGTTAAGAAAAACTGTGTCAACAATCACTTGGCTGGCCAATGCATTCAGGATATAAATAAACACATTAATTCTGAGGTGGCTCAGCTAACCACAGGAACATTGGAGAGGTAAGTGTGCACATGTCAGTTCAAAACAAGAAACACAAGCAGCCTGAAAATGAGCACAACAGAAACAGCACACACACCTTTGCAATGCACAATATAGTCAGTCTGTGCACAACCTCTTAACTTATAAGACAAGAGGAACACCGGTACATGGATCCCGCGACAGACAGACCACGTGGCTGAAAATTGGGGCGAAAGGACAGAAACAGAGGCTAATCACTAATTGTGTTCCTTAGATCACGTCCCTGAGGAATAAAATGGGGCCAGAGTTTTCACCCTAATTCAGTCATGTCAGCCAGTGAACCTCATTTCCAGGGGGCATTTGACATGTTCATGGCAGGCAGAGGCTGTAAAGAACTAACACACTTAGTGCTGGCAACCCAGCAGAGGGAAGAGTGTGGAGATGGAGACAGGATCACAGGAGCGGAAGTTTGAGCTCCCAGATGTAGCTACTCTGCCCTCCTTCTCCCAAGACCACTATCTTGATTTGTGTATGGATCCTGCCAGGCCTGAGCTCCAAGAACAGAGATGCCAAATTTGTTTCCAACGGCCCTTCCTGTCCTGTTAAGTGAGCTGCCTGCAGAGCCAATTGACTCTTCTGTGGGCAGCTGCACAGGAGGCCTGTTATCCCCGGAGGCTGGCGGGCAGCCCTCCTCCCCTTCCTGCACAGGCTGGGCCCTTCCTGGGAAGGATGCCGAGCATCTTCACCGGAGTGTCCTGTGACAGAGCCCAGTCAGCCCTGGAGGGAGCCCCTAGCCTGTGACTCTAGTTGAGTCTTCAGCCTGTCACTGGCACGCAGCCGCGCCCGTTTCCAGCAAGACCTGGCAACATGCCCGGAAGGGATTAGGGGCTCCGGGGCCAGAACTCCAAGGGCAGCCAGCCACCCCAATGTGAGAGAAACATCTTGATCAGAGCCTTCTCTGACTGGTGAAAACCCATCAGGACGAATGCTTCCTGTTCTCAAACAGCCAGACCATTGCAGCACAGGGGAGAGTTGAAAATACAATATCAGCCAAAACCATAAATATTGGCTCAGTGGATAGAGTGTCGGTCTGCGGACTGAAAGATCCCAGGTTCAAGGGCATGTACATTGGTTGTGGGCACATCCTCTGTAGGGGGTGTGCAGGAGGCAGCTGGTCAATGTTTCTCTCTCATCGATGTTTCTAGCTCTCTATCCTCCCTTCCTCTCTGTAAAAAATCAATAAATTAGAAAAAGAAAAGAAAATACGCCGAAACCGGTTTGGCTCAGTGAATAGAGCGTCGGCCTGCGGACTGAAGGGTCCTGGGTTTGATTCCGGTCAAGGGCATGTACCTTGGTTGCGGGCGCAACCCCAGTAGGGGATGTGCAAGAGGCAGCTGATCCATGACTCTCTCTCATCGATGTTTCTAACTCTCTGTCCCTCTCTCTTTCTCTCTGTAAAAAAATCAATAAAATATATTTTAAAAAAGAAAGAAAAGAAAATACAACATCAGCTCTCAGCAATCAGAGATTAGGCAGAGAGATCCGAGTACACATCCAGAGGTCACCCTGGCTGCCCCGATAGGGTGCTACATGGGTCCTCGGTATGTATCCACTATAGGGCCCAGGGCCCATGGCCCCAAACTCAACAGAGGACAAGAACGTCCACTGATGGCTTCACCAGGTCTGTCTGGCATTTAAACTGCCAAGTGCTAATGTATATTTTCAAGTTTATGTGACTCATTTACCAAAGTGCATCTAGTCCAGCGTATCAAGAAGAGGGCCTCAGTCCCAGCTACTAACCGTTAGTAACTAACGTGTGCAAATACAAGCCTTGGAAGACACGTTGTAAAACGGTTGGGGCAAGGCCCTGAGCAGCCTACCGGTAGCTCAGCAAAGGTCCTCTGATGTACTTCTCCTCAGCCGTCTTGTAATCTACCGCATCCACCGCAGAAATCGCGCAGATGATGGCCTGCAAGAGAGGAACAGGCCAACACCGGTCAGGCCACTCTCGGCGCCGAGCTCTGAAGAATTAGCAAGGGGACAGTTTGACCACATCTGGCCTCTAGACTGGTCCCCACTTATGGCTTAAAACATATGCATGGAACTCTGCTAGTAATCAAGTTTATGAATTAAATCAGTAACATTATTTTCTGGACTAAAGAGGAAAGTTCCTGTCACTAAAAGCATATAGTAACAACAGGCAGCACCCAAACCAACAAGTGCATTTTTGAAAAATTTTGAGTTTACTATTAAAAAATAAAAAGGCACAATAGTGATCATTTGAATACATAATAGATGCCCGATATCAAGGAATCGCTGTCAATATTTTTAGGTGAAATAACTAGTACTTTTTGTCTTGCTTACATCAAGAGACATGGGAACAGTATCTTGGCCCCACCGCCTTGCTGCCAGGAACACCCCTACAGTGACAACCCCAGATGTTCCCAGGAAGCAGGATCATCCCATTTAGAGATACACAGGCAGTATTTATGAATAAAAAATATTTAGGCCCTGGCCAAGTAGCTCAGTTGGTTATAGCACCCAATGCGCCAAGATTGCAGGTTCAATCCCCAGTCAGGGTACATGTAAGAATCAACCAATAAATGCATAAATAGTTGGAACACAAGTTGATGTTTTTCTCTCTTTCCCCTTTTCTCTCTCTAAACTCAATTTAAAAAAGTAAAAAAAATATATATATAAAAAAAAATTTTATATGGCTGGCATCTCCACCCTTCCCTCCTGCCCCCCCGCCCAAAAAAACTAATTTGGGGGAAGGACCGCAGGCACATATGGACTGAGGTCACCATTCCAGCCAGGTGATGAACACATAGGGTTCACAATATTCTTTTTTCAATATATATATATATATACACACACACACACACACACACACACACACACACACACACAGTGTGTATGTATGTATATGTATATACACACCCAGCAGCCCATTCTGAATTTCACAGTAACCGAGGACCTGTGTCTGCTCCTTGCTCCTGGCCCCAGTACTGAGGAAAGTTAAAATTCCCATTTTCAGAGTAAATTCTGGAACAGTCACTACCAGCGCTGCAGATAAAGCCTGCATCTTATTCCCCCAGGGCTGGAGATGAGATCAGAACACCCTAGCCCTATGCCACTGCCCACAGAATGGCCAGGAGGGGTGGGACCCCATGAAGTAGGGGCCTCCAGGCAGATTTTGGAAGGGTGACATTCCAGCGCCGTGCCTGGTACAGCCCATGCCAGGACAAGAGTGGGCTGGGTCTATAGTTGGGCCCACACCACAGGCCCCCACCACCTTCATGCACAGGGTTTCTTGCTGGCCACTCACTTCAGGCAGAAGGACGTCCAGAATGAAGCGGATGCTGTCACCGTTGATCTGCGTCAGCATCCTGCTGCCTGTCTCCTGGTAGACCTCTTGCAAGTACTTCACCACCAGGTCCAGCTGTTCCTCATCTTCCAGGTACGTCTCTACACACGTCACATACTGTCCCGAGTTCAGAAACGTCGTCAGCCACCTGGATGGCTTCTTGTTCTTCAAGATGGCCCGCAGGTGGTCCTCAGCGCCCCTTGCCTTCACAATGTACTCCACCAGCCTCTGGTTGGCCCGGTCCCGGGCAGCTCGTGATCGATCAGGCAAGACTTTCCTGCAGGGCTGCCTCTTGCCCCAGGGACTCCCGGCCATAGGCATCTCAGGATCCTCATGGCAGAGCCGAGGGAACCGAGTCCCCAAGACATCCTGCTGGATGGACTTGCGGACAGGATAGCCTGTAGAGGAGGCGAGGCATGCGTCTGTGGGACTGCGGCCAGGTGGGGTCCCTTCACTACCACCTGGGGTGTGGTCCCTTCACTACGCCATGGGGACACTGGGGCAGCCACATTCCTAAAGGGTTCTTCCTCCAGGAGGTCCTCCTCACTCCCCCAACTCTGCCCTTTAGCCAAGTTTAACCTGAAAGAGCAGAGCCCCTCAAGCCCCCAAAAGAAGCATTAATTCATCTATCTCCCTCTTTAAGGAGGGGAGGAATGGGACAGTGTATATGTGTGACTGTCACTAAATGAAAACAGAACCAAGGAAGGAAGACAAAAAGCACTGCTCGTATATTTTAATGTTTGGGTGTTATCACTCACAGGGTAGCTTTAGAAGTGGACCTGTGTCTAGGCCCCTATGGCAGGGAGGGAGAGGAGACCTGGGGGAGCCCAGGGGATGCCGGGCTAAATGGTCCCACAATCCAGGAGAAGACTTAGAGACCTGTTACTTTTAGACTAAACAGCAGACCACACTTTTCAAGGAGCTGGTGGACTTACTTATATTGGCTGCATAATATTCCAGGAAAGAGCCAGAGAAGGAACCACAGCCTGCAGAGGAGCGAGAAGGGGAGAAAGCGCACATGAGATACGCTCTGGAAACCTTTTCAGGTTGTAGGGTCTAGGTGCTCCGATTACACATCAGCCCCTCCCTTTTGGCAGAAGGGCTGGTACAGCATGGAGACTGAGGCCACAAAGAAGCCAGGAGTTTCTGCTAACAAGCCTGATTCAGATCCCCAATTCCCAACAGCCCAACTTGGGATGGACAGAAACCAGCTCTGGTTCAAAGGAGGCCCCATCTTTTGTCCATGTCCAACATCACCACCTCTTCCTGGGCGTCTGCTTATCCACCTGTACTGGGCACACAGCTGTCAAGGACGAGGCCAGACTACCATGGGGAATGGCTGCGCTCTGCCTTACTACCAGAGGGTCTACAAAGGAAGCCCCCTGCTGCTGCCCACACCCGCTCCCTTAGTCCAAGGCCGTGAGGGCCCGCGTACCGAGTCGGACCCTGTAGTCAGTGATCAGGGAGACGCACCAGCCAATAGCCTGGTCGAAGTCCTCCTTAGCCTCATTCTGCAACGAGAGAGAGAGAGCACGTGTCAATAGGAGTCTGCTGGGACTCCTCCTCTGGCTGCTCAGTACCCTTATCTAGGAAGGCACCCAGCAGGTGCCCTCAGGCAGGCTCCCAAGGCTGGCAGGGAATGCCTGGCAAGACCCAGCTCTGGGGCCAGGCTGCTCCCTTGTGATCCTGGCTCTGGGCCCGAGACCTGAAGACTCAAAGAGAAAGGTGGCTAAACACCCCAATTGTAGTTGCCATGACCATCATAGGGAGAGGACCTTAAAGTGTGAAATAAATCCTTTTAAGAGACATATTTGTACCGAAACCGGTTTGGCTCAGAAGATACAGCATGGGCCTGTGGACTGAAAGGTCCCGGGTTCGATTCCGGTCAAGGGTATGTACCTTGGTTGCGGGCACATCCCCAGTAGGGGGTGTGCAAGAGGCAGCTGATCAATGTCTCTCTCTCATGGATGTTTCTTTCTATCCCTCTCTCTTCCTCTCTGTAAAAAAAAAAAAAAAAAAAAAAATATATATATATATATATATATATATATATATATACACATACACATACACACACACACACATAAATAAGAGAGAGAGACATTTTTGTGCCCAGCACTTAAGAGAGGGGCACTAAGCCTAAAGGGGGTGACATTTGGCCACCACCAAACTAAGTACAATATAACCGGCAAGGCTCCCTGAGCTGGGAAGAGTTCCCAGGAAATGTCCAGACTCAAGACGAGCCCACATCCTGCGTTACTGCTGCCTTGGCCTGGCCACCCTCCTGTGGTCACCACATGAAGCAGGCAAGGGAATGCAAGCATAACAAGCAGCTCCAGCGGGAAAAGGCCAAACTAACTGGCAGACAGTGCAGCACCAGGGAAGGAGACACACAGGAGCCTACAGATGCCACAAAGCAGTGATAGTCACCCAAGGGCCAGCAGAGGCCGTGAGAGCCAATCCATCACCCTCTAGGACAGGCGACACATCCACCCCGTGGAAGTGCTGCTCACTGCTACTCAGAGGACCCAGCACCCGTGCTCCCTCCACACCCATCTCACGGGGGAATAGGAAGCTGGCCACAGATGCCCTCCAGGAATCTAGACCACAAGCGGCACACACACCATCTTCTCATACAGATCCTAAAGCAAGATTCCTACTCTGCTTTCTGCACCATGGCAATCCCTTCTCCTACCCATGGGAAAGCTACCAGGACCCTAAGAAGGCACAGAGCACTTAGAGGAGTCACGTAGCTCCTGGCCTGGACGGCTGGGTGAGTAGCTCCTTGAACTTACAGATTGGCATTCAGGGAGCATAGAACCCTGTAAGACTAGAACCAGGCCCCACTGACACGCACTCTGATGGGGATCAGGAACCCAGCACTGGTTGTGGGTTAGACATAGCAGACAAAACAGACGTAGCAAGGCTCATGCTGTGGAGACTGGAAAATCGGGGGAAAGGGAAGGGAGAGTCTGGTATGGGAGCCCATCTTCCAAACGCCCACCTGCCCCTGCAACCTGAAGCCTGCTGTCCTCGGGAGACACCGGAGTGGCAGCGGGCTTCCCAGATCGCAGCACTCTTGAGGACACAGCTCAGACAGAGACTGCCTCCCACCCTGAAAACTCAGGAAACCCTGGCCAGCCACGGGAACCCTGAAGGGGGGTGCAGGCAGAAGCCTCAACTCCCTGTCCAGTTCCGTTTTTTTTGAAAGCTGGAACAACATAGAGCAGTGTTTCAAAGCTGGACAGGGTTTTGAAGGAGCACACCTCATGGTTCATGGATGCATGTATAACAAAGCTGATCATAGAATTGTGGGGACTCAGTCACTGGAAGCAGAAAAGGTAGCCTGGGGAGTGTCCTAATCCCAATTCATGCTGTCGTGCTCAGGTACCGGGTGGGCAAAGGAAGGCCTCAGAAGGAGCCAGAGGGAATAGGCCTCATGTCCAGCCTCTCTGCCACCTGCGCCCCTAACCGGGGACAAACGGTTCGCCTGCCACAGCCTGGTTCCACCCCTGAACCACAAGGCAGACAGGGGGCATGCTCCTGGGTAGTTGAGGGCCCCTGCAGGAACCCCTGAGGACGGTGGCCAAAGCAGACAGGGCATGTGCTAGAAGTACCCTCCAACAGTGGTTCCAAAGGCTATCAAAGAACACTGTCGCCAGTCATGAGGGAGCTGTTTAGTGAAGCACAGATAACAAGCCACCTACCAGAAGCTCCTGCTTCTCTTTACAGTCGAAGTGCTTCAGCCTCTTGAGAGGGACTGTGATGCTGCAGAAAGCAGAGGCAAGGTAACAGACATAAGGCAACACGTGAACAGACATTCTCTTCCTCTGACCGTTAGGAGGGGCCTCTGCCAGACCAGGTCACCCAAGACAACTGCTGTGCCAGCTGCCCAAGGAAGCCCCTTGGAGCCATGTCCTGGAGTGACAGGTACCCTTGACTGGGTCCCTAAAGGGACACAGCTGGGATCACTGTACAGATGCCAGGGCCCAATCTCTACCCTGCTGGTGACCAAAGGAGGGTGGCAGCACTGAAGTGCCAGAGGATCAGTGAGGACCAGCCCTACAGTAGTGTGGTGCCTGCTGAGCTCGCTGGGATCAGTGACACATTGTGTATATGCTCATCCCAGGAAGAAGAGCGAATAGAGAAAGACCGACAACAACCCACATGACAAAACTCAGACTGAAGGAGGGTCCCTCTTCACAACCTGCATGGAGGGAGCCACTTCTGCTAGATTCTGGGAAGTGGGGGTCTAGTGCATGTGTAGCTGGATGGCCTTTCAAAGCCCGCAGGAACAGCTGGGAAACTGAGCTGTGTGACCTTGCAGGCCCCGGGTGCCTGCCCCCACTCCTATTCCGGGAAATGTCCGTGAAGAGCCAGGGATGATGGGCTCACCCTCGCCCTTTCGGGTCCATGTGTCCTTCAATGAAAAGCACACTCGCTTTCTTTTCTCTCCGCTTGACATTCTTGACCTACGGGCAAAGCCAAGAAAACAAAGCATCAAGAATCCAGGAAAAGCCAGGAGTTTTAAATCCTTTATTGACACCATCTCATTGAGCGAGAGGGAACCCTCTGACACCTGTGACAGGGAATGCCGCTGGCTGGGGGACTGAAGTGAAGTCCACATGGTGACGTGCTTAGAACTGCCCAATTTTTTGCTGCACACGTGGCTCTAAGGGGTTTGACAACTGAGCAGAATCACACAGGGTTTTCTTAAAATATTAAATAAAAGCAACTACTTCTGCTGTTAGCAGTCATCTCTCTGTAATCGCCATGGCTGGCTGAACTGTGGCCAAGCAGGGCTAGTTCAGGACCAGCCAAGGGCTCGAGACAGAGGCAGAGCCTGACTCAAAGACACGTCCTTGGACGAAAGGGCCAAGGAGCCCCTTTCTGTACTGCCTCACAGGCTGCACAAAGGGCTCACTGACAAGGGTGGGAGTGGACATCCATGCCCCAAGAATGTCATGTTGTCATGTTGGTGACCTGTTAACCAGCAGGGCTCCCAGGGAACTGTTGGAAATGAGGGAAGGGCTGAAAGGGCGACAAAAGGGTGCCTACGATAAGCAGGCTGTGGTATATCTTAGGAAGGGGGTACTGGAGGGGGGAGGGGGCCCCGATAAAGGCTACCACAATTGTCCTGGGGCTTTCTGAACACCCAGCTCACCAGGTGTGTGTGCAAGCTACAAATTCTATCCACAAACATGTCAGGGTCTGGTTCTGCCCTTCCAGAAGCCATGCTGCCACTCTGTGCAAGGAGGCCCGTCTGACTGCAGGTCAGACTCACCCAGACAACACAGCTCCTCCTGACTACGACTAATACCTTTCCAACTTAAAGGCCACTGTCTCTCACTAAAAATTAAAGAACTCTGGCTAGAATTATGCAGACCCTGTCTCAGCTGAAGGAGGATAAAGAGTAGCCAAGACAGTGCCTTTGCCTAAACAATAAACTGACTGTTTGCAACATCCAGCTTAAAAGCAAATCCTCAAACTTGGCTATATTTAAGCTTATTCACTACAGTGAGGCACTGGGCAGGATCTCAAATGCCTGTTTTTATTTTTTATTTATTGATTTGATTCATTTTAGACAGAGAGGAAGGAGGAAAGAGAGAGGAAAAACCCCCACAAAACATTGATTTATTTTTCCACTATTTATGCATTATTGGTTGATACTTTTATGTGCCCTGATCGGGGATTGAACCTGTAACCTTGGCATTATCAGGTTGATGCAAATGAGCTCCTTAGCCAGGAGCTCAAATCCCATTTTTCATATGCACAATGGCTTCCTACCCCAAAATCTAAGATTAAAAAGCTCCTACACCCGAAACCAGTTTGGCTCAGTGGATAGAGCGTAGGCCTGCGGACTGAAGGGTCCCGGGTTCGATTCCGGTCAAGGGCATGTGCCTTGGTTGCGGGCACATCCCTGGTAGGGGGTGTGCAAGAGGCAGCTGATCCATGTTTCTCTCTCATCGATGTTTCTAACTCTCTATCCCTCTCCCTTCCTCTCTGTAAAAAATCAATAAAATATATTTTTTTAAAAAAGCTCCTACAAGGCAAATCTCTGAAATACACATTTAAAATTAACAAATTGTGGATTTTTTTTTTCCAAGCAGGTTTTTCTAAGCCTGGTTGGTAAAAATCTGACCTGTAAACTTTATCAATGGTGACACAATGACTAAACCCCCTTTATTTAGGTACATGTGCCTTAAGAAATCCTGCTTATAAGCCCATCACTTTTCCTAGTAATAATGTGAAAACATTTGCCCGCTCTGGGGAGGGAGGGCACGTATGGGGGGGGGGGGGGGAGAATGGTGTATGTATAGAGATAATAATTTAATAAAAAATTAAAAACAAACATTTGCCCGGGTTCAACTGTTGAGGGATCAAGTAACTGCCCTTAGGAGCTAGAGCTGTGCTTACCACTGCGGGCCAGAAGGGGTACTTTTGGTATTTAAGCCAGACCAGCATTCCTACTTCAAACGAACTTGGTTCTAAAATTAAAAAGAAAGAAAAACAAAAAGTCAGAACAGATAAGTCAGATCCATGGCAAGCACCAAATGCATCAGCTTGAGAAAACAGTTACTGTGATGATGTTTAAATATGATGTTCCCACAGTTCACTTAAAAGATCACAAGGACTGCCCTCGCTGTTTGGCTCAGTGGATAGACTGTCGGCCCAAGAAGTGAAGGGTGATGGGTTCGATTTTGGACAAGCACACTGAGCAGTTAAGAGTGAGACACCATGTTAGTTTCCAAATGGTGACAACATGCCATAGTCACATAGTGTTTGTGAAACAGGAGAAGCTGGTAGCAAAGACTCTGCACCATGTTAACGTCTCTGTAAATTTCAAATTACTCCAAAATAAACTTTTTTAAAAAAGTGTTGATAGAGCCCAGCCAGCTTGGCTCAGTGGATAGAGCATCAGCCTGCGGACTGAAGGGTCCCAGGTTCGATTCCAGCCAAGGGCACATGCCCTTGAATAGGGGATGTGCAGGAGGCAGCCAATCAATGATCTCTCATTGATGTTTCTATCTCTCTCTCCTTCTCTCTTGCTCTCTGAAATCAATAAAGAAATATATATTTTTTAAAAAGTGTTGATAGAACACAGAAAGGAGCCAATAGCACACAATGAAGACCCACATGAGAACTCAGTTTCTGAGAAGCTCATCTGTCTGAGGAACTGGACACTTTAAGGGGAAAGAAGGAGAATTATTTAAATAATCATCAGAACTATAAAATTATTTCTAAACAAAATTAAACTATTTTCCACCAAAAACTCCCAAATGAGTAAATAATTCAAATGTTTAAAAAATCGGGTAACAGCCGGCACCGGTTTGGCTCAGTGGATAGAGCGTTGGCCTGCAAACTGAAAGGTCCCAGGTTCGATTCCGGTCAAGGGCATGTACCTTGGTTGTGGGCACATCCCCAGTAGGGGGTGTGCAAGAGGCAGCTGGTCAATGATTCTCTCTCATCGACGTTTCTAACTCTCTATGCCTCTCTCTTCCTCTCTGTGAAAAATCAATAAAATATATTATATAAAAAAAAAATCGGGTAACAAAACCTTGAAGACAGGCTGGTATTTGACAAAGAGCCAAGATCCTCTGTCTGACACTACTGTAGGAGAAGGGAGGCGTGCTGTCCAACCATCTAACAGTTAAAAGTTTACAGAGTGAACTGAAGCAAGTTTCCCTCAGTGGTAGAACGTCGGTCTGCGGACTGAAGGGTCCCAGGTTCGATTCCGGTCAAGGGCATGTACCTTGGTTGCAGGCACATCCCCGGTGGGGGGTGTGCAGGAGGCAGCTGGTCAATGTTTCTCCCTCATCGACATTTCTGGCTATCTCTCTCTCTTCCTCTCTTTAAAAAATCAATAAAATATTTAGCCGAAACCGGTTTGGCTCAATGGATAGAGCGTTGGCTTGGGGACTGAAAGGTCCCGGGTTCGATTCCGGTCAAGGGCATGTACCTTGGTTGCGGGCATATCCCCAGTAGGGAGTGTGCAAGAGGCAGCTGATCGATGACTCTCTCTCATCGATGTTTCTAACTCTATATCTCTCTCCCTTCCTCTCTGTACAAAATCAATAAAATCTATTTTTTTTTAAATCGATAAAATATTTAAAAAACGTTTACAGAGTGAGAAGCAAGACCAAGGGAGGACAGAGGCCAACTGCGAACCGCCTTCCACAGGTCTGTCTTCCTGTGAACAGCCTCCCTTTCTCAGAGGACAATGGGTCAGGGCGCAGATGGCCAATTAAGGGATCAATAGTGAACATCTAGACAGAGGATCATGGTGACTGGGAATACCCACACCAAATGGAAGCAGAAACCAGGAGAAAAAGCAAATACCCACATTTGGGGGCCAAAGCAACCTAACCCCCGGCTGGCGGCTGTGGGGATGGAAATGCTCCCTGGAAGAAGGCAGTGTCCCTTTTGTGGCCCAGGGAGCTCTGCTCCAGGAGCTGATGTTACAGAGTTATTCACAGACAGTGTAGGCCCAGAGCTGTGGGGCTATCTAGACACCAATGGTGGTGAAGGCTCGGTATGTGATCACCCATCACTCCTAGTAAATAGTAACTATTTCCACTGAGAATAATCAGAAGACCACGTGGAAATGTAAAAAAATGGACACATTATGCCCTGGCCAGTGCTCAGTGGTTAGGGTGTTGGCCTACAGAACAAAGGGTCGAGATTCGATTCCTGGTCACAGGCACATACCTCAGTTGCAGGTTTCCTAACCCCAGCTGAGGAATGTGCAGGAGGCAACCAATCAATGTTTCTCTCTCCCCCTTCCATTTTCTCTAGAAATCAATGGAAAAAATATCCTCAGAGGAAGATTAATAAAAAAGTCTGAATTATCAAGTAAAAATAAGGAAAATGCAAACTTTTAAGTACAGTGACTGAGAGAAAAGCACTTGGCGATTTCTGGGAAAAGACGGTATGACAAGGCAATATAGGCGGCATGGGAGACATGGAACACCCTGGGGCTGTACCATGTGGCTTCCTTGTCCTGCAAGCTGTTGCCATTGGAAGGCTAGGGCACAGGTCTCCATCCTGCCCTGTGCCAGTTCTCCAACATCCTGTGAATCTACAATTCTTTCAAAATCAAAAGGTTTAAAAAAAAAAAAAAAAAGAGGTGCCAGGCCATATTCCAAATGTGGCTGGGAGCTCACCTGTTTGACTGACTGTCCTGTTCCCACAAGGGACAAGGAAAGACAGCCCTGTGCTGACAAAGAGTCCCTCCTTCCTTTGTGTGGCTAAGCTTAAGGCAGGGAACCAAAAATGAGGCACTTTTCAAGGTCTTGGCTCAGTAGGAGAAGAATGAAAGAGCAATAGACATTCAGGCAAAGGTGGTCCAGGAATGCATATTTCCTTCCAGAGGATTGAGACATCTAAGAGTGTTCCTCCCATCCCTGGGTCTTACCGTGATATAAAAGGATTCTTGGGGGTTCCTCCTCCTCCTCTTCCTCCTCCAGGATGGAATTAACAGGCTCATACTCCATTGACTCTTCAGAAGACTGATGGTCTGCCAAAAATGTCAAGTTAGACTTTCATGGTGAATGACTCATCCCCAAAAAAACACTTGTGATCTGTGACCATAAGTGAAAACAGATCCATGTTACACAGACCTCCACAGTGCCCGATTCAAGTGGGGTATATTTCCATTAGAGGGCATTTAAAAGACAAATACATGAGACAGAGAGGGGATGTTGAGTCTGGAAGACAAAAAAGCAATGGAAGTCACAAGAGATTGACTGGATTCTGGGCAAGATCCCTTTTGGGTATGAAGCACGTCAGCAGATATGCAGGAATAGTGATACAACTGGGAGACAAGGCAGGGCTGTAGTCAGGGAACAGGGAGGTGCATATCAGTTCCCTGCAGCTTGCAAATATGCCAGGTAGGGGCCTCATTAGGGAAGTTTGGACTCAGGGCAGAACCCTGGGCAGTAGGTGGGTAGTGAGAACTTGAGACACCCCAGCAAGCAGAAATGAAGATTTCTCAATTAGCGTTTCGAAAATAAGTGGGATGTTATGATGTGAAATGGAAAAAAAATCATTGAGCCTGACTGCAGCTGCATAGAAATGTGTCTACAGGGGAAGTTATGAGCCTCTATAGTGAGTTCATCTCTTGGAGAGTCCCATGTTCTCACTTCTGCAACGGTTTAAGAAAAAAGCAGTCAATCCTAGAAGGCAGCACTCTCATAACTACAGTGCCTCCCACAGCGGGTCTGCAGGCACGCTGCACCAGGCCCACCCCAACTCCTCCCTCCCCTTCAAAACAAAAACAGCAACACAAACATGGGGAGAAGTGGAGTAATTAAGACCAGTTCAAGAGTCAGACAAAAAAGGAATTGGGAAATCTTTGTTCTGGATCAATTCTAGTACTGATCTCATTAAGATCTGTTTAAAAACATATGAGATGGGCCAAAACCGGTTTGGCTCAGTGGATAGAGCGTCGGTCTGTGGATGAAGGGTCCCAGGTTCGATTCCGGTCAAGGGCATGTGCCTTGGTTGTGGGCACATAACCAGTGGGGAGTGTGCAGGAAGCAGCTGATTGATGTTCCTCTCTCACCGATGTTTCTAATTTTCTATCCCTCTCCCTTCCTCTCTGTAAAAAATCAATAAAATGTATATATACATACATACACACACACACACACACACACACACATATATGTGTGTGTGTGTGTGTGTGTGTGTGTGTGTATATACATATATATATATATATAGGATGGGGCCTGGCTCTGGATCTGGCTGAGGGAAGATCAGAACCCCACCCTGTCCCAGCACTAGAACAGACCTACCTTCCTCCAGGACATGAAGACTTGTGTTATCTGAGGGAGTGAGGATAGAAGGGCCAAGCCTAC
Source organism: Pipistrellus kuhlii (assembly GCF_014108245.1). Taxonomy (NCBI): domain Eukaryota; kingdom Metazoa; phylum Chordata; class Mammalia; order Chiroptera; family Vespertilionidae; genus Pipistrellus; species Pipistrellus kuhlii. The sequence goes on from NW_023425584.1 coordinate 69,805,368, forward strand.
TGGCACTTCCCAGAATCATGTAACCCCTTAGCCCAGACCTCTGCTGCCATCACAACACAGCTGCTTACCAGGTGGGTCTTGAACATCCGGGTAGGTTGGGTGCACAGTAGGGCTGCCTGATGGCAAAACTGAGTGGCGACCTTTGGCACACAGACCCTGCTCCATAGCTGCAGAAGGCGAGTTCAGGACTGCAGGGCTGTCCGTCTCTTCCTCACTCTCTTTCTTCTCACCTCCCACTGAAAGTGAAGAGCCATTCAGACACCTGCTGGGTTCCTGTGCCAGATTCCTGCCGCTTTTACTCAGGGTCGTCCCATTTTCGAGGTGTATTCTTGATTTACTCTGGTCCTGAGAGTCACCTCCAGCTGACACCGCCCGAGTAAGTGGGCTTTCACTTTCCCCAATCCCCTTCTTGTGGTCCACTTGGCACTTGATCTCATTTTCACTAGTGGACGAGCCTGACAGCTCCTGGTGTACACGTTCCCTCCGCTCAGGTCCGGAACTGCCCAGCACCCCCTCATGGAGAAGAGATGAAGCGCTGCGATCACAGAGTGAGGATGACCGTTCCCTGTGCTTCTCTCCTGCAGACACAGCAGTTCTTTCTTCCCTTGAAGAGTTTTCTTGATGAGAATGTGTTTCCTCATTCAAAATATCCAGAGCCACTCTAAGCGACCGTCTGTAGGTCAACTCCTCCACAGGTCTGGCTGAAACCTTGTTCTGTGAGGCTGAAGGATGTAAACAAACAAAGCCTGGTGACGTCCAGGTGCCGGGCACTGCCATCAGAGCATCACTTTACAGGCTCGGTCTCATTCTATAGCTAGTTTTCCACCTACAGGGAGAACTGACACTTCTCCCCTCTGTCTTCCCCAAAGAGGGGCAGGGCTGCAAAACCATAACTGGCTATGGTTTGCATTCAGGGCTGCGGGGCTCCGTTTTTTAAAAGAACAAACTGAGCCGAAGCCAGTTTGGCTCAGTGGTAGAGCATCAGTCTGCGGACTGAAAGGTCCAGGGTTCGATTTCAGTCAAGGGTATGTACCTTGGTTGCGGGCACCTCCCCAGTGGAGGGTGTGCAAGAGGCAGCTGGTCGATGTTTCTCTCTCATCGACGTTTCTAGCTCTCTATCTCTCTCTCTTTCTCTCTGTAAAAAATCAATAAAATGTATTTAAAAAAAAAAAAAAAGAACAAATTGAGCCGAGACTGGTTTGGCTCAGTGGATAGAGTGTCGGTCTGCGGACTGAAAGGTCCCGGGTTCGATTCATTGGTTGCAGACACATCCCCAGTAGGGGATGTGCAAGAGGCAGCTGATGGATGATTCTCTCTCATCGATGTTTCTAACTCTCATCCTTCTCTCTTCCTCTCTGTAAAAAATCAATAAAATATATATTTTTAAAAACACACAAAAAAACTTGTGCACTTACTTTAAAAAAAAAACAAAGAACAAATTGAGTAACCTTAATCTGATTGAGTGACAAAAATAAATTCCTCCAGATTACAAAATAATCTTGCCAGCAAAACATACTCAGATGTTTCACAAATCCTCTTGTAGTCTGACAAGTTCCAATTCAATCAAGGTCGATGAGAACCCATTCCAAGGACATAAAGGATTGGGAGGGCCCAGCTGGCGTGGCTCAGGGGTGGAGCGTCAACCTATGAATGGTTCTATTCCTGGTCAGGGCACAAGCATGATTGCCAGTGGGGGGCGTGCAGGAGGCAGCCGATCGATGATTCTCTCCCATCACTGATGTTTCTTTTTAAACTCCAATTCTTTTTTTTTTTTTTAACATATATTTTATTGATTTTTTACATAGAGGAAGTAATAGAGTTAGAAACATCGATCAGCTGCCTCCTGCACACTCCCCACTGGGGATATGCCCACAACCAAGGTACATGCCCATGACCAGAATCGAAACTGGGACCCTTCAGTCCATAGGCTGACGCTCTATCCACTAGCCAACCCCGGTTAGGGCTCCCACCACCAATGTTTCTATCTCGCTCTCTCGCTTCCTCTCTGTAATCAATAAAAATATATTAAAAGGAGAACTTGAGAGGAATGCATTCTGAGGTGGAGGGTAGAGTGGGAAATAACCGACTGAAAGAACTCCTTGTTGGCAGGTCAATTTTCCATACTTTTTTGCAAGGGCATCTCTACGGCAGGAAAGAGATTGAAAGAACTCGGGCATTGAGTTCAGCCTGGCCTTCCTGCTGAAACAGCGTCATTTATTCATTCCAGCACACACCTGATGCTTTTCATGGGAACTAGTGACAAATGCAATCTCCCAGCTCAGTGGGTGTAACCTCCATCAACACAGGACTTCCTGCATTTCATATAAAAGCACCCTCAAACAACTGGCCTCCAACACAACCTGAGCAAACAGATGGTGGCAAAGGAGAGGTGATGGCTGACATGCCCAGGGTGTGCAAGGGTGAAACCTGCTTGGAAAATAAACAGCTGCTTTTCCAAAGACACAGGCATACAGACCCTATTTTATAAACACCGTGGTAAGGAACTGTGGATGACAAGACTAACTGGTAAGTCCCTACATGTCCTTATTACCCAATAAGGCAGCGATGTCCTCGATGTGGGACTTCCTCAGAATCTTGGCTTCTGTGCTTTTCACCCTCACCCTGCAGGGAGAGAAATGACTGTTATATACTACCTGCTACCCACCAAGGCCATTGGAGACATTTTCAAGCATGTTTTCTTCAGATTACAAAAGAATTAGGCTTGTTTTCTTCTCAGCTTTTCATTTAAACCAAGTTACAGCCAACTAGGAACCCATGTGCTTGAGGTCTGAGTCAGCAAGGACCCTAGTGAATTTTTTTTTTTCCCTAGTGAATGTTTTATGTGGTATTTTCCCCCCTTTTAAAGAGACAGAAAAGGTTGGCTGGATTTAAGAGTACAAATGAATTCAAACTGTGACTTTTATAAGGCAAATCCTACTTTCAACTGCACAAATAATTCCTTCAATTCAATTTTCAGAGAATAATGTCACTAATAGATGTTTACAGCCCAGCAGGCGTGTTCTAGTCTAAAAGGATATGCTTTCCTTTCAAATTCCAGTATTCAATTACCTCCCCAGCCGCTGGGAAAGTGTAAGCTGGGGACTAAACAAGCTTAGGAGGAGGCTCTGAAGAAAGAGGGGTGGGGAGATGCAAAGGAAGCCCACTGGGTTTTAATTCTCTATTTAGAATTGGGAATTCTTCCATCAGACACACAATGCCAGTCCTACTTGATCTGAGTATTTTTATCTTCACTCTAGATAATCTTATGTCCTAACATTCCAGGTAATCAGAACCGTCTTGTGCTGCCAGAATCATGGGTGTGCCTTCCGAGTTCTAAATAATAGTGTATTAGAGGGATTGACTCAAAATCAAGTATTTCAAAACTAATGAGTCTATTACACAAATTTCTGGAGGGGAGAGGGAGACACAAATAAACCAGTGGGCAGAAAATACCCCTATTTGAACACCAATGATGAGAGTTTACCCTAGTGTAATTTTATATTTATTCCATTTTTGTACTGGTCTCCCTGAAGATCACACACTGCCTTGTGTAGATCTTCAATTTCCAAACTGACATAAAATTAAAATCAGCTACTTCTTAAGATTATGATGAGCACTAATCAGTTACAATAACTGAAGTTATACTAACTGAAAAATTAATTTAATAAGCCTTTAGGCATGGACTTCACTATTTTGGTGGGGGCATGGTAATGAGAAATCCCATCCTATCCTATATAATAAAAGGCTAATATTGCAAATAGACCGTGAACAGTGGAACAAGATCGCTATGATGTGTGCTGACCACCAGGGGGCATGTGTGGAACATGGAGTGTGTTGGCTGCGGTGGGATGGTGGAGGTGAGCAGGGGGGTGCTAGACCAAAGCAGGGTGCCAGTGGCTTTCATCGGGGCAAGCCTCTGATGGTTACTGAAGACTCTTTGCTCCCACATGACATGGTCCTGTCCAGCACTTGTACCCACTACCGGTGCCTCAGTGGGTACAAGCGGTGGCTGCCAGCCCTGACTGCCCCCCAGGGCTTCTCTACGCCCCCCTGTTCCTGAGGGGCAACTGAGGCCGGCAGCTGCAGATCATACCCACTGACCCACTGATGGCACCAGCCCCACTTGCACCCACTGCGGGTGCTGGCCCCAATCGCTCCATGCTGTCAGTGGAGTGGTAGTGACAGGAAAGGCCAGGTGTGGGGGGGCAGAGGATGGCCAAGACCTGCCCCTGTGCCCACCGCAGTCTTGCAGCCCACAGTTCAAGGTGTACAAATTCGTGCACTAGGCCCCTAGTAAGGAAATAAAATCTTGAAAAAACTGTCACACTTAACTTTTTGTCTAAGGAGAGTATTTGAACATTTAGAAAAAATCCCTTTTTTTTCTTAGTTGTTGACATCTCGGTTCTGGTCAAAACCTACGTTTAAAAAAAAAAAATCCTTGTTATTAAGACACAACAAGCAACTGACACAGAGTAAGAAGCAGTGAAAACAGGTACAAATGTAGCAGGTAATTTCTTGCACTTTTAACTTTTTACTATGTTTTTCCTTTTGCTTACACAACCCCAACCATACTAATTTCCTTCCTGTTTTATTAACATAATAGTCCCATTTCTTCACTAGGATCTTTTTTTTTGTCTAAAGTTTTGAACATGTCTCCTTTTTCCCCAATTGACACCCCCTCACGCATTCCCACACCAGGCAAGCCCCCACCACCTGTGGTCTGTATCCACTGGTCATGCTAATATGCATGCATACACTGCACCAGGATCTTAGCAGCTGTTCCTTCTGCTAGAATTCTTGCCCACATACTGGCTTGGCTAGAGTTCAGTTTTTGTTCTAACCTCTCCTTGATGATCCTAGTTTCCCCACTCTCCCATTTACTAAAACAATCCACCACAATCCCCTTACTTGTTCTATTTTTCTTTTTCCAAAACATAGTTACATATCCATCTTTTTGTTTCTATTATGGATTTTTTTCTTATTGATTAAAGTATTACGTGTGTGTGTCCTTTTTCCGATTGACCCCTACCAACACCACTCCCACCCCCCAGGACAAACCCTTACCCCCCAGTGTCTTTTCCTTTAGTTATGCTAATACGCATGCATACAAGTCCTTTGGTTGATCTTTTACCACCTCCCCTTCCCCTGCCTTCCCTCTGAGGTTGAGGGTCTGATCAGTGTTTGCCTCTGGACCTATTTTTGTTCATCAGTTTATGTTGTAGCAGTATAAACATAGAACTTCGAAGATATTCTGTCTAATCTTCCTGATATTGAAGTGGGAAAACAGGCACAAGAGGTCGGTGGCAGACCCTGACTAGGATGAGTTTCTACATTGGGTTTGATTCTCTTCCTCAGCTTTGGCTGGAAAGTCTCCCCAGATCCTCTCATTATTTACTATCACAGGGCTCCCTGCCAGAAATTTCCTTGAGTTACTGCCATAGATGCCTTTTAGAGCTGTTATTTATTTTTTTTTTTTCAGTGTGAAAAAACACCACATTTCCAGCAGCTTAACCTTGTAAGTACTCCACCAAAATCCCATTAAATGGGGAATGAGATCTGGTGCCAACAGAAACAGCAGCCAACTGTTCAGGCTCAATTATTCCACTGAAGCAACTCCTAAGTCCCTCTTGATAAATATTTTACTTGTCACCCAAAAGTCATTTCTATTCCTGAAATTAGAAAATAATGCTGTCACCTTTGCAGGCCATAATCGCTCTTTCCATCTGCACAGGACATACTTGGCGTCCGTCATGATTTGGGCTCATGGGGCAAGAGGTCAAGATTAGACACGAAGTGCCTGAAGGTCCGGTGCACAGGGCCCTGCAACAAAATTTTCAAGGCGGTTTCCCACGTGTCTTGCTGGTGATTTTTACGCCAACCCAACCCTTCAGGCCCACTTTATGGGGGCTTAGCCTCATGTGCAGCCCTGCACGTTACTGCACAGAGATACTTGATACCAAAACGAGATGACTGGCCCTGGAACCCAGGAGAGCACCTGTTGTTTATTTTCATAAATAAACTAGCCAAACTCCCACCCCAAAGGCTGTGTCTAGATTGTTTTTTAAAGGGCTCCTAAGAAAATCACCTCTATGTTGAAGGCTGCCTCGGGACTTCAGCAGGGGAAGCACTTTAAACAAAATCCATAACCCTCCCCCATTTAGGGCGCAGAGCAAAAAAAATAAAATCGGAGGGAAAGGCCTGCTCTATTCGCCGCCATGTCCCTGAAGGATGGGACAGCTGCAGACGCTCCTTCCATCAATGGGAAAGCTGGCTGGGCTGTCAGCACAAACGGAAAGGGGGCAAGGGGGCATCGTCTGTGCAAAGGAGGGGTTCACCACAGCAGCGAGGGGAGGCCAGACGGCAAAGGCGGGGGTTCAGCGGAGAAGGAGCTTAAGGCAGCAGAAAAGCGGTTTGCACAGCAGAAGGAATTCAGGCAGTAAAGGAGTGGGTCGAGCAGCAGAGGAGGGGTACAAGCGACAGAGGAAGGGACTTGGGGGCAGCCACGGAAGGGCTGCAGGCAGCAGAGTGGGGGGGGTGCCGGTCAGCAGAGAGGGGGGCTCACGCAGCAGGAGTTCAGGCAGCAGGGGAGGTCCGGCTGCAGAAGGGGAGGGGAGGGCAATCGGGGAGGTTAGTCGTGAACAGAGGAGCAGCTCAGGTAGCAGGGGAAGGGGGTTCCCGCGGCAGCGCGGGGTCAACGCCCCGAGAAACCTCTTTCGGGGTTCGCTCCTTCCCCACCAGGCACGGCCGCCTCAATCCCCGGTCCCTGCCGATCCGAAAGGTACAGCCCGACGGGGGCTCACCGGACCCCTGGCCTCGCGAGCGCGGCGTCTCCAAGCCCGGCGTGGGGAGCTAGAAGGCCGCGGCGGCCCAACGGCGGTCGCACCCGCGCCGCCCAAGCCGCCGCCGCGGCCGCGGCCCACGCCTGCGCTCACCACCTCCGCACACCGCGCCGCCGCCGCCGCCGCCGCCGTCTTGCCCACATACTGGCTTGCGTTTCCCCGCCAACGGACCAATGACCCGCGTGCACCCGCGCCTTTGCCCCGCCCCTTCCGCCGGGCCGCTGGCGAGGCTGGTTGACTGACAGGTGGGCGCGGGGCTGGCGGGCGCGGAGTAAGTGAGTGACGGGCGCGGGTGGGCAGGAATGCACGGGACTGACTTGGCGGGCGGGCGGTCTCCATCTTCCCGGCCACTTCTCCGCCACAGTTTGTAAGGGGTTTGGGCCTCCAAGATTTTTTGTAAACCCGCCTTGGGGCGCCCGTAGCCTCCTGAGGGAACCTTCCAGAATCTGGATATAAGTACAATCAATGGACACAAAACTCTGGGGAGGGAGGGTATGGATGGGAGGGGGGGTAATGTTAAAGTATGTACAGATAATAATTTAATAAAAAATAAAAAAGATTAAAAAAAATAATCTGGGAGAGCCTTATTCCTGAAGATCCTCTGCTGAAACAGTTCATGTTCAGCACCGACCCCCACCTCCCAGCCCCTACCCCCGCGCACACCCACCCAGGGGGCCGCGCATGTTGCAAATAACCTGCTTACTCAGTCCAGTGCCTGGGGAAGGAGGCTCCTGGAAGGCCCGCGCTCTGCAGTCCGTCCAAAGGGCCCCCGCCTCTCTCTCTATGATGATGGTGTTGTTGTTTCTTCTTTCTTTTTTTAAATATATTTTATTGATTTTGTACAGAGAGGAAGGGAGAGAGATAGAGAGTTAGAAACATCGATGGGAGAGAGTCATCAATTAGCTGCCTCCTGCACATCCCCTACTGGGGATATGCCCGCAACCAAGGTACATGCCTTTGCCCGGAATTGAACCCGGGACCCTTCAGTCCCCAAGCCGACGCTCTATCCATTGAGCCAAACCAGTTTCAGCTGATGTTGGTGTTTTTTTCAATTGAAGTAATGTCTTAGAACACGATAATCTCCCCTTGTCCGTGCCCCTCCTCACCCTTGGCATCTTGGCCAAGACCCCCCCCACTGAGGCCTGAAGCCGTGGGAGTGCCCAGCCCTCTACACAGATATCCTACCCCCCAACCCCGTGCGGGGGGTGGGGGTGGGGTTTGAGGTGTGCAGACCCTGTACCACGATTCCTATACCTTTATCCCCACCCCCAGCCCTTAAGGGAATCGAACCAGTGCGCTCGCCAGCGCTCTAACCATGGAGCCACGCTGGCCAGGGCTCCTTCCTACCTTTTGGCTCCACCTTTGGCCCTTTAAATCTGTGGATTCAACAACCGGGGTTGGGACTGAAGCGGACCAAAACTTGCCACCTGAAGCTGCCTTTTGGGCTATTAATTTGAAGCTGGTTAAGAAACAAGTCTCAGACCCTCCCACTTCCTGCCCCAGAGATTTCAGAGGCAAAGACCAGCTCCAGGAGGGAAATCTTAGGATGTTGCCTTAGCAGCCTAATTTGCATTGACTATGTTGGGTGGGAAGGTGTCAAATGGGGACCTGTTTGCTACCCTCTGTTCCATAGTTTCTGGGCTGCTTAGTAAGAATTATCTACCTTGCTAAAACCGGTTTGGCTCAGTGGATAGAGCATCAGCCAGCCGACTGAAAGGTCCCAGGTTTGATTCAGGTCAAGGACATGAACCTTGGTTGCGGGCACATCCCCAGTAGGGGATGTGCAAGAGGCAGCTGATCGATTCCTCTCTATTCCTCTCTCTTCCTCTCTAAAAAAATCAATAAAATATATTTTTTTTTAAAAAGAATTATGTACCTTATGTTCTGCTCTTCCTCAGTTACTTCTAAAATCTAATTCCCTTTCCCCCCCAACTTTTTCTCCTTTGTCCAAAATATCACATACCCAATGCTGCCTCACTGCCTGGAATTTTCATGCTTATGTGAATTCCCCACATGTGTGTATTAAAATTTAATTTTCTCTGCCCCTGTTAATTTGATTTCTATAACAGCTGAAAGCATTAACATGGTGAGAGGAGAAATATTTTTGTCCTCATAGTTTGGGCAGGCTGGCTAGAAAAGAATAAAAAAACCTGCAGTGGGGAATGTGGAAATACTGGTTTCAATCTGCAGTTAGCTGAACTCGCCAGTGTGAAATCCGTGAAGGCCAAGTGTATTTATTGAAAAAAATCCATGAGTAAATGGACCTGTGCAATCCAACTGATGTTCAAGATGTGAGAATAAACAAGTAATCTTTTCTGTCAAAGAACAGTTTAGACCAAGCGTGTCAGACTTTCGGCTGGTGGGCAGCATGCAGAAGTGTGACCTGCTTGCTTTAGACAGCCACCATTTTGGACCCATAACTTGCATCTCCCCTAATGGCCACCATCTTTAAATGGCAAAGGCCAACCTCTCCCTTTGAATTAGCCAATCATGAAAGACTATGAGCCTGTGCTCCCATCAAGCATAAGGGGCAGGTTACCTTTGTAAGGATTAAAAAGCTGAGCCACGTGCCCCCTCTTGCAGAAGTGCAGACATTTGCCTTGCTGCCTGGCATGTCTTGAGTGTGTTTTGTGTTCCACCAGGATCCCTGAATTTGGGGGCTCACTTTATTCCTTACAAAGATCAGCAGTACATGAAGTTTAAATTATAAATTAGGTACAGTAAGATCATTCCAACTCACCCTCAGGTGGGAACGTATGCACAGGTGACTGGGGTCCCTCAGCCAGAGAACTGGACTTATACGGGTTTGCCCACAGTACTTAATTAAGATTGACCAAGCATAAACTAAACACATATTAAGATGACAAATATTGCCAAAACCGGTTTGGCTCAGCGGTAGAGTGTCGGTCTGCGGACTGAAAGGTCCCAGGTTTGATTCTGGCCAGAAGCATGTACATTGGTTGTGGGCACATCCCCAATAGGGGGTATGCAAGAGGCAGCTGGTTGATGTTTCTCTCTCATTGATGTTTCTAGCTCTCTATCTCTCTCCCTTCCTCTCTGTAAGAAAATCAATAAAATATACAGTGGTGCCTCGCATAAAGAACGCCTCGCACAGCGAACGCTGCACACAACGAACTTCATTTCATGATTCATACAACGAACTTCGTTTCACACAACGAAGTCGCCCGAGCTTCCACGACTGCTTCGCCCGAGCTTCCACGATCGCTGCCGATGTATTGCATCCTTCCGCGCAGGCACTGCAGGCAGTCGTTAGTCACTGCGCTTAACTTAAGCACGTATCCCGGCAATCGTTCTTCATTACGAATTAAATCACACACGTATCACGGCAGTCGTCCTTTTAAGTTAAACTCAATATTTTTTTTATATCATGGCTTCTAAAAAAAGCAGGAAGGTGATTTCTGTTGAAATGAAACAGGACAATGCTCAAAGGGAAGCGTCATCTGATAACGAGGAGCAACAATCAAACAATCAACCAATCCCAACTGCTGACATCAAGAACATCCTGGTCAAATGGAAAGCAGTTCAGGAGTTTACCAATGCCCACTATCCGGATTCAGCTGAAGCAAACAGGATCAACGATCTTTACTCCGATACTCTTGTCCGTTATTTCCGGCAGATGTTGGAGAAAAGAGAAAAACAAATGACTTTGGACAGGTTTTTCATGAAACCATCGGCCAAAAAGCAGAAAATGGATGAAGATGTGCAAGATTCGGTAGACTCTACTTAGTCTGTCTTAAAATTAAAAAAATGTGTGTGTTTTTTTTTTAAAAATTATGTTTTTAGATGTATCTAAATAAAAATAATAACAAAAAATTTATCTTTTTTTATGTCATCTTAGCATATTTTATGCTACAGAACGAATTATTTTTTTAACATGTATTGTTATGGGAAAACGCGTTTCACATAACAAATTTTTCGCATAACAAACTTGCTCCTGGAACGAATTAAGTTCGTTGTGTGAGGCACCACTGTATTTAAAAAAAAAAAAAAAGGAAACCAATGGGTCTTCAGTGTGTCTTATTGGGGGTCTCACAAGTGCTTTTTGCCTCGGTTTCCAACTTTCCAGATAAACACATGTTAGGGCGTTCACACAGTCGGGGCTCCGAGTCACTTTAAAACTTAAGTTTTACAAAATCGATTTAAGTCACACTGAGTGGAGTTACTTATACTAAGCCTAGAACACATTTCAAATAATTTCTTTTACTTAAACTAAAATCAGAATAAGAACAGAAATACAATTCACACTTAAACTATGAATCACTCATAAAAATAAATGCTTTCACTCCTATTTTAAATCACACAAACAATTATTCTCACACTGTTTGAAATCCTTAAAATATAAATCAAACATCACACTAGTATAACTATAACAAAGAGACTAGCAATGAAATGTTATAATGATAACGATAGGCTGTAATAAAAGTTAGGTGAGAGCCATTGTGGCTATTAAGTAAAATAAGAGTGACTTGAACACAATCCAACTGAGTCCCTCTGACAGCCAAGGAGGCGGCTAAGTGACCGGGTGGAGCGTGTGCAGAGCAACGTGATGCTTCACCTGGAGGGGATGGTGGGGATGGAGCAGGAGAAAATTCATCCTGCTGCTTAAACGGTGCACAATTTAAAACTTACGAATTGTTTATTTCTGGAATTTTCTATGTAATATTTTTAGACCGTACTTGTCCTTGGGTAACAAACCACTCATAAGGGGGGACTATTGTATATTAGTGTCAGGTGTACACCATAATGATGTAATACATGGATGTATTTTCTGTCACTTCTTGACATATTTCAATCCTGTGCTAATAAGGGCCCAGCATGGAAGTGTTATGTCAGGTGGAAAATGGAAATTGGTGAGTGGAGGTTCAGTTTACATCTTTTTGGGGTTTAGGGACTTTCAGGTCCTAATGTGGCCCCCAGGGCTGCATTGTGGGGTGAGTGGGAAGGAGGGAAGGAGCTGTATCCCAGGGCCTGAGCCCTAAGGCCTTTGCCCGCCCACCATCCTCCTGCGGTGGCACACCTGCCCCTTGCTTTTCGAATTTCTGGTGTTAAACCTGGTTTAAAGGGGACTGTCTTCATCACATATAAAGCTCCCTCAGGGCTTTGGCTGCTGATTGGATTATAGTCAGTGTTAACAAGGTCGGGCATGGTCAAGGTTTCTGGTGTGGTCCCCTTATCACCGAATTAGGTACTTGAATGGGTGAGTCTCAGTTCAGAGGCTATTTTGATGTTCCATTTCATTCATTTTAGAATATAGATCCAGTTCTGGTTCAGGCTGGCTCACTAGGTGTGCATGGATGAGTAGGTTTTAATCTTTGATTCAGTTCATGGTTCAATAACAGATTTATACATTTTCACCCACCATCAAATTAACAAAGAGGAAAGGAATAATCACAGCTAGCCCTAACACAGGGTTAGGTGGGCCTTTGTAACACAGGGCAATGTGAATTGGTAACTTTTTGAAAAGCAACTTATCTGTCAAATGCCTGTAAAATGTTTCAGATTCACCGAAACCAGTTTGGCTCAGTGGATATAGTGTCAGCTTGGGGACTGAAAGGTCCTGGGTTCGAATCCGGTCAAGGGCGTTTATCTTGGTTGTGGGCACATCCCCAGTAGGGGTTGTGCAAGAGGCAGCTGATTGATGATTTTCTCTCATCGATGTTTCTAACTATCTCTCTCTTCCTCTCTGTATAAAATCAATAAAATATATTTTTTAAAAATTAAATAAAATGTTTCAGACTTTCCAGCCTTGCCATTTCCACTTCCAGTGATTTATAAGGAGACAAACATGCCCAAAAATGTGTAGGCAGCAGGTTTTCTGCACATGATTTACATTGTGTAAAAAATCAGAAGTCACCTGAACATCCAACAATAGAGGTGTGCTAAAGGCTCCAATGGCTCACTTTTCTTCCCTTGGGTGTGGATAGAACCTGTGATGTGCTGGGGATTGCACTCCTGATTATATGATACTAGAGGCCTGGTACACAGATTTGTGTGTTGGTGAGGTCCCTAAGCCTGGCCTGCAGGGATCAGGTCAAAACCAGCTCTCCAACATCCCCCAAGAGATCCCGGGTTTCAGAGGGCACAGGGATCCCACTGGTGCATGATTGGTGCCAGGGAGGGAATATGGGAGGGCTCTAAGGCGTGTCTGGCCCATCTTGTCCAATCCCCGGTTAGCTGGACCCCAGCAACAAGCTAACCTGATTGGAGCATCTGCCCCCTATTGGTCAGTGCACATCATAGCAACTGGTCGAACAGTCAAATGAACAGACACAACATATTAGGCTTTTATTATATAGGATTACATAGCAAAGGCAAAGGGACTTTGCAGATGGAATTAAAGTCCCTGATGAATGCACCTTTAGTTAATCAAAAGTGGGTTTGGCCTAATCAGGGGAACCCACCTGGGGAAAGAAATAGATTTACAAGTCTAAGAAGCCTGCAGAACCCCAAACAAAAGGAATCCAAGGAGGACCACACCAAGACACATCATAATTAAAATTCCAAGATCAAAAGACAGAGAGAGAATATTAAAAGCAGCAAGAGAAAAGCAGGTAGTTACCTATAAAGGAGCATCCATATGATTGTCAGCTGATTTCTCAACAGAAACCATGCAGGCCAGACAGGAATGGCAAGAAATATTCAAGGTGATGAATAGCAAGAACCTACAGCCAAAAATACTCTCCCCAGCAAAGCTATCACTCAGAATCAAAGGCCAGATAAAGAGCTTCACAAATAAAAAAGAGCTTATGGAGTTCATCACCACCAAACCAGAATTATATGAATTGCTGAAGGGGGTTATTTAGGAAGAGGAAGAAGATAAAGATAAAAATTATGAACAACAAATATGTAACTATCAACAAGTGAATCTAAAAACGAAGGAAATTAAAAAAAAATCTGATGAACAATATTAACTGGTGAATGTAATAGAATCAGAGGTATGGAAGGGGAGTGGACTGACGATTCTCAGGGAAAAGGGGAGTGGGAGGTGCGGGAAGAGACTGAACAAAAACTGTGCACCTATGGATGAGGACAATAGGGGGTGGGGAAAAGGCAGAGGGTGGGGTGGGAACCTGGTGGAGGGGAGCAATTGAGGGCGGTGGGGAAGAGGAACACATTTGTAATAATCTGAACAATAAAGATTTATTTTAAAAAAATGAACAGACAAATGAAACATGGTCCCATCCACATAAAGAAATATTATTTAACCCTGAAAAGGAAGGACATTCTGACACCTGCTACAACATGGGCGAACCTTGAAGACACTATGCTCGGTGAAATAAGCCAGACACGGAAAGATAAACACTGTGTGATTCCACACACAGGAGGTCCCTAAATGTCCCGACCCTCGGGACAACAACAGGGGTATGCAGGAACCACCTAAGAGAATGAAACAAACAAGGAACGTGGAAGAATGGAGGCAAGACAAGGTTCTGATCAAGCCTCAACTTTATTCTTTGAAATGGCTATATATACACAGCAGAAACAAAGGGGAGCAGGGTTGCCTATGCAGAGGGGTCTTTGGCAGTGTACAATTGGTTTAGGCACTGAGTGGCAAGGTGGTAAGGTATCTGGCAACACAGGATTGGCTAACTGCCAGGGCGGCGTAACATTCCAAGGTGTAACATTCCAAGGCTGGGCTATCTATGGGGGAGGATCAGGAAGGGGAAGTTGCAATGTTAAGCGGCAGGTTAATCTTATCTTCTGGCCAAACCCTCAGGGCACCACATAACTTCTGCTAGAAGGAACTTAATTCTATTTTCTTAAGACTGAGTTGCTTGTCCCAACTCTGATGGCTCCCAACACCTAAAGGAGTCAGATTCATAGAGATAGGAAGTAGCTGGTAGGAACTGAAAGATGAGACAGCACCAAAAACCAGGACTACAGGCTTTTTTAGAGGGAAGGACCCCTGCCGGGCTGCCCCCGTAAGGGGGGTAGCAACACATGTAGAGGGGAACACGCCTTTTAGGGAACACGCCTTTTGAGGGGAGGAACGGGAAGGGAGGGGGCTTAGGGTACTCAGCATGTGCTAATTGGTGGTTTCATATGAGGCACATGATTAGGCACTTAGATGCTTGGGAATCAGGGGCTTAGGATATTGGGCAGGTGCTGATTGGTGGTTTCATATAAGGCACATGATTAGGCACTTAGGGACTTAGGAATGGGGGGCTTAGGGTATTGGGCAGGTGCTGATTGGTGGTTCAGTGTACAGTCCATATAAGGCGCCCGGTTAGGTGCTCAGGAATGTCTGGGCTGCAGGTGCAGGTTACGTCATACTCCGTCCATCAGTTGGGGAAGGAGGATCTATCAGGAACCAGGGACTGAGGGAGGGGAAGGGGGATTCATGTTTAATGAGGATGGAGTTTTAGTTTGAAAAGATGAGGAAGTTCTGGAGACTGATGGTGGTGACAGCTGCATAACAATGTGAATGTGCTTAATTCCACTGAACAGCACACTTCAAAATGGTAACAAATGGTTAAGTTTTTACGTTGTACTTATTTTGACACATTAAAAATTGTTTTACACCCCATTCATACAAGCAAACGTTTCGCATACCATGTGCGATGTTTCCCAAGGTGTTCACCGTTCAGATCAGAGAGTGACAGACAGCCTGCCAGGACTGTGACCCCACCAGGAACACCCCCTCTCCTCCCTCCCCCCTTCCCCCCCCCTCCCTTTCCAAATTGTTTTCCTATCTCTGTCCTCCCCAACCAGAAAAGGGCAAGCCTTGCGGAGTCTCTTCAGCGGAGGCAAGGATCAGGCCCATTGAGTTTCCGTCCTGTTTGCCTTTGATTTTTTAAAGCAAGCCTTTCATTTCAACTATTAGGCATTTCAGGGCGAGCTACACAACGCCATCTGCATTTCAAAAAAGCGCCTCACAGGGATTTATTTTCTTCCTTTCCTTCCTTCCCCCAGACTGAGGGTAATCTACAACCATCTTTTATTTGTTTTCTTCAAGGTCCTCTGTCATATTACCTCACATTGTTCCCGGGCATAAATTTCCTCTTTGTCTGAAACGCTTACACATGGACACAGCAGACAACCCCCACACAACCACCCCTCCCAGTCCCCCACCAGCATACAGGCCAGCACCTGTCCCCCCTCCCCCACCTCACCAACCCCTCTCTTCCCCTCCCTCCCCCTGCATCAAGAACTTGAATTTCTCAGGGTCACTATAACCCTGTTCCGGTTTCACCTAAAACACACTGGGTGGAAGTAAGGATTTGGCTTTGTTAAGTCCCCGAGAACCCGGGCACCCACGCCAGAGCACTGAGGGTATACGCTCCCAGTCCAGCTTTTTCCTGCACACTGGACCCCAGACAGGACAAATCACCTGGACCTTAATCCTACTGACCAACACCTTCATCCCACCCTGATTGATGATTCTCTCTCATCGATGTTTCTAACTATCTCAGCTCAGCAGTTTGGATTTGAAATGAATTCCTATCTCATTCTTACAGAGGGGCAGTTTTTAAAATTGTGGTAAAATACACGTATTATAAAATTGACTATTTTAACTAGGTATTTCTTTTGATCATCACCAGAGGATATGTTTTTATTTATTTTTGTTTGTTTGTTTTTAGAGAGAAAGGGAAAGAGAGAGAAACATTGATGTGAAAGAGAAGCATTGATTGTCCCTAGACGCCTGTATACCCACTGGGAATCGAACCAACCATTTGGTGTACAGGACGCCAATCATCTGAGCCACCTGACCAGGGCCCATCTTAACCATTTTTAAAATATATATTTACTGATTTCAGAAAGGAAGGGAGAGAGAGATAAAAACATCAGTGATGAAAGAGAATCATTGATCGGCTGCCTCCTGCACGTCCAAAACTGGGGATCAAGCCCAAAACGTGGTCATGTGCCCCAACCCAGAATCAAACTGGTGACCTCTTGGTTCATGGGTCAATGCTCAATCACTGAGCCATACCAGCCAGGCCATCTTAACCATTTTTCAGGGCACAGCTCAGTGGTATTAAGTACATTCACATTGTTGTGCAGCCATGTCCACCATCATCTCTAGGACTTCCTCATCATCCCAAACTAAACTCTGACCCATTAAACACTGACTCCCCTTCCCACCCCCAGATGTAGGATAGTTTTGAAAGTTGAGTTATACTTTCTGTGTTCTCCCATGTCTGTCATATGGACAGAGCAGTCCCATCACAGATTTGGGTAAGAAATTTCTCTTATTTATTTGTTTATTTATTTAGCTCAGTGGATAGAGCATTGGCCTGCGGACTGAAAGGTCCCCGGTTTGATTCCTGTCAAGGGCATGTACCTTGGTTACGGGCACATCCCCAGTAGGGGGTGTGCAAGAGGCAGCTGATCAATGATTCTCTCTCATCGATGTTTCTAACTCTATCCCTCTCTCTTCCTCTCTGTAGAAAAAAAAAAAATCAGTAAAATATATTTTTAAAAAATAGCATGTGCCGCCAAAATGGGTTTGGCTCAGTGGTAGAGCATCGGTCTGTGGACTGAAAGGTCCCGGGTTCGATTCCGGTCAGGGGCATGTACGTTGGTTGCGGGCACATCCCCGGTGGGGGGTGTGCAAGAGGCAGCTGGTCGATGTTTCTCTCTCATCAACGTTTCTAACTCTCTCTTTCTCTCCCTTCCTCTCTGTAAAAAAATCAATAAAATATATTTAAAAAAATAATAAATAAATAAATAGCATGTATCTGGGCTTTAAAAAAAAAAAAAAGATAAATAAATACCCCACAGTACACTGTGTTTCTGTAAACTCTTCCCCTGCGTGAGAGACAGACATCCTGTGTCTGTTAGAATGAAGGAGAGTGCTAATATTCCACGGCATAAGCAAAAGTTTCAGAAGGATTGGGAAAACATGGACACAATGGATCCCATAGGTTCCCCAGGCTGGAGTGAGGCCACCGCTGTGCCCGGGGGGAAGGGAGGTGGTGCAGTGGCTTAAAATAAAGTTCCCAATAAGTGGCAGAACCCCAGGGGCCCTAGGGCCCCATGGCTGCCGCATACCCCTGTTCATTTGGGGGCGCCTGGGAATTGCAAAGCAATGGGCCTGTGGGGGCTCCTAAAAGAGACTGTCCCATTGTCTCCCTCAGCCAGGGAACAGGCAGCCACTCCATGCTGCTCCCCCAAAGATGGAAGGCCCACGGGTCCCCAGGCCAGGGCAGGACGGTAACCTCGAAATCCAAAAACGAAACACATGGAGACTAAACAGCACACTATTAAACAAGGACTGGGTTACCAGAGAAATCAAGGAAGAAATTAAAAACATCCTGGAAACAAATGACAATGAAAACACAACAATCCAAAATCTATGGGACACAGCAAAAGCAGTCTTGAGAGGGAAGTTCATATCCTTACAAGCCTATTGCAAAAAACTAGAAAAAAGGGTAACAGATGATCTAACTCTACAACTCAAAGAGTTAGAAAAGGAGCAACAAGAAAAGCCCAGTGTAAGCAGAAGGAAGGAAATAACAAAAATCAGAGCACAGATAAACGACATAGAGACCAAAAAAACAATACATAAGATCAACAAAACCAAGAGCTGGTTCTTTGAAAGAATAAACAAGATAGATGAACCTCTAGCCAGGCTAACTAAGAAACAAAGAGAGAGGACCCAAATAAACAAAATCAGAAATGAAAGAGGTGAAATAACAACAGACCCCAACGAAATACAACGGATTGTTACAAAATACTATGAACAACTCTATTCCAACAAACTGAACAACCTGGAGGAAATGGACATATTCCTAGAAAAATACAAACTTCCAAAACTCGATCAGGAAGAATCTAAAAATCTCAATAGACCAGTGACTTGGGAAGAAATTGAAACAGTCATCAGAAAGCTTCCAGCAAACAAAAGCCCAGGGCCAGATGGCTTCACAGGAGAGTTTTACCAAACATTCAAGGAAGAACTAAAACCTATCCTCCTCAGACTTTTCCAAAAAATTCAAGAGGAAGGAACACTTCCAAACTCCTTCTATGAAGCCAGCATCACCCTAATACCAAAACCAGATAAAGACAACTCAATGAAAGAGAATTACAGGCCAATATCCCTCATGAACATAGATGCCAAAATCCTCAACAAAATCCTAGCAAATCGGCTCCAGCAGAGCATCACAAAGATCATACACCATGACCAAGTAGGATTTATTCCAGGAATGCAAGGATGGTACAATATCCGCAAATCAATAAACGTGATACATCACATAAACAAATTGAAAGATAAAAATCATATAGTCATATCAATTGATGCAGAAAAAGCATTCGATAAAATCCAACACCCTTTCCTGATAAAAACTCTTAACAAGGTGGGAGTACAAGGATCATACCTCAACATAATAAAAGCTATATATGATAAACCCACAGCCAACATTATACTCAATGGGCAAAAACTAAAACCATTCCCTCTAAGAACAGGAACAAGACAGGGATGCCCACTTTCGCCACTCCTGTTTGACATAGTACTGGAAGTACTAGCCATTGCAATTAGACAAGAGGAGGAAATAAAAGGCATCCAAATTGGAAAAGAAGAAGTAAAGTTATCCTTATTTGCAGATGACATGATATTGTACATAAAGAACCCAAAAGACTCCATTAAGAAACTAATTGACTTAATAAATGAATTTAGCAATGTAGCAGGTTACAAAATTAACGCCAAGAAATCCATGGCATTTCTATACACCAACAGTGAAACTACAGAAACAGAGACTAAAAAAGCAATTCCATTTACCATCGCACCAAAAAAATTAAGATACCTAGGAATAAATTTAACTAAGGAAGTAAAGGATCTATATGCAGAAAATTACACGACATTGAAAAAAGAGATAGAGGATGATGTAAGGAGATGGAAGAACATACCATGTTCATGGATTGGTAGAATCAACATCATCAAAATGTCCATACTTCCTAAAGCAATCTATAGGTTCAATGTACTCCCCATTAAAATACCAAGGGCATATTTCACTGACCTAGAAAGAACTCTCCAACAGTTCATTTGGAACAATAAAAGACCCCGAATAGCCACAGCAATCCTGAGAAAGAAGGGTAAAGTAGGAGGGATCTCAATACCGGACTTCAAACTGTATTACAAAGCCACTGTTCTCAAAACAGCCTGGTACTGGCACAAGAACAGATATATAGATCAATGGAATAGAATCGAGAACCCAGATATCAACCCAAATCAATATGCTCAATTAATATTTGACAAAGGAGGCACGAATATACAATGGAGTCAAGACAGTTTCTTCAATAAATGGTGTTGGGAAAATTGGGTAGACACATGCAAAAGAATGAAACTAGATCACCAACTTACACCATACACAAAAATAAACTCAAAATGGATACAGGACTTAAACATCAGACGGGAAACCATAAAAATACTAGAAGCATCCTCAGGCAGCAAAATCTCAGACGTATGCCAAAAGAACTTCTTCACTGATACTGCCCCTAGGGCAATGGAAGCTAAAGAGAAAATAAACAAATGGGACTACATCAAAATAAAAAGCTTTTTTACAGCAAAAGAAACCATCAACAAAACAACAAGAAAGCCCACGGTGTGGGAGAACATATTTGCAAATAACACCACTGATAAAGGTTTAATCTCTAACATCTACAGACAGCTGATACAACTAAATAAAAGGAAGATGAATGATCCTATTAAGAAATGGGCAAGGGACCTAAAAAGAATATTTTCAAAAGAAGACAGAAGGAAGGCCAAAAGGCACATGAAAACATGCTCAAAGTCACTAATTATACAAGAGATGCAAATCAAAACAACAATGCGGTACCATCTCACACCTGTCAGAATGGCCAACATCAACAAATCGACAAACGACAAGTGTTGGCGAGGTTGCGGAGAAAAAGGAACCCTCGTGCACTGCTGGTGGGAATGCAGACTGGTGCAACCACTGTGGAGAACAGTGTGGAGTTTCCTCAAAAAACTGAAAATGGAACTCCCATTTGACCCAGTAATCCCACTCCTAGGAATATATCCCAAGAAACTAGAAACACCAATCAGAAAGGATATATGCACCCCTATGTTCATAGCAGCACAATCTACAATAGCCAGAATTTGGAAACAGCCTAGGTGCCCGTCAGCAGATGATTGGATCCCAAAACTATGGTACATCTACACAATGGAATACTATGCTGCCATAAAGAAGAAGGAATTCTCATCATTTGCAGCAACCTGGATGGAATTGGAGAACATCATGCTGAGTGAAATAAGCCAATCAATGAAAGAGAAACACCACATGACCTCACTCATTTGTGGATAATAAAGAGCATTATAAACTGATGAACCAAAAGATAGATATAGAGACAGTAAAGCAACAAGCAGATTGTCAAATTACAGCGGGGAGGGGAGGAGGATCTGGGGGAGATAATAGATCAACCGAAGGACTTGTATACATGCATATAAGTACAACCAATGGACATAAAACTATGGGGAGGGAGGGGATATGGGGAAGGGAGGAAGGGGGGCAAAAAAAATCATTAAAATATGTAAAAATAAATAAATTAAAAAAAAAAGAAGAAAAGTCCTGCAACAGCATGAGCTACCGTAAAAAAAAAAAAAAAAAAAAAAAAAAAAAGAAATCCAAAAACGCTTTCCAGCTCGGAAAACAGTGCCAGTCCCCAGGATGAAGGGGATGAGTTGAAAGGAAGCTTTTAAGCTCTGTGCCTGCCTCCTGAAGCAAATGGCCCCTGGGAGGATAGGACTAGAATTCCAATGACCTTGACAAGTATCAGTGCACCACCTTGGCAGCAGGGACTCCTCTGCACAAAGAGAAGGCGGGCTCAGGGCTTGAATTGTGACCTCCAATTCTCCCGTGGGAGCCCCAGCCCCCAGGACCTTAGAATGTGACCTGATTTGGAAACAGTGTTATTTACTCAGATAAGGTCATACTGGAGCTGGGTAGCCCCTAATCCAATGTGATAGTGTCCCTGCTTAAATAATAATAAAAAAAAAAAGCCCTAGCTGGTTTGGCTAAGTGGATAGGGCGTCAGCCTTCGATTGAAGGATCCCAGGTTCAGTTCTAGCCAAGGACAAATGCTGAGTTGCAGCTTGATCCCCAGTGGGGGTTGTGCAGGAGGCAGTCAATCAATGATTCTCTCTTATCATTGATGTTTCTATCTCTCCCTCTCCCTTCCTCTCTGAAATCAATAAAATTATTTTTTTAAATTTTTATAAATATGTTTTATTGATTTTTTACAGAGAGGAAGAGAGAGGGATAGAGAGCTAGAAACGTTGATGAGAAAGAAACATCAACCAGCAGCCTCTTGCACACCCCCTACTGGGGATCTGTCTGCAACCCAGGTACATGCCCTTGACCGGAATCGAACCTAGGACCTTTAGTCCGCAGACCGATGCTCTACCACTGAGCCAAACCGGTTTCGGATATATATATATATTAATAATTATTTCCTTCTGAGATCAAGAAAAGGGCACACATTTTTAAAAAAATATATTTTACTGATTTTTTTTTTTACAGAGAGGAAGAGAGAGGGATAGAGAGTTAGAAACATTGATGAGCCGAAACCGGTTAGGCTCAGTGGATAGAACGGCCTGCGGACTGGGGGTCCCAGGTTCGGTTCCGGTCAAGGGCGTGTACCTTGGTTGCGGGCATGTCCCCGGTGCGGGGTGTGCAAGAGGCAGCTGATTGATATTTCTAACTCTCTGTCCCTCTCTCTTCCTCTCTGTAGAAAATCAATAAAATATATTTAAAAAAAGAAACATTGATGAAAGAAAAGAAAAGAAAAAGAAACATTGATGAAAGAGAATCATCGATCAACTAACTCTTGCACACCCCCTACTGGGGATGTGCCCGCAACCAAGGTACATGCCCTTGACCAGAATCGAACACAGGACCTTTCAGTCCGCAGGCCAACGCTCTATCCATTGAGCCAAACCGGTTTCTGCCACCTTTTTTTTTTTTTTTTTAATGTAAACAGCCAAACATTTGAGTATTTAAAAAAACAAACAAACAAAAAAAACACTCAAAACTGTTTTTTGTTTTTAGATTCTGGGAGCTGAGTTGTTTTCCCCCCCAGAGTATGATTCCTTTACTTAAAAGTTTAAAAGCAAGAAAAATAGACATTACAGAACATGTAGTATAACTGTGAATACCCACGTCCTGCATGGTTCAGGGTTTGAGCTCTGGAAGTGGGGCTGCATTCAAATCAAAGAGACGAGACAAGAAATAATAATTTGGAAATATTTGGGGACCAGGCGGGAGCCCAGCGGAAGAGGAAGGACTCCACTTGGGCCCCGGTCTCCCGCCCTTTTATTCACCTTCGGATACACCCATAGCCTTAGGCAGGCGATTTCCAGTACAGACTGACTATCTTATCGGTGAGGATTTACAAGGCTGTCTGTGGGGAAGTTGCTTCGGCTGTTCTTATCTGGACTAAACAGTGGGCGGACTGCCCTGACCTCTGCCAGAGCTCAGGGGTCACCAGCCTCTGGGTTCCTCTCCACACCTCTCTGCTAGTGAAGGCAATCGGCAGCTTCCACATATAACTTAATTTTTAAAGGTCATAAAATGAGTAAAACACACAAAACCCCAAAAACTGAATAATTTTTAGAAGACGGAACAGCCGGGTTATGGGTGACGGGGAATATGCGGGAGGTGCTGGTGGGTCCTGAGATCTCCCCCCAGGACCTGAGTCCAAACGAGCAGGATGAGTGACCCCACGAGTTCACGGAAGAACCCCCAGAAGCGGCCTGGACTGGGGCTCCTCCCTGAAACCCCACCCGTCTGACCATGACACACACCTGTGGCTCTGAGGGGTGGTCCTGCGCTGGCTGAGGACCCAAAGCCCCTCTCGCACCTGGGCACTAGCAGGCCAAGTGGCTGCTCGCCTCCCACCCCTCAGCCCCTCTCTAGCTGGGTTACGCCTGCACTGTCCTCAGTCGCCTGGCCTTGAGGGGCACCCCGTGTCCCCACAGGGAGAGGCACACCAGTCACAGTGCAGAATGCCCCTGGTGAGGAGGAGGCGGTCACCGGAGAGCCTGCAGTGGGAGAGCGGGGTGAGCAGGGGGTGTGGGCCCCGTTCCTCAAGTGCCCAGATGGCTTAGGGTCTGGCCGTGACGCCGTCAGCCGAAAGCCATCGCCCGCCTTGTCCAGAGGGTAAAGAGGAAAGTACCCCCCATTGTCTCTCCAAAGGGACGCACTAAATAGTGACAAAGACAGCCTTTCTGCAAGTGCTGTCAGCCCCCAATCTGCACAGCGGCCCTGGGACAGCAGAAAACTCACATGACAGGAGCATTGTGTGTCCATGCCTGGCCCACCAGAGGCCTCGGCCTCCTGCAGCCGTGACCAACGGGCTCCCCGGAGAGCGCTCAGCTGGCCTGCTGAGCCCCTGCCCCCCCCCCATGGCCCATTCCAGCCCCCCCAGGACTCCTTGGCACAGCTGGGACAGGGTCAGAGATGGGAAGGCAGGTTGGGGTGCTGAGAGTGACCCCACAGCGAGTGTCCGGGATCCAATGTGGAGGCCTCGGCCTTCCCCATTTGTCACACCACCAGCTTCAGGGGGTCCCCCCAGCAGGTCATTCCGCCCCACCCTCCAGACCTCAGCCCCTCTCCCCTCAGGGCCTCCCTCCAAGCAGCACCCGGATGGGGAAGGCTCTGTCTGCTTCCTGTGGGTTAGTGTGTGGACGGCAGCAGGCCCTCCGGGAGGGGCAAATAGGCAACATCAGTGCCCCAGAGGGGTCTGCCCACGCGAGAAGTCACAGTGAATGACCACGGCCCCGCCTAGCAGGACAGGGGCGGCTCCACAGACTCTGTCCCAGAAGAATCCACACAGGAAGAGGGCCGTGTAGTAACACACTGTCGAGTGATAACAGGTCACAAATCAACGAGCAAAAGCAAGAACAGATCAGCGCACATATGTGCCAGAACACACACGTGTGTTTGAGGTTTGGAGATGTGCCTCTTGGTGCCGGAGAGGATTCAGGGCGAGGATTCCGGGGTTTGTTTGGGTGCTGCTCTGTGTCTTCCACGTGTTCTGTGTGCCGTGTCCTGTCTCACAGCCAGCCAGAAGCTATTGGTCTCCAAAACCAGAGAAAAGGCCTTTGCGCTCAGGGGAATGCTCTGCTTTTGGATGCTGATGGTCACTTCCACTTGCCCATTGCATTTCTTCCCTGATAGCTGCATTTTTACCGACATGGCCCATTTTTCTACTGGGTCATTGGTCTTTGTTGACTAGTGGCAAATGTTTTTATATGAAGGATATTAATTATCCGAGCTTTTACACAATGCAGTTTTTAAAAAAACTTTTCAGAGGTCCAATCTGTGCAGGTTTTCTTTTAGTTTCTGAGATTTGAGAGTGTGTTTAGATAGGATTTCCTCACCTCAAGACTTAAAAAATATATTTATCTAGAATTTCTTCTAGGACTTTATGGGTCTATGAATGACACTAAAACATATGTACGTTTTTTTAATCCTCACCCGCGGATATGCTCACTGATTTTATGCGGTGTAAGTTTCATCTCAATGACAAAGTTACCGTCCTAATTTCCTTCTTTATATTGCAAAAGTCAGGCGAGGTCACCGTTCACCAAAGCAATCATAAAAGACAGTGGCCTGCAATGTGGAATGCACCGTTCAAAGTCTCCTTCAGAGAGCGAGGTCTGTGGGGACAATGTTGTTTTGTGCAACTCCCGAGGGAAGCAATGACAGCCAAGGAGGCCGGTCCTCCTGATAGGAACGTGCCTCCATCACATCCGTCCCCTGCTACAAAGCTTGCCGTGGCTCCCCAGTACCTTTGGGGTGAACCACACTTCTCCCTCCACTTCCCCCTGCTCCAGCCAGGCCTGCCGCCCGGAGGCTGCATCCCACTCCAGGGCCTTTGCACTTGCTGTTTCTTTTGCCCAGACGTTCATCTTCACCAAGAACATGGCTTCTTCTCTCCCTTCCGGTTTCAGCTCAAATGACATCTCTCCTCTGTCTCCCACCTGCTGCATGACCTCTGGCCTTCCTGTGTCTGCTCTGGACCCATGGCCTTTCTGTCCAAGGCTGTTTCTGCTCCGTCTCAGAACTTCTTCAGGAAAAGAATGGGATGGAACCATTTCAGGGGTGGGCAAAGGCTCACTGAGAAACGGAGGGGACATGGGTCATTAGGGCCCAGGGAGGGTCGGGCCTCCCCAGGCATCCCCGGGCAGAGCAGGGCAGCTTCCAAGGAGCAACATTGTACCTGCCACCTGCCTCCACGCCCCCCGGTGCCCCAGATGTATTGGACGGGGACCTGCGCTTTGCTTTGGGCTTCAGTGGGCGTTACACTTGTGTGAGGGTTTAATGCCCAACAGGAGGTCCGAAGAAAGGTTTTCTCCTAGAATCGGTCCCCTCATAAACCCCAAAAGAGGGGGAACAACCAATGGCCTCTCCATGGAGGATGGACACACACAACGTCCTTCCACACTGCAGAATGTTACTCAGCCAGGAGAAGGCGTGAAGCTCTGACACTTGTACAGCACGGATGGTACGTGAACACACGACAGTCAGTGAGAGAAGCCGGCACAAAAGGCCACGCAGTGGTTCCGTTTATGTGAGATGTCCAGGACAAGCTCATCCACAGGAGCAGGAAGTGGGCTCGTGGTTGCCGGGGCGGGAAAGGTGAGGTTCGACAGCTGTTGGGGACAGAGTTTCTTTTGAGGAGGCTGAAAACAGTCCAGAGTCGAGGGTATTGGTGGACACATAACTTTGTGAATACACTAAGACAAATGAATTGTACACTTTAAATGAACAAACTGTAAGGTATGCAAATAGTTCAAATTAAGCTGTTTAAAAACATGACGGTCCCTCTGGCCTATGTCAGTTTTCCTCCCCGATTTTGGAATTCCACACCCAGAAAAGCTGTAATTTCACACCCAAGGAAGCCTTGTCTGGAAGCCAAGAGAGTGAGCTTCCCATCTCCAGAGGCATGCCAGCAGTGAGCTTCCAGCCACGGGTGAGAAATGGCCTCTGACTCCCAGTCACAGTTCTGGAAATCCAGAAACTTTATATATATATATAATTTTAATTGATTTTTACAGAGAGGAAGGGAGATGGATAGAGAATTAGAAACATAGATGAGAGAGAAACATCAATCAGCTGCCTTCTACACACCTCCTACTGGGGATGTGCCCGCAACCAAGGGCTTCTTGACAAGAATCGAACCTGGGACCCTTCCGTCAGCAGATCGACGCTCTATCCACTGAGCCAAACCAATCAGGGCCAGAAACTTTTTAAAAACTGAAACACTGATTTGTGGTTCCACTTAGTTATGTGTGCATTCATTGGTTGATTCCTGTGTTGCCCTGACAGAGGACCAAACCCGCTTGGTGTATTGGGATGGCCCTCTAGCCAACTGAGCTCCCGAGCCAGGGCCAGAAACCTTTTTGCTGATAAAACATCCTGGTATCTCAGACTCTCCTGCCGGAGACGGCACCTTGTGGCCGGAGCCTCGGGACCTGTGTGCCCTCAGCCTCGCCAGAGCCCTGCACACACACGCACGCTCACACGCACCTGTATAGCTGTTTGGGGATTCCCCGCCTTCTTTTCTTCAAGTCCCGGGGCCTGTCATGGTCCTGGGCACTGGTGACGCTGCTGATTTCACGGCACTTTTATCATCGCCAGCGAGGCACACAGAGGCCCTCGGAGCCCTTTGCTCTGCGTCCTCTGTGTGGAAGCCTCTTCATCTCCTATTAACTTCAAAAGTCCCGGTCCTGCTCCGGCGGGGACAGAGAGACAATGGCCTTCTTCCCAGCCCGGGCTGGCGCTGTGCCCGCCAGTCTCTGTCTCTGGCCATGGCCCTCCCCAGCTCGCTGCCAGCCCAGAAGCAACAGTAGAGTCTCTGAGCCACCAGAAAGGGCCGCTGGACGGGAATGCCAGGCAGGCAGTGGGGTCTGGTCATCGGGGGTCTGGCATCCCTTCACGTGGCTGCAAACAGCACTCACCGAGCCCCATCTTACCTCTCAGCCCTAGAGCCTACGTTTCCTTACCCAGAAAGTGTCCTGCTCTGCCCACGTCCCCGCTCTCCTGTCTCCTGTCCCTGGGAGAAGGAGCACCCATGTCTTCGTCCTTCTAAGACTCTTCCAGCCTCATCATGCAGCCCACAGAGAGGTCTGGCCACGCCGGGATTCCTACTCACCTTGAGGGTGATGGGGAGCCACAGGGGTGGGTACGGGTCTCATTTTGGTTTTGAACTTTTCCCTCAGGAAGGAGGGAGCATGGGGCAGTGAACCAGGCCTGGCCCAGAGCACAGGCTGGGTGAAGGGAGTGGGCAGAGGCCATGTATGTTGTGCAGGGTGGGGGCAGATGGGGAATCAGGAAGAAGGTGGATCCCATACGGGAAAGTGGCCAGAGGTATGGTCCATGGGCAGAGTGGGACAGCTGGCCCAGAGGGACATGTGTGAACATTGCCAGCTGCCTACAGGCAATGTTCACATGTGTCTCCTCAGGACCCTGATGCTGGCCCTGACCAATACGGAGAAAAGAACAGGAAAAACAAACAAACAGCTGAAACCGGTTTGGCTCAGTGGATAGAGTGTCAGCCTATGGACTGAAAGGTCCCAGGTTCGATTCCAGTCAAGGGCATGTACCTTGGTTGCGGGCACATCCCCAGTAGGGGGTGTGCAGGAGGCGGCTGATCGATGATTCTCTCTCATCGATGTTTCTAACTCTCTGTCCCTCTCTCTTCCTCTCTGTAAAAAATCAATAAAATACCTTTTTTTAAAAAAAGTGGAAACAGTGGAGTATTACTCAGCCATGAAAAAGAGGGAAGCACTGACACTCACTACAACATGAATGAACCCTGAACACATGATGCTCAGTGAGGGAAGACGACACAAAACTACAGTTTCCATTTGCGTGAAATGCTCAGAACAGTAGATTCGTGGCTGACATGGGGTTAGGGAGGAGGATAGGGAGTGGCTGCTGATGGAGATGGGATTTCTTTTGGGGTGATGGAATGTTCTAGAGTTAGATAGTAGTTGCATGACTCTGCAAAGGTACTAAAAACCACGGAACTGTAGACTTTAAGTGGGTGAACTTCATGGTATTTGAATTATATCTGGAGGGAAAAATAAAAATAAAAGCCCACTGCTCTCTGGGTAATTTATTCTATTCGTGTAGGCTCCATCTTTTTAGGACATTTGTCTCCTGTCCTCAATTGTGGCTTTCCAGAGGGAAGGGACTGCGCCTCGCTCACTAAGGTGCACAATACCTGACCCATTTGTGATAGACATTGTTGAACTGAAAATAAAAATCTGTATTAGCCAAAGCCGGTTTGGTTCAGTGGATAGAGCGTTGGCCTGTGGACTGAAGGGTCCCAGGTTCGATTCCGGTCAAGGGCATATACCGTGGTTGTGGGCACGTCCCCGGTGGGGGGTGTGCAAGAGGCAACTGATCGATGATTCTCTCTCATTGATGTTTCTTTTTCTTTTTTTAATATATTTTATTGATTTTTTTACAGAGAGGAAGGGAGTGAGGGATAGAGAGCTAGAAACAACAATGAGAGAGAAACATCGACCAGCTGCCTCTTGCACACCCCCTACCGGGGATGTGCCCGCAACCAACGTACATGCCCTTCTCCGGAATCGAACCTGGGACCTTTCAGCCCGCAGACCGACGCTCTATCCACGGAGCCAAACTGGCTTCGGCTCATCGATGTTTCTAACTCTCTATTTCTCTCCCTTCCTCTCTGTAAAAAATCAATAAAATATATATTTTTTAAAAATCTGTATCAGCAGGTGAGGGGGTGCGTGGTCACAGGTGGGCAGCAGGTGGCGGTGCTGCTCTTGGCCTGGCTGATCAAAGGAGAAGAAAACGGTCTGTGCACAAGCCCTGCAGCAAGAACAAGACTGGTTTGTTTCCAAAAGCACAGGCGGCTGGGTGTAGGGAGCTAGTGGAGAGATGCAGGGCCGGATTAGTGACTCTTGGTGCCTTGAACCCCAATGGGGAAAGACCTCCAAACTCTTTTGATAAGCCTAGCATTATTCTAATTCCAAAACCAGATAAAGACGCTAGAAACTTACAAGCCAATATCCTTGATGAACATAGGTGCTAAAATCCTCAACCAAATATTAGCAGACCAGATCCAGCAATACATTCAAAAGATCATACACCAGGAGCAGGTGGAATTTATTTTGGGGCTGCAAGGCTTGTACTATATTCACAAATCAATAAACGTAAGTAAAATAAAAATTTTAAAAATCACATGAGCTTGTCAACAGACTCAGAAAAAGCATTCAACAAAATCTAGCACCTATTTATGATAAAAACTCTCAGCAAAGTGGGAATAGAGGAATCATACCTTAATATAACAAAGACCATATGTGACAAACCTGTAGCCAACATCATACTCAATGGGCAAAAACTAAAGCTTCTCCTTTAAGATCAGAAATAAGACAGGGAGGTCCCCTTTCACCACTCTTATTCAGCATAGTCCTGGAAGTCCTAGCCACAGTGATCAGAGAAGAAAAAATAAAAGTCATCCATTGAAAAGGAGGAAATAAAACTCATTGTTCACAGATGACATGATATTGTACATAGAAAATCCTAAAGACTCCACCCAAAAAAACCTGCTAGATTTAATAAATGAATTTGGTAAAGTAGTAGTATGCAAAATAATATCTAGAAATTGATGGCATTTTTAAAAATTTTACTTTATAGGTGATAGAATTTCTTAAAAAATCCTCTCCTGAGGATATTTTTCCAGTGATATTTAGAGAGAGGTAAAGACAGATGTGATGTGAGAGAAACACATCAGTTGGTTGCCTCCTGCATGAGCCCTGACCAGGGCCCAGGCCAGGGAGGAGCCTGCAATCGAGGTACATGCCCTTGACTGGAATCAAACCTGGGACCCCTCGGTCCACAGGCTGATGCTCTTTACACTGAGCCAAACTGGCCAGGGCTCAATGGCATTTTTATACACCAATAATAAACTCTTAGAAAAACAAAACAAACAAAAAAAATCCCTTTTACCACTGAAACCGGTTTGGTTCAGTGGGTAGAGCATCTGCCTGGGGACTGAAAGGTCCCAGGTTCGATTCCGGTCAAGGGCATGTACCTTGGTTTCGGACACATCCCCAGTAGGGGTATGTATAATAAGAGGCAGCTGATCAATGATTCTCTCTCGTCGATGTTTCTAACTCTCTATCCCTCTCTCTTCCTCTCTGTAAAAAATCAATAAAATATATATTTTTAAAATCCCTTTTACCATTGCAACAACAACAAAAAATACTTAGGAATAAACTTATCCAAGGAGATAAAAAACAAACAAACAAACAAACATCTGTACTCGGAAAAAAAAACTTGTATAGGACATAGAAAAAAGAAACAGGAACACACAAAACAAGTGCAAGTGTGTAGGGAGCAGTTATAGGGTTAAGCCTTGGACTGACCTGTTGGTAAAGCCAAAAACAAGTCCCAGCTTAGAGGGCACAGCCCTCTTAGCATAATTAAGCTTGACCTTATGACACTCCCTAGATCCTTCCTGAGTAGCTAATGGGCTGTGGGAGGTGCAGCAAGTGCTACCAGAACAAATGAAAGTCACAAGAACATTGTAAATATGGTGACTACTACCTTGTTTACCTCTGACGATAAAATAAAGCATCAGCTTGCAGTCTGGATCTGTTCTGTGGCCTCAGCCAGGCACAGAAGATCCACCTAGACCCAGCTTATTCTCTTCGTCTGTCTTTTCTTCATCCTTCGCCGGCCCTCCCTCAGGCTCCCCGAACTCTTGGCTGTGCTGGCGTGGCACACAAGCATATACCATGTTCATGGATTGGAGGAATTAACATCATTAAAACGTCCATTCTACCCAACAATATACAGATTCAATGCAATCCCTATTAAAATACCAATGGTATATTTCAAGATCTAGAATAATTTTTCCAAAATTTAGACCACAAATATACTCAGCAATCTTGAGAAAGAACGAAGTTGAAGGCATCACAATACCAGATATCAAACTACATTACAAAGCCATTGTAATAAAAATAGCCTGGTACTGGCAGAAGAACAGGCATATAAACCAATGGAACAGAACAAAGACCCAGAAATCAACCCATGTCATTCTAGCCAATTAATGTTTGATAAAGGAGGCAAGAGCATATAATGGAGTAAAGACAGTCCCTTCAAAAAATGGTGTTGGAGAGTTTGTTATAGGTCTGTGAAATATTCTGTTGTTATCTTAATGGGGATTGCACTGAATCTATAGATTGCTTTGGGTAGTATGGACATTTTAATTATGTTGATTCCACCAATGAACACGGTATATTCTTCCATTTGTTTATGGCTTCCTCTATCTCTTTTTTTCAATGTCCTGTAGTTTTCTGAGTACAGGTCTTTTATCTCCTCAGTTAAGTTTATTCCTAGATACCTTAATTTTTTTGGTGCAAAGGTAAATGGGATTGTTTTTGTAGTTTCTCTTTCTTTGAGTTCATTATTGGTGTATAATAAAGCCTTAGATTTCTGGGTGTTAATTTTGTAACCTGACACATTACCGAATTCATTTGTTAAGTCTAGTAGCTTTTTAATGGAGATTTGCTGAATATATAAATATATTTTTTGGGGGGAGGGGAGGGGGGGAATTGGACCAGCACATGCAAAAAAGAAACTAAACCAACAACTTACAAGAATAAATTAAAAATTGATAAAAGACTTAAATGTAAATCTCGAAACCATAACAATTCTAGAAGAAAACATAGGGAGTAAAATTTCATACATCTTATGTAGCAATATTTTTGCCAATACATCTCCTATGGCAAAAGAAACAAAGGAAAATATAAATAAATTGGACTACATGAAACAAGAGTTTCTGCACAGCAAAACATACACACACACAAAACCAACAACAAAATGAAAAGGGAACCCACTCTACGGGACAATATATTCACCACACAAACTGTCCCTTCTGTGCTCACCCCTGCCCAGCACTTCTCATACTTCAGATTTAAGCGGGGCCATTGCCTCCTCAGAGAAGCCCACCCGTCTCCCGTGTCATGGAGTCCTTGCCTGTGGGCGGGAGGTTATCCTCAGACTCAGAACTCTCCCTTAGCCTCAGCCGCACCCTAACTCAAAGGGTGCTCACAGCTCACACCCGCTGGCCGGGCATCCAGCCTCAGTTTCCCCAGCTGCCCATATGCCCAGCTGCCAGACTGTGGATAGGCATCAGGAGGTGGAGATTCTGAACTCCACATGGGCATGTTGGGGGTCAGAGGTTGGGGGCCAAGCTCACAGTTGTGTGCCGCTCAGGTGCTTTGGACACCAGCCTTTGGGCTCCTGGCTCACATCTGTCTGACCACAGCTGTGCTTCCCTCCGAGGGCCACTGTGTCGGGCAGGAGGCTCGCGCTTACCGGTGTCTGAGGCATCGACTCAGCAGTGGCCAGGAGACTCAGAGCCGGCTCTGCTTGTGCTGGGTCTCCACTGGCCTCCTCACTCCACCTAGTGGTGGCTGGAGCTGGGGGTGGGGGGCGGGGCAGAGAGACCCACTGAGCAAGCACACAGTGAGACTGAGGCCCAGAGAGGGTTTGGGGTGTAGGGACACTCAGTGGGGGTGGGGCCCAGAGAGGGTGCGGGGCACAGGGACTGGGAGAAGGGCTCAGGGCTCAGGGAGTACACAGCGGGGATCCGGACCCAGAAAAGGTACCGGAACACACGCTGGGTTGTGCCCAAGGAGGAGGCAAAGGGCCACAGGGTGCACAGCAGAATTCACACACCACACACACACACACACACACACACGCAAAGCACAGTGAGAGTTGGGGCCTGAATAGGGCTGTGGGGGTACACAGCAAGGCTGGGCCCAGAGAGAGTGTGAGGCACAGGGTGCTCCCAGCCATTACTGGTGAGGTCCATCCCTCCCCCCTGCTCACCTCGTCTGAGAGAGAAGGGTCTCCCACAGTCTCTTGTTACCGGCCAGGAATCTGAGGCTCAGAGGGGCAGGCCGCCCCGAGGTCACAGAGGGCAGGTGGTTCAAACCAAACTCCGGGCATCAGAACCTATAGGCGTCCTTCTCCTCACCCCGTGAAAATGGAGCAGGGCCTGAGTCACGGAGCGAAGTTGGGGGGAAACAGGGGCGTGTGGGTGGTGAGGGCAGTGGCTGAGGGTCTATTGCTAAGGAAGGGACCACTGTCTTGCTCAAAACCCAGGACCAGACCCCAGCTCTGCTGGGCACCTGCTCGGTGACCTTGACCAGCGACCTCCCCTCCTCGGCCTCCGTTTCCTGTCTGTAAGAGGAGTGTACCTATAGGGTAGTTGTAAGGTTCCGGGGAGATGAGGCAGGTAAAACCCACAGGTCAGTGTTTGGTACATAGCAGGCTCTAATAAATATTGAGAGTTAACGCTGAGCAATACTGTTACCCAGGCTCCCTACCCTCCACCCTGCTCCTTTCTCCTTTTCTGCTCCCACCACCCGGGCTCCTCCTGTTCCTCCACAGCATGGTGCTCCCTGCTGCCTCAGGGCCTTTGCACTGGCTCTGCCCCCTGCCAGGGCATTCCTTACCCTTACCCTATCAACTCGAACTCAGGTTTGTCTGCTTTGGTTCCCACTGAGTCCCTGGCATCCAACATAGGATTAGGCACCCAGCTGGCACTCAAGAAAAGTTAGAGGTTGGATGAAAACAGGTTGGCCCCAGACTTCCCTTCCTTACCTCCTCCTCCCATCCCTGAGGGAACAGGTCCAGAGAGGGGGAGCAGCAGTAGGCCCCTCCTGTTACCAGATGCAGGTCTCAGGACATGGTGGGGTCGGCTGCAGCTGTGAAAGCCACCGCCTCCCCCCAAGCCCCCAGCCCAGCCTCTAAGGGGCGCCCCGCTGCAGAGGCACAGAGCAGGCCAAATGGAATTGATCATGGGGAACAGCTCAGCAGGGTGGAACAGACACACGGCCTCCAGGGAGCCCAGAGCACCCAGGCGTGAGAACACGTCCCAGCCATTGAGGGAGAACATTTCATCTTCAGTGGAAGCTTCTAGCATCAGCCTCCACGGAGCTGGAAGGCAAGAGGTTAAGTCACCACAGCCAGCAGAAGTGAGAGCTCCTCCTCCCTCCAGCCCTCCCTTTACTCATCCCTTCATTCACTCACCCCTTTCTTCCTGGAGCATTTATCAGGCAATATCACTGGGTGCCAACCCTGATATTAATTGTCTTAGCAACTCCTCAGCTCGCCTGCTGGGTTGGTGGCAGCAGGTCTTGTGAATGGCGGCCCAAGCTCAGGGCCAGAACCAGGGCTGAAGCCCAGCACCATCCTGAGTTGCATGTATTAAGCGCCTGCTCTATGCCTGGCCCTGGGTTCAGCCTGCTTAATGGGGTCCTCATTTTATATATATATATATTTTTTTTCCCCCATATTTTTATTGATTTTTTTACAGAGAGGAAGAGAGAGGGATAGAGAGTTAGAAACATCAATCAGAGAGAAACATTTATCAGCTGCCTCCTGCACACCCTCTTCTGGAGATGTGCCCACAACCAAGGCAAATGCCCTTGACCGGAATCGAACCCGGGACCTTTCAGTCCGCAGGCCAATGCTCTATCCACCAAACCGGTTCGACTCATTTTATATTTGAAACAGCCTGGTGTTACCATCCTCCTTGTCCACTGGGAAGGCCCAGGGGAAAGATGGCTCCCCCAAGGGAGCGGGAGCTGAGATTTGAATTCAGCTCATGAAGCTCCGTGGTCAGAACTTTTACCACCATCTCCGTGGCCCTTGTCCAGGTCAGAGAAACCGTCTCAAAGACAGTGGGAGCTATGGAGGAGTCTGTAGCAGGGGAGGGCAGCCAGGTCAGAAAGCTGTTCCCCACGCTGCAGGCGAGGGGACCCCGGGCCCGTATCCCCTCGACGCCCCCCAGCGCAGAGGCGTGCAGGAGGCACAAAGCCGGCTGGAGGCAGACGCCCCGCGTGGCTGTGGGCTGCCTTCCAGGTCAGGCCGGCTCCCTCGGAGCTTCCTGTTCGGAGGCCCGGAGAGGGTGGCTCTGCCGGGGGCTGGCAGGCCCTAACTCCGCCCGAGCCTGGGCTTCCGTTTCCTCAGGGGCCTCTCCAGGGTGGGGACAGACACGTGGCCAGTGGGGCAGCTGTGTTCCCCCAAACCCCTGCACCCCGACCTGGAAGCCCCCCGCCTCTACGCCTGGGGCAGGGGCCATACCTCAGCCGCCTCTAAGGGCCCCTTCCCAGGGAGGGGCTTAACTGGGATCAGGGGACCGAGGTCAGGGGTTAACAGCCATGAGCAGATCCGTTCTCCCTGCCACAGCGAATTTCCTGGACAAAAGCTCAGCAGAAGGAATGGGCAGAGGACCAGCCAAGCTCCCCTGGGAAAGTCCTGGGAGTTTCTCTCCCCTGCTCCCCACCCCCACCTCTGCTCACACAGCTTCCGTTCAATCCTCAGAGGACCAGCAGGCAGCCACTACAGGCATGCCATGCCACAGGTGGGGAAAGTGAGGCAGGGCACAGGGGCATCTCTGCTGAGGGCCCAATGGCTTTTTGTGCCAGTCTCAGCCAGGCAGGGCCCACAGCTGCGTGGCCAGGATGGAGGCAGCACGGGAGGGGTGCCGTGAGGGCGAGGGGGTGGGGGCCCCAGCAGCGGCCCAAGGTGAGCAGGCTGGGCCGGTGGGGCATTCCACTGGCCAGCATCAGTTCCACTTGAGTCCATCCTGGACAGGCCAGGACGATGCCCCTGCGACAGCTGCTGGGCTGTGACGGCTTGAAGGGGCCCAGCAGGCCTGCCTGGTAGACAGGCAGGGGGTCACCTGGAGCCCCCGTCGCTCCCCTCCACAGCCCTGAGCCATCGCGGAGAATGACGAGCGCATTCGCTCGCTGGGAGGTACACACTGGCAGCCTACAAGGCCCGGCCCCCGCCGGCCACACCGCCCCACCAGGACCTGAGGAATCTGAAAGCCGGGTCCAGCCGAGTCATGGGAACCACCGGCCTGGCCATCTCTCAGCATCTGGGCGGCAGGTACACGTAGGTGGCTGGACCAAGACCACGCCGGAGCCTGGGAAAGGCCCCGCTCGCTGTGCCTGAGGTCTACAGAGATGGCTGTTGGCCAGGAGCCTCAGTCTTTCTGTTGCCAGGGGCCCCTCTGCAGGGCAGCCCTGAGCCCGCAGCGGGGGTTGGGGGGAGGGTGTGCAGGGCATGTCTCCTCTCTCCTCCCCATGCACCTAACTGGAGCCAATGGAAGGCTTTCCACAGGGCAGGGGGTGGGAGAATGGCCTCCCAGGAGGGAACGGCGTAAGCAGGACCCGGTGGCAGGGCCGTGAAGCAGAGAGGGGGCCGAGCGGTTGGGGGGGGGAGTCAGGGGGGAACTAAGCTCCAGAGGAAGGTGACCTTAGGGTCAATGTTCCCTCGATGGATCCTGGGAGGAAAGCCAGGGCTGCTTGAGCTAAAACCCCACCCAGAGCCCCTGCTGCTCTTGGGAGAAAATAAAATCCCCTCTGCTCGTCTCC
The DNA here is from genome assembly GCF_014108245.1 of Pipistrellus kuhlii. Taxonomy (NCBI): domain Eukaryota; kingdom Metazoa; phylum Chordata; class Mammalia; order Chiroptera; family Vespertilionidae; genus Pipistrellus; species Pipistrellus kuhlii. Next base: position 69,842,631 of record NW_023425584.1, read on the forward strand.
TCCCACCCAGCCTCAGCCTCCTCCCTCGGCCTCCTCCCTCGGCCTCCTCCCTCGGCCTCCTCCCTCAGCCTCCTCCCGCTGACCACCAAGCCTTGGCTCAGGCAGGTGCCTCTGCCTGGAGTGTCTGCCGGGTGAAGGGTGTGGGCATGGTGACTTCCCCTGGGACCCTGAAATCCTAGCCCTGGGTTCATACGCCTCCCCGGAGGGAGCCCGCCTCATTGGCTGGGACCTGGCTCACTAGCGCCTTTGTCAGGACAAAGACCTCCATCTTTGGCCCCCAATCTTTCAGACCCACTGAAGCCCTGGGAAAATCCACCATGATATGGGGGGAAGGAATAGCAGTGAACAGCACCCCTGCCCACCTTTGGATGGGGGTCTGAGGGTACCTTGGGAGGGATCCCTTTATTCTGGGTCTGGGCCTCAGTTTCCCCAACTATAAAATGGGTGTTGGTTGCCCTAGCGGTTTGGCTCAGTGGATAGTGTCGACCTGCGGACCCAAGTCAAGGCTCATGCCTGGGTTGCCGGCTCGGTCCAACATGCAGGAGGCAGCCAATCCATGATTCCCTCTCATCACTGATGTTTCTCTCTCTCTCCCTTCCTCTCTGAAATCAATAAAAATATTTTATTGATTTTTTACAGAGAGGAAGGGAGAGAGATAGAAAGCCAGAAACATCGATGAGAGAGAAACATCCATCAGCTGCCTCCTGCACACCCCCCACCGGGGATGTGCCCGCAACCAAGGTACATGCCCCTGACCGGAAATGAACCTGGAAGCCCTCAGTCTGCAGACCGACGCTCCATCCACTGAGCCAAACTGGTTTCGGCAATAAAAATACTTTTAAAATAAAAATTAAAAATAAAACAAAGTGGGTGCTGGCCTCCTCCGAGGAAGACCTCTCTTCCTCTGCCCCAGCCCCTGTGGCCACTTCCCCCGACCCTCCAGGGCCCCAGCTTTACAGATCTACCCGCCAGCCTGCATCTCAGTTCCCCTCCCCAAGGCCTAATCCCCAGATTGTCTGAGGCCGGTGTCACATACATTGAGAGGCTTTTCATAATAGATTGACTGCACCCCAGAAAGGTCCTCGCCAGGCGACTAGCTGCTCC